>NC_137674.1:82906200-82931200 GCF_963989245.1 Nansenia antarctica
GAAACAGTACATGAGTACAAGTTCCAACAAAATAGACCTTTAATGCAATAAAAAAGCTCTACAATAAATGTTGAGAAACATGGAGCCACCCAGATTCAAGCCAGTTTCGACTAACAGTACAAATGGCCGTGGCAGTATTCAATACTCGCTGATTCAAAGAAGAAAAAGAAAGCTTTAAGGTCACGCGTCCTTTAAAAAAAAGAAAGAAAAGAAAAGTCATGGCTATAAAAAGCTGAAACTTTGCCCTGCATGTGCAGACCGTCCTCTCTTCCTCTGTGAACAGATCTGTAAACACAGGAGAGATGTAAACACAGGAGAGATTGCAGAATGAAACTGTATCCTCTCCCTTAAATACAGCCATTTCCTCTGTCCCTGTACAGTGACATATGACTGTGGAGGCTCGTGGAGTGCTGCAGTGCTCGCCTGGAGGGGCTCTGAGCCGGGGGCCACAGTGCCAACGCAACCCCCCCCCCCCCCCCACCCTGCCCCACCCCCTCCCTCCCACCCCCTCCACTCTCTCAACAACAATCTGGAAATGATAAAAAATCAGTTTGGGAGAAAAACCTCCTTTCACTGTGGGAACTTCAGCTCTCCTGTTCCCCTCACTGAGGTGCAAATGGAAGGGAAAACAGAGAAGGCCACAGTTCAAAAGAGGAGGAAAAAAAAAGAGAGAGAATAAATTAAAGTAAAAAAGGTTTCCAGTTCTTGGAGCTAGCCAAGTGTCAGAGAGGGATAAAACTAACTTCAGGGTCATTCACACGTCTGGGACATTTGAATAATATTATCTATTCAAGAAAACATTGTAGTTGAGCATTTGGGGCGAAACCTCTGAATTATTCTCATGCTCAAGTATATACAGTACCACGTATGCACTTACTTTATCTACTGTACTTTCGGGGTTTTGAAAGATGCAAAGATTAAACCAGGAAGAAACTCATTGTTTAACGTGTATCATTGTCATTTTAGTATACGTTTAACACTAAAATGACAATTGAATCAAAGCTAAAACTCAAACAAACAATCAAAGTGTTAATTGATGTTAATCGACTACATTGTGCACGGGGGGCCGTGTGTGTGTGTTTGTGCACAGTTGCAGTGTGTATGTGACACACATCAGGTCACGCTAGAGTACACAGTCCGACCTCACGTTACGTTAAGTCAGGGGAGAGAGCGGCGCTGACATACTGCTGAGCATCTGGTCTCCAAATGTTCCCGGTGACCCCTTCTCCTCTGCTACAGTATCCGCTTCGAATAAGCTGTTCTTGATTTGGACAAGGATCATGTACAGACATTCTTCTGAGGGTTCCGCCTGCGCCGCGGCGGCCGCGCTCACGTGACAAAAATAAATACGGAAATCAAAGCAGATGTGTGGGGGGCTTGCGGTGAGCGCCAGGAGGAGAATGACAGGTTGGCGGAGGTGGGGGGGTGAGGTCTGAACTACTACTACTCAAAGCTGCTATCTAGTCGACGGTAGGGAGATTCGACGGTAGGGAGGGGGGATCGTTTTCTTTCCCTCTTTTTTTTCTTCTTCTTCTATCTGGGAAGCCAAGCTCCCTCCGAGGGGGTTGACTGTGATTGCAGTGATTTGGGAAAGGTCCGATTGTTGCCTATCTGAAGGGAATTGGCCCTGACATGTGCACCTCTAGAAGACGGGAATATGATCCCTCATGTAAATGCAGACCATACCCTGAGGCCATGGGAAGTTTTCTCAGGAGCTTAGATAAGAAAAGTCGACATAACGGTAATCTGTGGCTGGAACGCTGGGGTTTCCAACACCTTGTGACATTAGAATTATAAGGTTCTATCTCAATTTTTAGAGTTTTGAGTTGAGTTTTTTACATAATCTGATCCATTAGGTGTTTATTAATGCCTGTGTGGTGTTATTTTTAAAATGTTGACATTTTTGAGTTAGTAATTAATCAAATACAAAGGTTCCATCTCACAAAACATAATGGAATGTAAAAACTTTGATGCTCAATATCTCTGAACTACCCTAAACGGAGATAGAACCTTATAATTCTAAGATCACGATATAATGGTAATCTGTGGCTGGAACGCTGGGGTTTCCAACACCTTTGGAAAAACGATGGGTATTTTTTTTATTCAGGATGAGAGAGGAGCAGAGAAGGATGAGGAGGAGACCTTCTCTGGATGAAAAGACCTCCTGTTATACCTCCTCCACTGTTACTCCACTAAAACACACAAATTGTTGTTTTTCATTTGAAATATTTTTATTTTCTCTCTCCCAATCGTCTCTCATAGCACCCCAAATGTCAACAAAGCATGCATGTGTGCGTGTGCGTGTGTGTGTGTGCATGTGTGCGTGTGTGTGTGTGTGTGTGTGCGTGTGTGCGTGTGTGTGTGTGTGCATGCGTCTGTCTGTGTGTGTGCATGTGTGCATGTGTGTGTGTGTGTGTGTGTGTGTGTATTTGTATGGCATTTCAATCGGACCTGTCAGAGTGCCCAGACCTTTCTGCTTTTATCTGTGTTGTGCTTCTCTCCACATCTGGACGCCTTCCATCAGTAAATCTCCACGGCTCCACTCTGCATCCCCCCTGTATGTTTAAGCTGTTACAAGAGACCGAGGCCATCTGACCTCTGACCTTTTCATTCAGAGTTTGAGGAGAGACACACACACACACCCCTGGCCCCCAGCCTCACATTATCACACTGATTAGGATGCATAAATAAAAAAAGGGGCTGAAGATTATTAGTACTCATTTATTCATAAAACTGACATGTCACCAAACGGAGAGGGACCAGAGGCCGCCTCGGTGCCCTTCCCACTGTCGCAACTTATTAACGTCGAGAGACGTTGGAAGGGAGTCAGTTGGCATTTTATTTTAACGATCAAGTCAGGAAGGCTTACTATGTGATCTTATGTGATATATTCATATTGATGATTATACAAGCAGACGTGTACTAGCCCACTTCTGTGATGTGAATGATAATGGGTCTCAGGGATGGACTGGGACAAAAAAATAGCCCCTGCCATTTGGCTCAGACCGGCCCATCAGTACAACATCCTTGCACTCTGTTCAACATGCATATGATCTACTGAACCATTCATCAAAACCCCTATTCGGTTGTTAAGTCGCGACGTGTTTCCGGATCCAACGTTGGCTGAGGCGCTCTCTTCGAAATGCTGCAGTAATAATAATAATAAATTATATTTGTATAGCGCTTTTCAGAGGCTCAAAGACGCTGACAATATGGGAAAAACAGGAAAGTGCTGTGTCTCTTGTCCCTTGTATGAATAGATCCGAATCAAAAAAACTATTGAACTGTCATTCTAGCGCTTTAGTACACTGGTACTCAGTTTTGGTTTGGACCCGGAAATTGATAAACGTCACGCGTCAAACGTCACCGAATAGAGCGCAGTAGTGTCATAGACAGACCAAGTATACCAATGCAAGTGTGGACCAGTGTACTCACTCACTGTTGACTAACTCCAAGGTGATGAGACGTGGCCAGGGTTGCCATATGGGACTGACATTTTCCAGCCTAACCACAGTCTAAAAACCGCTAAATTCACCAAAAACCAGCCCAAAACATATTTTGTCAGAAAACCGCTAATTACTATTGGGCAGGTGCCCATCCATCCCAACTGCCCAAATGCTTTTTTTTCCGACCCAGTGTGGTCAAAAGTAGCCCATTCATTCGGCAGTATTCCACCCGGTCTGGCAACCCTGCCCGGCACAGTAGCTAAGTACAGATGCTAGCTCTACGAAGCTCTGGAGCTAGCAACGCAACCTCGACCGTTATCGTTAATGGTCTTAGTCTGCGATCAATATAAACGTTTTAAACAAACAACATCCATGTCAGGTCAACTAGAATACACTGACAGGCACTCCAAAAACTGCCAAATAGAATACATATGAGGGATTCCTCTCAAAGTGGTAAAATTATTGTCACGTGGCTGCTGAGCAAACAATACCCAAACTCAATACTGTTAAGTCATTGTTAAAGAAGAAGATATGCTTGAAGTCATAGGAAAGTGATTTATTACAATTATTAAGTAAACAATATGAGGTTTAGGCATGTGATTGGGCCGGGCCAGGGTCAGTATAGAAAATGAACCAATGGGCCGCTGCCCCCTTTTTCTTGGACGTTCAACGGCAAAAAAAAAAATCTGACCGGCCCAAACCTCGGTGGCCCACCTGCCATCGGGTAGGTAGACAATAATGCCAGTCCAGCCCTGATGGATTTTATAGTGATAGAATATTGTCTACCATTAATCACACTTGTCCTACACACAGCACCAGCAGAGTATGTAGAAGGAAATCAACAGGGCAGTTAGGATGCATGTAAGATGCTGATGATCGCACCCACCTACCTACCGTATATCCTAAAACACACTCTACAGTCCACTCAGCCTGCTAAATGGTAAATGGACTGCACTTATATAGCGCCTTTATCCAAAGCGCTTTACAACGGCCTCTCATTCACACATACATTCACACACCAATGGCGGCCAAGCTACCATGCAAGGCGCCGGCCCCGCTCACTGGGAGCAATTTGGGGTTCAGTGTCTTGCACAAGGACACTTCAACATGTGGCCAGCCGGGGCTCGAACCGCCGATCTGTCGACCTTGCGATCATTAGACGGCGGCTCTACCTCCTGCACCACTACAGCCGCCCCCGCCTGCTACTGTGTTACCTCAGCTGTACTACTCATCATCACCGCTGATGTTATTCGGTGAAGCTGGCTCTTCTCTGTCCCGATGGTTCTAGAGGACACTTGGCCAGAGGATCCAGTTTCACCCCCCCCCCCCCCCCCCCCCCCCGCCCGCCCCTCTCCGACAGATCGATATCTCAGGCCGAGTTTCATCCCTGGAGCTTCTAATAGCAGGAACCCTTGAAGCCGCAGTAACACTATCTATGTGAACGGTGGACCGGGAGCCCGAACGGCACTGCCATCCGCAATAAATCCCGGAGAGCTAAGGAAAAGGCAACTTCCCAGAGACAGACAGCTATACTCTCTCCGGACCAGAAAAGAAAAGAGAGAGCGCACAAAAAAGAAAGGGGGGAATGTTCCCTCTCAGAGAAAAGAAAAATACTTCAAAAGAAAGACTATAACAGCGTGATTCACTACTCAAAAGGGCCCATTTCTGTGAGTTAGACTTTAGAGGAATGCTCCTTAATCTTTGGGCCCTCTAATAACAAATGCATGCATATGTGAGGCTGCCTGCTGAAGGGGGGTTAGGCTTTGGACTCTGGACACTGTGGAGCGAAGAGTGGCATTCCTCCTACCTCCTCCTCCTTCTCCAAGGCTTGCAGACCCTGCAGTCTGGATGCTCGGAGAGAGAGGCACCACCTAATGGCTTCCTTATGGACTCCCCGACATAAGACTGATAGGCTGACAGAAGGTATGTTAAATATCTCCTGTTTCTAACTGCTACATTGGGACTCTGACCCTTCCTGAGATTTTCAGAGGCTTAACAAGATATCCCAGAAGGGGCTAGTAGTTCTGGAATGATCAGTCACCGGGCAGCTTGGCATGAGGTGACGTTAATTCAGGTTTTTAGAGAAGATAAGAAGAGTGCAGGCTTTGATAGTCACAAGAGAAATTCACTTGGACGAGAATGGCATGTGTCAAGTTTTTTAGATTATTAATTGCTGTGTTGTCACCTCATCCTTCGACACCCTCTGTCCACTAACCTTGAAGCCAGCTCGATCCTCTCCTCGAGCTCCCTGGCTCTCTGAAACGCTACATGCTTGTAGACTAGAGCTCAGAGCAGCTGAGAGGAAATGGAGAAAAACTGGCCTTTCTGATGACCTTAACCTCTATCACTATCTCCTTGCCAACTACGCCTCCTCGGCATCAGCTGCTAAAACATCCTACTATCATTCAAAAATACATTCTTCTGCCTCTAATCCTAGAAAACTGTTCTCCACTTTCTCTTCACTCCTTAATCCACCTCCTCCCCCTCCTCCTTCCTCCCTGTCCGCCGATGACTTTGTCACCTACTTTGAAAAAAAGGTGGACGACATCAGCAGCACCTTTCTCCCCCCACCGCTCCCTCCTCCCACTAACAATGCTAACACTGTTCCCACTAACAATGCTAACACCCCTTCCAAACTCTCCCCTCGACACTCGATCTCTGGATTGTCATCTTTTTCCCCCCTCTCCCCCGATGAGATTCTCACACTTATCACATCAAAGCGGGCAACCACATGCCCTCTTGACCCCATCCCCTCCCCCCTTCTCCAATCCATTTCCGCCGACATCCTTCCTTACCTTACCACCCTAATCAACTCCTCCCTATCCACTGGATCTGTCCCAGCGGCCTTCAAAATAGCCAGAGTCAAGCCTCTCCTCAAGAAACCTACCCTTGACCCATCATCTGTCCACAATTACAGACCTGTATCCCTTCTCTCCTTCCCTTCCAAAACCCTTGAACGCGCGGCATCTAAACAACTGACTGACTATCTCCGGAAGATGGATCACTTAGACCCCCACCAATCCGGCTTCAAGGCTGGGCATTCCACTGAGACTGCGCTCCTTGCTGTCACGGAAGCCCTCCACTCTGCCCAAGCTTCCTCCCTCTCCTCTGTTCTCATTCTCCTTGACCTGTCTGCTGCCTTCGACACAGTCAATCACCAGATCCTTCTCTCCATCCTCTCAGACCTGGGCATCTCTGGCACCGCACACTCCTGGTTTTCTTCCTACCTGGCGGGCCGCTCCTACCAGGTGACGTGGAGAGAATCGCTATCTTCTCCACGAACCCTCTCCACTGGAGTTCCCCAGGGTTCCGTCCTAGGGCCCCTACTCTTCTCCCTCTACACCAAGTCTCTTGGCTCGGTAATCTCTTCACATGGGCTCTCCTACCACAGCTACGCAGACGACACTCAACTCTTCCTGTCCTTCCCCCCGTCTGATGTACATGTGGCAACCCGTATCTCAGCATGTCTCGCTGACATTTCAACTTGGATGGCTGACCACCATCTCAAGCTCAATCTTAACAAGACCGAGCTCCTCTTCATCCCCGGGAAAGCCTGCCCTCTCCAAGACTTCTCCATCACAGTGGAGAACTCTACTGTAACCCCCTCCCTGACAGCCAAGAACCTTGGAGTGATCCTGGATAACCGACTATCCTGTGCGGAGAACATTGCAGCAACGGCTCGCTCCTGCAGATTCTTCCTCTACAACATCAGAAGGATACGACCATTCCTTACCAGAGAGGCAGCGCAACTCTTGACCCAGGCACTGGTCATCTCCCGCCTGGATTACTGCAATGTACTCCTGGCTGGGCTCCCCGCTTCAGCCATTAGACCTCTCCAGCTCATCCAGAATGCTGCTGCCCGGCTGGTATTCAACCTCCCCAAATACTCGCACCCCTCCCCAAATGTCACCCCTCTCCTTCGCACCCTGCACTGGCTCCCGATAGCAGCTCGCATCAGATTCAAGACCCTGGTGCTTGCATACCAGGCAGCTAAAGGGACAGCCCCTGCCTACCTGAAGGAAATGGTAACCCCCCAAACCCCTGCCCGCTCACTCCGCTCCTCCACTTCGGCTGGCCGACTGGCCCCACCTCCTCTACACAGCAGTCGGGCTGCCCGATCACGTCTCTTCACAACACTGGCTCCCCGCTGGTGGAATGAGCTCCCCACGGCTGTCAGAACGGCAGAGTCACTACCCATCTTCCGTCGTAGACTGAAGACCCATCTCTTCAGGTTACATCTTAACTGCTCCTCCTGAGACATCTTCTGACCCTCACCACTACGTCTCCTAAAGACACCCGCTTTCCCCTCTACTGTGTCCCTAAGAACTTCTATTGCCCCCCTTGTACTGTTTCTCAGTTTCTCCAGTAATATAAAAAAATAAAAAAATAAAAAAAAGATTTTTTTTTAGTAGAAGGCGATAATAGGGAGAAGGTTTTTCCTTCTATCAGTGGCCCCGGGCCCGAGCTAGAGTACTCGTACTGCAACGAATGGTGGACTGCTGATTCACATGCTTAGTATTCAAATGTATTGATTGTAAGTCGCTTTGGAATAAGGCGTCTGCTAAATGCCAAAAATGTAAATGTAAATGTTGTTCTAGAAAAACCATGGTGAAAAGGACGTGTTGTGAGATGATGAAAACGTGCTTCTCTCAGACTGCTTTACAGTAAAGGATGGGTGGGTGGGGTACCCCCCGATTTAGACAGGAGTGATATCGAAAAGGAAAGTTCTGTGCAGCCCACTTCCTTTACACAATTGGCCTTTCACTGGATCTAGAGATGAGTGACGTGGACCACTGCAGAGCCCGTGTCCAATTTGCCAGATCCTTCTGTAAAATTGCCATATCATAGTGAGCTGAGCTAAAAGCAGAATCCTCATTAGAGCCCAGCACGGAGAGCAGGGATAAGAGGTGTTAGGGGGGGGGGGGGGGGGGGGAGAGAGAGAGAGAGAGGGGGGGGGGAGAGAGAGAGAGAGAGAGAGGGGGGGGGGGAGAGAGAGAGAGAGTGAGAGAGAGCCAGAGAGAGAGAGAGGGGGGAGGGAGAGAGAGAGAGGTGTGAGAAGGAAGAGAAAAGCTCACCTGAGAGCAAAGCAGCATGACCATCTCCACCAGCCTGAGGAGTAGGGGGCAGAACACAGACATGTGAGAGAACAGCAGGAAGGGCAACGGTAGTACATACTAGTAGACTAATACACAATAATACACTAGTACACACTAGTAGACTAGTACACAATAATACACTAGTACACACTAGTAGACTAGTACACACCCTATGTTATTCAACTATGACAAAGGGAAATATTTGGAAAAAATCATCCCAAAGATCAGTCATTATCATATAAGAATACTTTATAGTCGGGGAAATAAATGTACAGTCATTGCATACTGTATGATAAACAATCATTACATATTCAAATCAAATGTCAAGCTAATTTTCTAGTTACAGCAGATACATAATGTGTTTGACACATAAACACAAAGGACAAGTTGACAGCAGTCACTATGAAACCTCTGATAACTTTACACTGATAGTTACCATAGTACACAGTCACAAAACAGTGCATATAGACAAAAAGACACACATTTTAAATGCTTTATTTATGTCCACATAAATACAAAGTGCATTAAGGACATAAACACTATCAGTGCAATCACTTCATTGGGAGACATTAATTTACGTCACACACACACACACACACACACACACACACACACACACACACACAGACACACACACACACACACACACACACACACACACAGAGGAGGCGTGTAGACAGGCATCCAAAGGGTTCGCGCTCATTTCCGTCTGCCGTCGGACGCTCAGAAGCAGACAGACAGACAGACAGACAGACAGACAGGCAGACAGACAGGCAGACAGGCAGGCAGACAGACAGGCAGACAGGCAGACAGACAGACAGAGAAACAGACAGGCAGAGAAACAGACAGACAGACAGACAGGCAGACAGACTGGCAGGCAGACAGACAGGCAGACAGAGAGACAGACAGACAGACAGACAGAGGACTAATGAAACAAGGAGCAGGTGTGAAAAGCTCATTTGCAGAAACAACGTCTGTGACTGATTGGCTACCCAGCACCTCCAGGTGAGAGGCATTAACAGTGCCGTCGTTACCGGAGGAGAGAAAGAGAGAAAGACACTCTGGACGACTCATTACGGGCTGGTAGCGGCCAGGGCCGGCCCGTTGGCATGGTTTCATAGACGAGATCGTAGAGGACGATCCAATCAAGGAAAGATGACAGGGTGTGATGGACAGCGTCGTGTTGACAAAAAGAGATTATGTATTGAAAAGAAGAGAACGCACACCGCAGGAAACCTAGGCGAGGTGCTGGCGACGGAGCAGATTCCAATTGAAAGAAATAGAAGGTTCCAGATGCTAAAAGTGTGGTTTATTAGAACAACGGTTTCGGTTTCCGTAGCCTTTGTCAAGTCTTAAATACAAAGACTACGGCCGAAACCGTTGTCCTAATAAACCACATGTTTTTTGCATCTGGAACCTGAGTGTGCGGCTTCTATTTCTTTCATAAAGAGATCATGTGTCGACATTTTATACAGAGACAGACACATGGAATCTCAGCGATGGGAAATATGTTCAAACAGTTTCCAACGGACGTAAGACCTTGCAGTAGGATGAAAAAAGGATCATTGTGAGTTGACCTAATCATCACCAATCATCATAACTACCAGGTTTTGTGTCTTGAATGAGTGCCAACTATTCAGAACAGTGTCTGGACAGAGACACACAAAAAAGTAGTAAAATGTGTCATTAACACAATGACACTCCTAAGTGTAATGTCAAGACTTCCTATTCATGGACGAGAGACTAGCTGCAGGATGTTGTAAATACTCAGAGAGCATGTGAACCCCAGTATCATCACCACACTGCCATGGCAGACCTCTTGTTATAGCGCTGACCCGGCTATGCTATAAGTCAGCTCTGTTTGGCCCGGGAGTCAGGTGGCTGGCTGACCCTGGTCTTACACTGGTAGACAAACTAAATGCATTCTATTTAAACACGCCACACACTTTTTTCCTTCCTCTTGCAGACAGGGCAGGGTTAAAGCTATGGGTGGGTGAATGTGGCATTGTGGGGCAGTGCGCCGGCTGGGCTCGGAGAGGAGAGGCAGGGAGGTGCCGGTCACAACGGGCCCAGTGTTCCACACAGACCCCCACTCTCAAACTCTCAACTCCAAGTGCAAGGCTCAGGGTGCAATTGTCGGGGTGACCACATGTCTGGAGAGGGGTGGGGGGGTCAGAGGGGGCAAAGGGGGGCATGACCCCTGGTAATCTGGGGGGTGATGGATGGTTGGTAATTACTAGTAAATGAGGCGCCTTTGCACCACAGCACAGTATTTCAGTTGAGGGCCAGGGAGGGGCTGGGTGGAGGGGAAAGAGAGAGGGGAGAAAAACAACCTTTATTCCTTCTTCTTGACCAAGGGCTGAGCAGTTTCTATTTTATTTCTATTTTATTTGACCTTTATTTAACCAGATAAAATCAATTGAGTACCAATTCTCAAATGATGACCTGGCCAAGAGGCCCTCGGCAAGAAATGGTAAATGGACTGACTTATATAGCGCCTTATTCCAAATCACTTTACAATGGCCTCTCATTCATCCATTCACACACACATTCACACACCAATGGCGGCAAGCTACCATGCAAGGCGCCGGCCTGCTCATTGGGAGCAAGTGGCCAGCCGGGGCTCGAACCACCGATCTGCCAACCTTGCGATCATTAGACGCCAGCTCTACCTCCTGCGCCACAGCCACCCCGGCAAGAATAAAAGCAAACATATAAACAGAACGAAAACAGTGCAGGCTTTTGGGATGGTGAGCCTGACGAGATCCCTAGACCTTGAGTGGTAACCACTGAGAGAGAAGTGCAGGAGAGATGAGAGGTAGAGAGGTGATTTTCCCAGGGTTGTCTTATAAATTAATTGGAAGCCAGTGAAGAAGCCGCCTGGTATGAAAGGAGGGCCAGTCCACCAGTTTGTAGAGATCGCAGTGGTGAGTAGTGAAGGGTGCACCAGTAGTGAGTAGTGAAGGGTGCACCAGTGGTGAGTAGTGAAGGGTGTACCAGTGGTGAGTAGTGAAGGGTGCACCAGTGGTGAGTAGTGAATTGATTGATTGATTATACTTTATTGTCCCCGAGGGGAAATTTGTCTTGGGCATGGTACTTTCATGCTTCAAGTGCAACAGAGACGATACATACAACATACCGTAGGCAAAGTAAACAACAGGTCAGCAACAAACATTGAGTGACATTGGCAGCAGTTTCCACCTGGACATGGCATCATTTGGTATAAATATATATTGCACATAACCCTTCAAGTGGTGTTTTCGAATATTGCACATGGCCCTTCAAGTGGTGTCTAAGATAAAGTGCAGGTGCTGGTGATCATGTCCTAATCATCGTTTCTGCTTGAGCGAATTGATTAGTTTAATGGAAAATGGGACAAATGATAGTTTTAAGAGCTTATAATTACATCTTGGCATGCGAAGCCTTCTACCTAGGGGGAGAACTTCGTATTCTGTGGAGAGCGGATGTTGGGGGTCTGCGATTATCTTGTTAGCCTTGTCCAGGACAGCTTTTTCATATAGTTTATTTAGGATCACATAGCAGTGTTTCCCCTAGGTTTGCTGCCTTGGGGGGGTGGCAGGGGTAAGACCCTGCGACATACCAGCGTCATGTCCAGGGGGTGTACTAACTTGTACATTAAGCCGCCTCACGCTACGGAAACAGGAGATAGGCTCCTGCCCTATGGGCCATTAGGCTCCAGAACCATCGGTTCTCAAGGCTACTTACTTATGTGGTCTTGACTACCTGTCCACTTTCTCACCTGGTTCTTGCGCTCTCTCTCTCTGGTGCACCATCCTGCTCTCTCTCCTTCTCTCCCTCTCTATCCTCCTCTCTCCCTCGTTTGCTGTCAACCAAAAGGCAAACATAACAACCAGAGTATTTATAATCTAATAAGAGGTATAAATTGATCCATATTGATCCATATCAATTTATAACATAATTATAATTGAATATTGGATTGCTGTGGGCAATGCAGTCAGATAATGTCATTTTGACTTTACTCTCTCACCTGAAAATAAATCGTATGTCCAACTATAAAAAACAGAGTGAGATTTTGTGTTTTTCTCCCACCCAATTATTTGTGCTAGTTTCCTGCAATTTGACATACTTAACCACAACATTCACACCTCCCACCCTAACCTAAGTATAACAACGATGTCACAGTTGGTGATGAGGGTGTTGGCCACTTCTCTTAAAAATACATACATCGCGTGTATGTGAGTCGAAGGAATTGCAGCTCACAGAGAAGTTTATTTCATGCAAAAAAAACTTGTGATATTAATAAACAACATGCGGTTTGAAAGTACCAGTAGGCTACCAGATACGATGTTGTATGCACATTTTTTATTTGATTTGATTTATTGACAAAAAAATACAATACATCCAGCCAAGCAATGATCCTACTTGTGATTGTCAGGGATAGAGCGATAAAGTCTGTGACTTGTTTCCGTCGCTGTCCCTGGAGACTTGCTACGTGCTCGCGTGAACACAGGTTCTTCCATCAGCGCTCGCCTCCCACTTCGACTGTAGACTCAAGTTAACGTGCGTGCAGAAAAGATGCCACTCGCCAGATTCGGGTTGGGTGCATTTAAAAAAGCGGATATTTTAGCCTACTTGTCAGATGTTTGGTGTCTACGTCCGTAATATTTCCTCTTTCTTGGGCGGTCCGCCCCCCCAAGGCAATGGTAGGGGAAACACTGCATAGTCTCTTTCACCTACAATTTTCATAGCTGTTTTGTGAATGCTGACTAGTCTGTTTTTTTGTTGTACAGTTAAGTTGCCAAACCACACAATTATTCCATATCTGATTACACTTTCAACAATGGACTGATAGAAAATTCTCATGATCTGCTTTCTCACCCCATAAAGTCTGAGTCGCCTCAGGTGATAAAGCCTCTGCTGTAGTTTGTTACATAAGCTGTCTAAGTGTGTATTCCAGCAGAGATGGTTGTCTAATTGAATACCTAAGTACTTATAAGAGGGCACCTGGATGATTGTTTGGTCTTTAACGACCACAGGCTCATGGTCAGTTACCTGCCTTGGGTCTAACACAACCTCCTGAGTTTTGGTGAGGTTTAAGATGAGATGGTTGCTGTCGCACCATTTAGTGAATATGTTAATCTCATCATGGAGCACCGAGGGGTCTGTATGATGATGATGAAAACCTTTATTGTCCCCAATGGGGAAATTTTGTTGTCAAACAGCTTAGTTAGGGCAGACAGAAAACATTCAATAAATAAATAGATAAAACAGTGCAGGCTCAATAAGTAAAAAGTTCCAAGTTCCAAAGTTCCAGCTCCAGGTCTCCCCCACCCTGCAGGGCCTGGTTGTAGAGTCGGAGTGCAGCTGGAACAAAGGACTGTCCAAATATTTTTGTACTTTGACGGGGGAGAACAAATCTGTGGCTGAACTTGCTCCTCATCCCCGCCAGCTCGCAGTACATCGGGTGGGAGGGATTGGCCAGCATGGCCGCCAGTTTTTTCCCCATCCTCTGTTCTGCCACCACCTCTAGGCTGTCCAGCCCGGTCCCCACCACAGAGCTGGCCTTCTTCACCAGTTTGTTTAGCTTCGCAGCATCCCTGGCACAGATGTTTCCACCCCAGCAGGCCACGGCGAAGAACAGAACGCTGGCAACCACCGACTGATAAAACATTCGCAGCAGCTTGTTGCAGACGCCGAAAGACCTCAGCCTTCTCAGGAAAAACAGTCTGCTCTGCCCTTTCCTGAGAAGAGCCTCGGTGTTGTCAGTCCAGTCCAGTTTGTTATTAATTTGTACTCCCAGGTACCTGTAGGAGTCCACCCTCTCGACTTCCACCCCCTTGATGGTGATGGGGGCTGGGGTCCTTCTCTTCCTCCTAAAATCCACCACCAACTCCTTTGTTTTGCTGGTGTTAAGCAAAAGGTAGTTGGTGTCGCACCACTGCACAAAGCTCTCCACCAGGGCCCTGTACTCCTCATCCCTGTCGTCTGTGATGTAACCGACGATAGAGGAGTCGTCAGAAAACTTCTGCAGGTGGCACTGGTCGGAGCTAAACTGGAAGTCGGAGGTATAGAGGGTGAAGAGAAAGGGTGACAGAACAGTTCCCTGGGGGGCACCGGTGTTGCACACCACCACCTCAGACTGACAGCCCTGCAGTCTCACATACTGACGTCTGTCTGTGAGGTAGTTGTGGATCCAAGCCGTCAGGGAGTCCTCCACACACATCACTGCTAGTTTGTCAGCCAGCAGTGATGGCTTGATGGTGTTAAATGCACTGGAGAAGTCGAAGAACATGGTCCTCACCATGCTCTGTGGCCTCTCCAGGTGTGTGTAGGCCCTGTGCAGCATGTAAATGATGGCATCCTCCACCCCAATGCTCTCCTGGTATGCAAACTGCCGGGGGTCCAGGAAGTCCTTCACCTGGGGCTTAAGGTGTTGCAGCACTAGCCTCTCCAGGATCTTCATGACCTGTGGTGTCAGGGCGACAGGTCTGTAGTCGTTTGGGGTGCTGGGCCGTCCCTTCTTTGGCACTGGGACGATGCAAGAGGTCTTCCAGAGCTGTGGCACCCTCCTCAGTCTTAGAGATAGACTGAAGAGATGTTGGAATGTGTCCGCCAGCTCTCCAGCACACACCTTCAGAACCCTGGGGTTGATGTTGTCTGGACCTCTGGACTTGTTCACATTCACCCTGGAGAGCTGCCTTCTCACCTGCTCAGATGTTATAAAGCTGTGAGTACAGGTGTCTCCAGGTGTGAAGCATGCTCCCTGGCTCCTGGTGTTGGTAAGGGGAGGCAATTGCTGCTGGGGTGTGAGGGGGGAGTGGGGGCTACTGTTGCCAGGGGTGCGGTACATTGGAGAGGGGAGGAGAGGGTCGGGGGCTGTGGGGGGTGACAGGGGGATGGTTGGTCAAACCTGTTAAAGAAGCAGTTCAGGTCATCCGCTTGCTCTCGGGTCCCCTCCACCACAGTATGTGGCTGCTTGTGGCCCGTGATCTTCTTGAAACCCTTCCACACCTCCTTGGAGCTGTGGGCCACTAGCCCGCCCTCCAATTTCCTCCTGTATTCCTCTTTGGCTGCTCTCAGCTCCTTCTTCACCTCCTTCTGAGCGGCCCTGGCTCCCTCAGTGTCCCCTGCCTTAAACAGCCTCCTCTTCCTTTTCAGAAGGTTCTTGATGTTCCCATTTATCCACGGCTTGTTGTTAGGAAAGCACCGCACCTTTTTAATGGGGACGATGCTCTCCTCGCAGAACTTGATATAGTCTGTGACACAGTCTAGCAGACCATCTATGTCCTCCCCGTGGACTCTCTGGAACATCCCCCAGTCGGTTGTTTCAAAACGTAAAAAAAAGTATCTTTATCAAGGAGACTTAGAATTGCAGTGACGTCAGCATATTTTATAATATGGTTGCTTGGGTGGTTACTTTTACAGTCGTTGGTGTATACTGAGAAAAGATATGGGGACAGAACGCAACCTTGGGGGACACCTGTACTGCAGTGTTTAGTCACTGACAGTGTTCCATTGACTTTCACTTGCTGTTCTCTTTCTAACATGAAGGAATGGATCCATTTGATTAAAGTACTATTGACACCCATGTCTTTGAGCTTTCCTAAGAGCACGTGGGGTTGTACCGTATTAAAGGCGGAACTAAAGTCAACAAACATAATTCGGGCATAGGCCTTTTTGTTCTCGAGGTGCTTGGATACAGAATGTGTGATAGAGAATAGCATCCTCCGTGCTACGGTTCTGTTTATAGGCAAATTGAAAAACATCTAGCAGTGGGTCAATGTGTTTTCTAAGCAGAGACAGTACATATCGTTCAAAAAATGTAATCACAAAGTTAGAGCAATGGGGCGGAAGTCATTATTCTCCATGGCACAAGGTTTTTTCGGCACAGGGATTATAATTGACTTCCTCCACAGAGCTGGAACTTCGGTATTCAGGGACTTTTCAAATAGCGGACACCATGCTGTTGTTAGTTCTTCTGCACAGTTTTTGAGAAGAGAAGCTGATAGACCGTCTGGACCTGTGGACCTGTTGGTAGACACCCTGCTAAAGAGATGTTGAATGCTGGTAGGATTTACCTCCAACCAGCAGTTGGCATCAGTCTCTGGCAGGGTCTGCAACACAGGGTCACACTCCTGAGAGTTCCGTGTGTCAAACCTCAGGTAGAAGTCATTCAGCTCGTTTGCTTTTTGTTGTTCGTCTAGGGTCATGATCTGTCTTTTTGTTGGGTTCATGTTGGTCACTGATTTCATTGTGTCCCATAGTTTTTTAGAGTTGAAAGTCAAAAAACTTTGTTCCATTGTGTCCCTGTGTTTTTTCCTTGCACTAACAAGCAGTTGTTTTAGTTCTTTCTGGACCACTGACAGTCCTGCCCTGTCCTTATTTCTGAATGCATGTTTTTTCCTATTTATGCAATCTTTGATTTCTTTTGTGATGTATGGTTTGTTATTAGGATAAACTACTATTTCCTTCTTTGGGACAACATTGTCAACACAGAATCTTATATAGTCTGTTATGGTAACAGTGGCCTCATCCAGCTCTAGTGCGTGGAATATGGACCAGTCTGTGCACAGAAAGCTACCCTTAAGTGTCTCAGTAGCATCATGCGACCACACATTGACAGTTTTACATTCAGGTTTGCTTGATTTAAAGACAGATTTGTACGAAGGGATTAAATGTACGATGTTGTGATCTGAGTTTGAGAGGGGAGGTTTTGATTTGGCTACATATGCATTTTTTACATTTCCATAGCATTTATTTAGGATCTTGTCATTATGGGTATTACATTTCACATATTGTTCAAAGCCAGGTAGCTTAGTCTCTAACTTGCAGTGGTTTACATCACCCAGAAAGAAGATAGGCGCTCCCTGTGTGCGCTGCAGCTGTTCATGGGCACATTCCGCAACACGGGCGGCTGCTCTGCCTGCATTTCCGCTGGGTGGTACATAGACGGCGGTTATGATGATGTTACCGAACTCCCGTGGTAGATAGTGGGGTCTCAAGGACAGACAAAGCAGCTCGACGTCTGGAGTGCATACGGTGTCTCTCACTGTGCATTGGCTGCTCCACCGGTCACTCACGTATACACACAGCCCCCCGCCGTGTCCTTTCCCAGCTGCAGCGGTGCGGTCTGCGCGCACGGACGAGTAGTCATCCAGGTTGATCAGCGAGTCTGGGATTCCCTGGTGGAGCCACGTCTCGGTCAGAACCAAGAGATTCGCCTCTCGGTATTCAAAGCAGCCCTTCATGTTGACACGTAGCTCGTCCATTTTAGGCAGCAGGGACCGCACATTGCTGAGGATTATTGACGGCAGCGGTGGTTTGTTGTTTCGCCGACGGAGGCGTTCACGTACGCCTCCCCGGCTACCTCGCCTGCGTTGTGGCCGTGGCCCGGTGTCTGTTGGCTGGGTGGAGTTCAGCACAAAGTCCGGTAGTGGCTGACGTGGTCGGAGAGACAGCAGCGTTTCCCTGGAGTATGTGATGTGCTGTATTGTTCCATATTCCCCCTGCGTGTTGGTCGCACGGCAGCGGAGACGGTCGCTGATAATTAAGACCAGCAGTATAATTTTGCCGATAGACATATTACACAAAACACAAAACGAACAAAACTAATAAAAACACTTCAAGCAAACCAGTATCACCGGCCCGAGTCGCTACAGAGCAGCGCCACCGGAAGTAGGAGGGAGATGTTGGATAGAGAGAAGAGAGAGGTCGTGGTGAAGGGTGCACCAGTGGTGAGTAGTGAAGGGTGCACCAGTGGTGAGTAGTGAAGGGTGCACCAGTGGTGAGTAGTGAAGGGTGTACCAGTGGTGAGTAGTGAAGGGTGTACCAGTGGTGAGTAGTGAAGGGTGCACCAGTGGTGAGTAGTGAACGGTGTACCAGTGGTGAGTAGTGAAGGGTGCACCAGTGGTGAGTAGTGAAGGGTGCACCAGTGGTGAGTAGTGAAGAGTGCACCAGTGGTGAGTAGTGAAGGGTGTACCAGTGGTGAGTAGTGAAGGGTGTACCAGTGGTGAGTAGTGAAGGGTGTACCAGTGGTGAGTAGTGAAGGGTGTACCAGTGGTGAGTAGTGAAGGGTGCACCAGTGGTGAGTAGTGAAGGGTGCACCAGTGGTGAATAGTGAAGGGTGCACCAGTGGTGAGTAGTGAAGGGTGTACCAGTGGTGAGTAGTGAAGGGTGCACCAGTGGTGAGTAGTGAAGGGTGCACCAGTGGTGAGTAGTGAAGGGTGCACCAGTGGTGAGTAGTGAAGGGTGCACCAGTGAATGGCTGAATGGTGGAGTGTGTCAAGTTTCCTAAGGGCAATGTTACCATAGTCCAGAATAGGAAGTAAGGTCATCTTCACAAGGGTGTGTTTAGCGGAATGTGTGAAGGAGGCCTTGTTGTTCGAAACAGAAAGCCCATATATATCTAGCTTTGACTTTGGCCTGAAGGTTATTCATGTGAGTCGTGAAAGAAAGAGATGAGTCCAGCCAGAGGCCTAGGTATTAATACGACAATTCACAGCTGCAATGACCAGAGTCGATCAAGTCTGCTAAACTAAAGGACTGGTATAATCCTACACATTGAATTCCTACACATCCATACATTGTTAGCTAGTTTAGTCTGGCTAAATGACTCATGAGTCACAGTGTTTTCTTAGATTCGATCTAACTGTTGAGAAACAGCAAGGTCCTGTATAAAGCCTATACGATTCCTTGGGGCGGCTGTGACGCAGGAGGTAGAGCCGCCGTCTAATGATCGCAAGGTTGGCAGATCGGCGGTTCGAGCCCCGGCTGGTGTGTGTGAACGGGTGAATAAGAGGCCTTTGTAAAGCTCTTTGGATAAAGGTGCTATATAAGTGCAGTCCATTTACCATTGACCATTTCTGCTCAGGTGTGTATTTGTTAGCTTGGCCAGTCGCCTGACAGGTTTTGAGTGAAGGGATCAGACACACTTGTCAGGTCTCAGTACCTGTTTCCACCCTTCCTGTCCCCCGAGCACGTCGGTGTAGCTAGCCACACGTGAGAACAGTGTTTCAGATGTGAGCTGCTTGCGTGTTTTGTGTGAAAACTGCCTGTTTCTTATGAACTGGTTAGCTCTGATTAATCTTAACATATATTAACACAATTTGAGCAGAAACTTTAACAACCTCTCATTCTTTCCACATCCTCTTACTCTGCCCTCACTACATCGAAGGAAACATTCACTGGCTATCCCCCCCCACACACAGTGTGGTGTTCACAATATGTCCACATCATTTGTGCCTGTCATAATCCGGCAATCAATATTTTATTTGCAAAGTTGTGCAGGCAACGGAAGAAAACCGCATGACCTGTTCAAGGACTTCTGCCCAGGGCAATAAAAAGGATTTTATTTTTCATCAAAACATCATAAAATAATATGAGCTAAAGGTGAGGCTAATTTATAAATGATTATAAGGGTAGACTGTGGTGGTGTTTAGAGACAGTACGATGACCTATTCTATACCGGTTGAAACCAGCAGTCTGGCTATTTTCTTCTCCAGCAATGCATTCTTCAAGCCTGCTGTAATTTTCTGGGTAAACCTCAGAAATCAGTCCAGGGATACAGGTCTCAGAACAGCCTCTGGCGTCGGGCAAAGTCAGGGGGATCGTTTCACTGTGGGCTCAGGCTATGTGAACACACACACACACACACACACACACACACACACACAGGCTATGTCATTTTACTTTGGGCTCAGAGCTATGGGAGGGAAAGAAGGGAGCACAGACACAGACACACACAAACATACACACACGCACGGACACATGCACACACACACTGCACCACACACACACACATGCACCACACACACACACACACACACACACACACACACATGCATATACACACTCACGCACACACACACACAGATGCGCACACGCACGCACACACACACTCACACGCACGTACTCACATGCACGCACACACACACACACACACACTCACATGCATACACACACACGCGCACACACACCATAGGTGGTGGTGGGGTTGTGGTGGTGTGTTCAAGTGATGCAGGACCAAATCCAATAGGGCTCTCTGTGTGTGTGTGTGTGGTGTGTGGTGTGTGTGTGTGTGTGTGTGTCTGTGCGTGTGTGTGTGTGTGTGTGTGTGTGTGTGTGCGCGTGTGCGCGTGTGTGTGTGTGTGTGTGTGAGGACTCTCTCTGTGTGTGTGTGTGTGTGTGTGAGGACTCTCTGTGTGTGTGTGTGTGTGTGTGTGTGTGTGTGTGTGAGGACTCTCTCTCTGTGTGTGTGTGTGGGGGCTGCTGTTCTGTGTGTGTGTGGGCTGCTGTTCTGTGTGTGTGTGTGTATGTGGGCTGCTGTTCTGTGTGTGTGTGTGTGTGTGTGAGGACTCTCTCTGGTGTGTGTGTGTGTGTGTGTGCGTGTGTCTGTGCGTGTGTGTGTGTGCGCGTGTGTGTGTGTGTGTGTGTGGACTCTCTCTGTGTGTGTGTGTGTGTGTGAGGACTCTCTCTGTGTGTGTGTGTGTGTGTGTGTGTGTGTGTGTGAGGACTCTGTGTGTGTGTGTGTGTGTGTGTGTGTGTGTGAGGACTCTCTCTCTGTGTGTGTGTGTGTGGGCTGCTGTTCTGTGTGTGTGTGGGCTGCTGTTCTGTGTGTGTGTGTGTGTGTGTGTGTGTGTGTGTGGGCTGCTGTTCTGTGTATGTGTGTGTGTGAGGACTCTCTCTTGTGTGTGTGTGTGTGTGTGTGTGTGTGTATGTGGGCTGCTGTTCTGAGGGAGGAGGAAGTGTGCCAACCTGACGAGAGAACTGCACACAGTCGCCAGGAACCGAAGCTACTGTAGAGCCTGGGGCAGTGCATTGTGGGAAAGAGATCAGTCATGCTCTCTCCTCTTAAAGTACCCCACCATCATCCCAGCCAAAGCTATTGAGAACTTTACAGCTAATTTAGTTTGACTGTTCTCCTCCAAAAGTAGAACGGTTTGCTTTAATGCTCGCTGTGAAATCAGTGTGGGTATTTCCCTATGCCAACATGACTTCTGAAGTAGCATATTAAAAAGTACTTTTGTTTAGATTGAGGGTGCAGGAAGTAAGGTTTGAAAGGAAATGGGAGAAGTGGATGGATTACAGAGGGGAGAGAGTTGACACCACTAGCCTTGAGGTTTGAATCGGAAAAATAAAAGAGTTGCAATGTAAATTAATGAAAGAACCCATATGCTGTTTTATTTTTTCTCATTTTCTGATGTATTTTTCCTTTGCTTCATTGTGTTTTTGTATTAAGGAAAAATTTTAATAAAATTTTATTTTAAAAAAAGGAAAAAAAAGTATTTTTGGAGTCTAGTGGCCAAGGTGTCTGTCAGTGGAGGCTCCTCCATAGAGGTGGAGGAGGCCTGGCCTCCCCAATAATTTGAGAGAAGAGAGAGAGATTTTAAAAAGCAATAATTATATATATTTTTTATTTTTTATTTATTTAACAAAAAAAATATTTTAAATTGTTTTATATTAATATTATTTATTAATATTATTTCCGTTTTGTTCATAAATATTTTCCATGGCTAAAACCCAATATTGCAATTGTAAAGCACCTACAGGCCAGAATCCCTATCCGTTTCTATTGAAGGAGGCCAGGCCTCCTGTCGAAAAGTCCAGGCCTCCTGTTGGAAAGTGGTTTCTCATAGAAGTCAATGTAATGCAATTTTTTTCATGGCAATATGTGATTGGCCCATCACTGAAAATGGGTGGGAACAGGAGGCCTCTCCTCCGTTGTAGTACCTTTTTTCCGCCACACGCGTGTATGAGTGCTGTTCTGCAGGATAAATATTAGAAATGAGTCCAGGGCTGAATGATTGACATTTTGTTCGTCCAATCACATGAAGCCATTTTGAGAATTCGCCAGTCACTTCAGTCAAAGAAACACTCCATAGTGTCTACGAGTGTCCTATCAACTTGTCCTTTACAGGACACGTCTAGAACACCCATGGCTATTATCCCTGAAAATAATAGCTCATTTGGCCAAATACTTTTGCTTAAAATGACCTCGGAAATCGGCGAGATTCTAGCGCGATTTATACATCGAATAGGTAGACAACATTTAGGATTTATTGAACAGTTTTATTTTTAATGTAGTCGATTTCGTTTTATTACAAGTCAATGTAATATTCTTCCATATCAAATGGAGTCCTGGAGAGAGTATGCCGCCCCTCAGCTAAACCAGTGGTGAGTTGAACTAATCAGATGTCTCTACCAGTGTTACACCACTAGTTCTCAGTAGTAATACCACTCCATTGCATGTCTGTGTTTCTCAGCAGATGAAGCCAGCTGGAACCAGTACTGTCCTCACAACATTTTTATTTATTTATATTAAATATATTGAATAAAACTACATTTGATAAAGAAACTGTTACTTATCTTTTTTATATGCTAAACTTGATTAAATTGATGATTACATGTTGAAGCTGTAGAAGAAGAAGAATGAAAAATGTAGGCTAAACTAAATAGTTTTTTAACCACATAATTATCAAATTCCTGCCTTTTACACATGTTCACTGGGCATTTATATTACATCCAAATGTCATTTCTCAACTTAATTATCAGGCAGGCTCATAGACTTACAGCAATGTCATTTCTTCAGGCAGGCACATAGGCTAAGCTCTGCACAATGAATTCCATCAATCAGAACTTTCTGATTGTAGCTTACACTCCAAATAGTGTGCCTTTGTCCAGCACAAAGACATATAAGAAGAACAGGGAACATTCCATCGCGAGTGAAGCGAGCAAGCGGAAAAAAATTGGCCTCCTCAATTCTGGAAGTCACCAGCCTCCACTGATGTCTGTATATCCTATTGTGACATGTAGAGTGGCATACAGCATGATGCAAGTACAGTTACGCGCCAACGAATGAGTCGAACATAATTTGTGTGTCGAATATTTAATATTGTGAATGAGGTAAGGTGAGAAAAGAGAAGGTTATGAGAGCTGACTTAATAATATGTGTGATGCTCGGGCGCTTAGGTGGCGTAGCGGGTTAAGCGTCGACCGTGTAACCGCAGGGTCCCCTGTTCGATTCCGGCCGGGGACATATCCTGCATGTCATCCCTCCTCTCTCTCTCACCCATCCTTTCTGTCATAATCTATACTGTATCTGTCAAATAAAAAATGAAAAAAAATATGAGTGGGACTAAAATAAAAATAATATGTGTGATGCTAAACATATGTTTTGGATGAACAGATCATCCTCTGAAGCACTTATGTGGACGTGGACCCCAATTGAAATAAGCCAGTGGCTTTCTTGGGTTTTTATCCTGTTAGTTGACCTTGTATGTAATATGTACTTTCATGTACCTACTTCTGCAAATCTTCTAATAAAGTTTTCAATCAATCAATCAGACGTGATAATTAGACGCCCTGCATGCAGAATAGTGTCTTTCACATCAGTGGACACAGACAGTAGCTGTGTTTCTGAATTTTAAGCGAATTCTTCAACGTTCGCAAAAAGAAAATGCAAATTATGCACGTTCCCATTAACTAGTTTAGAGCCAATAAGCTAGGCTACGTAAAACGTAATTTCGTCAGAGGATGACGCGGTATTGGCTACGTGTCTACATGAAGCATAGTTGTGGAAGTAAACAAACAAACCAGCAGAGAAAATGGAGAGAGGAATTAGTTTCAATTTGACAGGAATTCAGGAATTAGTTTAACTTGGGAAAGTTATAATAATTCTTGCATCAGCTAGCATTGGCCATGTTGCAGACTGTCCAGGGACGAAGGAAACAGTTGAGTCACGTGAGTTGAATGTTCCCTATGTCAGAGTTTATTCGGCAAACCTGTTTCCATTTAACTGTAATGCACTTTAACTCTGATTCGCATTAGGCAAAAACCACCTCAAGCGAGCGTACAAACCTTCGTACGAATTATCGGACGCTTATTCGAATTAAGCCGTTTCCATAAAATGTCTAAAGCGAATCACTTCCAAATGCGAATCAGAATGGTTTATGGAAACACGACTACTGGTAGAATGGTGAGGACAGGACTCCACACAGAGTTCGGGGAATAAAAAAACAAACATTATAAAGCACTGGTACCTTCTATGAGCAACTCCTGCCCATGGCCGCCCAGAGACAGGAAGGGAGCAGAACCCACAAAGACCTCCCTCACCAGGGGGGCCACCTTCTCCAGAGCCCCTCTCCAGCTTGGTGGTGATGCTGTCAAGGAGAATAGACAGATAGCAAAGAGAGAGAGAGGGAGGGGGGGTGTCAGGAAGGAAAGAGACAGGAGGGAGAATAACACCAGTAAAAACGTTGGTATAGGACTGGGTGGATGAGAAATACAGCAGTGCCCCTTCTCCTGGGTGAGTACATGAGACAGGGCAGGGCTGGCAGGGTTCGAGTTATGTGGGAGCCAATGGGAGCTGAGCTCCCATAAGGAAGGTCTGAGCTCCCATGAAACCAGTAAAATCATACATCTGTGGGGGTCGCTAATAATACATTACCACAACCATTATTTGATCAAAAATGTCAATGT
>NC_137674.1:82936200-83018700 GCF_963989245.1 Nansenia antarctica
AAATTTGATCGAGTGCAAAGCTATAAAAAATATTTTACTCACTTGGTCAAATGACCCCACCCATGGCTGTTCTAGTGTTAAACCATACATATATAAGGTAAACACAGAATCAGACAAAGAAAATGACCAGGAGACAGATATATCAGGAGATATATGTCCTTCTTGTATGATCTAGGTGTGTGTGGGACATTATTAACGGTGATGTTTGTGATTGAGAAAGTGTTCAGTGTGGCTTGTCATCCCACGGAGACCAGAGTGATGTCAGCCAGACTCTGCCCCTGTGAGAATGCCCAGACTTCACTCAGGCCTTTAAGAAAGGTAAACATCCTGCCCTACACACACACACACACACACACACACACACACACACACACACACACACACACACACACACACACACACACACACACACACATTTTAAATGCTTTATTTATGTCCACATAAATGTACAATAATATCTAAAGGACATAAATACTATCAGTGCATTTTGACATTATGAAAACAGTCAGTTACAGTAGTGCTAACAACCAGTTATACCTACACACACACACACACACACACACACACACACACACACACACACACACACACACACACACACACACACACAATAACCCAAAGAACTGGTGAATACTATCAGTGCATTTTGACATTATGAAAACAGTCAGTTACAGTAGTGCTAACAACCAGTTATACCTACACACACACACACACACACACACACACACACACACACAATAACCCAAAGAACTAGTGGCCAACCAGTTGCCATAGTGGAGCTATTTCTTCCCCGGGTCTGCTGCCATCACCACTGCTTTAGTTTGCACTCCGCTCTGCCCTGCTCTGCTCTGATGAGTTGTCAAACAGCACGAACCCTAATGACAGATTCTCCAGGAGAGCGTCTGGTTGGACGGCATTGTCACACATCCCTGCCGCTACTGCGTCTATGTCAGAAGGGTACAGATCACGGACCACAGAGCACCAGACACAGGGCCTCTCCTCATCAGCCCCTCTGTGCTACACACACGACACACATGTACAACGCAACCACAGCGCAGACATGAACAACTAACTACACACATTAACTAATTAAAAGACAGAGACGAAAATATACTTCTGGTGTTTTCCCTCCTATTCATAGGAACTATATTTAGATATTATAGCACATCACATGGTCATGGTGGCAGGAAAGACACAGAGAGAGGGGGGGGGGGGGTGGACAGTAATGCAATCTATAAAAAAAAGCCAGTAGGGTCTGGAGATGGGAGTTAAACTTGTGACCTTCCCCACGCTTCCTCCTGGACAGACACAGACGCTACATTGAGCCCAACAGATCATCTCTGTGTGCGCTCTGATTGGACAAGGATTAAAGCTGATGCAGACCACAGAACCCCTTTAAGAGCCTCCCTCGGCAGGAAACAGAGGGAAGGATTCCTCTTATCGGGGACTGCCACTGGCTCTGGGGGTTTGTGAAGATGCCAGATAGTGTCCCACACTGTCTCCTGTAGGCCTACTAAGTCTGTGAGACACAGGCCAGGACTCACTCCTCTGTCACACGCTAAGCTCGCTTTCATGCGAGTCGAAATCCTCACGGAAGAACACAGAGCTTAGAACAGTTATCCAAACAACTACACAGAGATGTATAACAGGGTCAAACTGTTCATATCTGCTCATATCATCATATCACGCACCCTCCTCCAACAGCAGAAAGACAAGATACAATGAAATATCCTGAGGGGGGGAGTAGGTGAATAAAATAACTGTCTTTTCCCATTTTTCTTCACCACAATGCTGTTGAGAGGGAAACAAGTCAGCTATGATTTGTTAGCTACCATAGCAGATACACCTCTGAAGGTGTAGTCATCCAATAAGCTTCTTAGGAATGTTCCCATTTCATCGACTGGGGAGAGGCAGATGTTATGGCTGAAGACCATATAACACATAACAGGGACAGTTTTTTTATAGGTAAAAACCCACAAAGCATACCACAGTATGAGACTTATTAATTATGTATCAATCAAAATCTACTTTTTCCACCTCTAATACACAGCGGGAGAGGGAGGGTGGGGAGAGAGAGAGAGAGAGAGAGAGAGAGAGAGAGAGAGAGAGAGAGAGAGAGAGAGAGAGAGAGAGGGGGAAAGAGAGAGAGAGAGACATGTCAGTGAGCTAATTGGAATATTAAATATCTCAAGAGATATCCCTCTGCTCTGAAGAACTCTTGATGACAGCATCATTTATTCATTAGATCTCTGCTCTGCTGCTTTGGTCTGGATCTCATTGACAGATATCAGCACATCACTGGCATGTTTGGAGCTGAAGACACTGGTTGTGGATTTAATTTACATCCCAACATTATTCCTTGTTCATATCATCCAGTACAACCCCTCCGATAACGCTTTGACATGGTTAGAGCAAAACTAAATGTACAGGATGTTGATAAAATATGATCAATTTGATGAATAATGTATTTGCGAGTGAGTGCTCATGAATGATGTATAGATTATCTAACATCATATTTTATTAATAGGATTGTCTTAATTGAGTTGCGGCGAATAAAGCAAGGAGGATTAATCTCGGGAAGAATATTAATGGACGGATAAAAAGTGAAAATATACTTAGCGTTCGAATCACAAATCCAATTAAATCCAAACCAATTAAATCATTTTTATTATATTTATTACACATAATCACACATACATACAGTGTCAAATGACATCTTTGTGATTATTGTCAGGAAACTGTAATACCGGAAAGGAATGAAGGAAGGTGTATTCAGATTCCTCATACAACAGTCATCTGCACAGACTGAACACTGGGTATTGAAGACTAAAGCCTGGTACACACATAAACACACACACACACACACACACACACACACACACATCTGGTTGATTTTGGCCAGATTTCTGGCCGGTTCTGGCCCGATTTACTCCCATTCCGACCAAGGACAGCAAACGCCCGAAAATCTTTATGTGTGTACCAGGCTTCATTGAAAAATCCACCTATATGAAAGTCTCAGATAGCGGGGACCAGGGAATTCAGCTCTCTGGTACCGACTTTGAGGCCTTTCTTCTTCTTTTTTTTATGTTGTCACTCCCAATCTATCACCATCCCTGACAGACAATCGAAAGGCCCCCTTTCGTCTCCAAACTGGCAGCTCATTTCGCTGGCAGGTGGCAAACAATTAGACACAGCAAATTGAGGCTCTCGGTCGGGAGGATGACATTAAAGCATGAGACAAAGTTGTATGTGCCGGCCGCGGACGGCGGGGTTTGTGTGAAAGCATTTCAAAAATAATACACTTTGTGCTGTGGCGACTCATTTTCAGGCTGCCATCTCCCATTATGGGTGTGAGCGCTGAGGCCGACAGGCCGGGCCGGGGTGTGTGGCGTGAGGCCGCTTCTGTTTAATCTGTCATCAATGCCCCGGAGACCCCCGCACTCCCCCCCCCTCTCCTCCACCCCCCCCCCCTCCGTCTCCGTCTCCACCTCCCCTATTCATCAGCCTCCCCTCGGCCTAGGGAGCGGTGGTGCAGCAGTAGCAGCATACATTACAGAGAGGGGAAGGCCTATTGTTCCTCCTTCCACTTTCTTTCTAGGGCTTCCAGACTGAACACACACACACACACACACACACACACACACACACACCTCCCTGCAGACACCCCCAACAAACTCATCACACACACACACACACACAGAGGATGGCTTGAGTCCCCCCCCCCCCAGTCAATCAAGGTGTGCCTCAAGGCTCAGTGTTTGGACCCCTCCTCTTCACCATCTACATGCTCCCGCTCGGCCAGATCCACTTCCTTCCACTGCTACGCTGAAGATCCCCAAATCTGTCTATCTAATCACTACTCCATCCTCTCAGTCCCTTGTCAACTGCCTGCACAAAATAAAAGCTTGGATGTCATCATATTTTCTCTCATAACTATGCTATGGCCAGGGTGTTGAATGGCGGTCGTCCGGCCGTGTGGATTGCGGTGCGTTTTATTGTTATTGATACGTTTCTTATTTTGAGCTAAAAGTTTGGTTTTCAAGTTCCGATAATATGTTAATTATTTTCAATTACAGAAGCGGTGAAGCGGTGGGACTGTGAACGTTTGTGCTAAATGTGTTAACTGTTAAAGTTTTTGAAGTGTTAAAGTTTTGTAAATAAAAAGTTCTATTGACACAATTTAATTGTAAAGTTATTGTTCATAATTAAAACATTGTTGTTCTTGTTGTTGTACTGTGAAATGACATGTTTTTGTAGTAAGTAAAAGGGAGCAGCAAGCCAAATGACGTGCATTGAGATAACGTCCTGGAAAAGACGTCATAAAAATCGCCAAGTCGACATGTGATCTGGCCTAGTCCTGGAGGTCATGTGACCTGGCCTAGTCCTGGAGGTCATGTGACCTGGCCTAGTCCTGGAGGTCATGTGACCTGGCCTAGTCCTGGAGGTCATGTGACCTGGCCTAGTCCTGGACGTCTCTGAAAGACCTCGTCACAACGTCTTTATGACGTCTTTGTTCTCGCTGGGTCAGAACCAAGGCAGCTCAGGCTTGAAATACTGCCGAGGGCGAGTTGACAAACTGTTAAATCCAGACAGATTACTGAGAGGTCTTATCTACTCTCGGAATGTAAATACACAATTGCAGAACCGCGGTGCTTGTGAGATCTTTTCCAAACACACACATTCTTTGCCATGGGGGATGAATATAGCGCAAGTGCTCTGAAATGAATAATGTGTTGCTTCCTACCTAAAAATCATTACTGTTGTCCCAGACAACCAAATAGACCGGCTGGATGAAGCAGAGCTAAGCTTGTTTGAGTAATGATACACATTACTGGCATGACATTTACAATGACATTTTTGGCATGAAATGTATACTGGTTATCACCACTTACAATATATGTATCCTGTGGAAATAAGTCAAACATATTGTCAAACATAGGACATGTTGCAATAGACATGTTCGTGTGGGCCGTATGCAAAAGTCTACAGAATGTTGGAAAACCTTTTGGAAGTGGCTACCCATTTGTCAAGAGTGTTGGGTGAGATTAGCATAGAACCTAGTCACGTAGGGTGAACACAGTCACATAGGGTGATTTGTCCTTACTGCTGTATGTGTACGTACACCACGTGTCTTTTTTGTGAGACACAGGGTACAATACATGCACATACCTAGTAATTGACAGAGCAAACATCAATAAATAACAATAAAACATCTATATTTCAGAGATTTTGAATCAAGAATATAGCTATGATAGCGTAGTATCATCCAAGAGAGGAACGTCCTGTAGGAGTTAAAACAAAGAGGTCAATACCAATAACAGCCGACAGTACACCAAAAAAAGGTTTGTGTGTCAAAGGTTTGGATTCTGACCAGAGACCAGTGCCAGCTCCATATACAGGATATCTCTAGGAGAGGGAAGAGGCACTGATCAACTGTTAAAAAAAACACACGGGAGTACTCTGGAGTTGCTGATTTCCAGAGGACGGTTTGTGATATATTGTCCCTCATTCTGTACAAACGGATTCCCACACTCACCAGCACGTCTCTGGCTGGCCGGCCGGCCGGCCTTACAGCGGCCAAAAGGCTTATAGCTTGCAGACAAAGTCTCCCCGTTCTCTGACTACGCAGAGGTGCATTTTAGACTTCATAGACATAGCCAGCATGGAACACTGGGCAGCTAACAGGCATTAGGCAATCTCTGGTAATGTTTCATGCTGGGATCAAACCATTACTACTCTCAAGTCCTTTATAGGCTAATCTATTTGCTCCTTCCATGGGGTCCTGTTGGGGGGGGGGGGGGGGGGGGGGGGGGGGGCTGTGATGGGGCAGGTGGGTTGGAGGTATGTGGGGGGAGGGACATTTGTGGGAGGAGGGGGGGTAGGGGATTGCTGGGGTAGGGGGAGATTGGGCGGGTAAGGGGAGATTGTGCGGGGAGGGGGGCTGGAGGGAAGGTTTGTGGGAATTTTGTCATTGTACTTCTCTCCTGTGTTTAATTGTTTGTTACCACTCCCTTGTATTATTCCCTGAAAGAATAATAAAAAATCGCTTACTTGGGGGACCAACTATAGAACTATAGAACTTCAACCAAACCTGGTCAGTTCACCCCCAGCTGCAGTTCACACCGCCCTGCCAGTCTCCCCAGTCTTGCCTGTCCTGACCCAGTTGTTTCCCAGTTGCAGGTTCTCCAAAGCTCGTTAATATTCATCACATGCACCCCTAACAAGGTCAGTGAGGCCTGATTTAGCAGGAGAAGACATCTGGCTTCCTGGTTCCGTACCAGACAATCGTCTGCCACATGCCGTCTGGAAAAATTCCCTCTTTTCTGGTGAAATTTATGAGGGCGGCAGAGCACCTCTCCTCTATGATCCCATTTTCCTCTGGTGGATTGCCTGCCTAATGGGCGCTGACAGATGGGACTGTAAATAGAAGGCCCGTCTCTACCACCCTGCAAAAACCGGGCTAGCTAGCATGCGTTAGCTCTGCCTCCTCTCATCCTAACTACGCCTCCTTCTCTCACTCTAGGTCCCTCCTCCGCCCTCCTTCACCTTCCATTCTGTTACTCTATCACTCCCACCCCTGTTACAATAGTTCTATCATCCCTTTCGCTATCTTTCGTTCTCTTTCTTTTAGTCTCTGTTCAGCTTTGAATTCAACTTGATATGCTCACACAGACAGTTGTGTTCAATGTGTTCGATGTGCTCAATCATCCCTTTGTACACTACTGATCTACTGATGTATTGATTTTTTCTTTCTCTGAAGAAAGTGTGATTCACGACTTGATGCATATATTACTTTTTATATAACAGTAATGCATGTACAACTTCCATACCTTTTTATTCACATACTATACAAACATATCCAAGTGAAAAGGGGATTACAGATTAGAAACACTTTAAAAGAAGATGTTTGTCTTACACGTTGAAGTGAGAAAGACATAAGGAGTGTTAAGTAATGTTGTACACCACTCAGCAAGAGTTGTTCAGAGACCACAGGAGTGTAATGAATGAGAGTGGACATTGGTCACGATCAGCACTCGAGTTGAGGGGGGATGAGGGGAGATGGCATCCGCCCTGAAATAAAAACGGTGAAAATCATCCCCCTTCTAAAACTGCCATCCCTTATGTCTTTTTATCAATGAACGTGGTATTACTGCTATTTCAACATTTAGTTTAGAGGGGTAGTGGTGGTCTAGTGGATAGTGAGTTGGACTTGTGATCGGAAGGTTGTGAGTTCAAATCCCGCCTGAAACCACACCACTACTAGTGTGCCCTTGAGTAAGGCACTTAGCCCTCAGTTACTCCAGGGGGAATGTCCCTGTAATTCGTAATTGTAAATCGCTTTGGATTAAAAGCGTCTGCTAAATGGCCAAATTAAAATTAAATAATTAATTTGTTTTGCGCATATTGAGTAAAATACTGTGGGCGAGGGAGGGGGCACGCACACATGCAATGACATTTTTACCAAGTCACTGACACTGTGGGGATGCTAAAATTGTCCCCATATGATAAAATCCACCATCCCCCCTGATTTTTTGAGTACTGGTCACGATGGACAGTGGAAAAAAAAAAGCAGAGAAGATGCGAGAGAGAAAATAGTAGAAGGCACAAGCAGGGTGAAGGGTTGAACTGCTGAACTGCTGAAAGGGAGGATACAGGAGATGAGGACATACCTCGCTGGCAGACACTGCATTATGCACATCCTCCTGGGTCTGGCTGTGTGCTAGCGATGATTTGGATCCCCTGTCTTTCTCTGTCTCTGCCTGCACCCCAGACTCCACTTCCTCACAGCCAGCACTCAAGTAGGATGGCATCCCCCCTGAAATAAAAACGGTCAAAATCACCCCCCTTCTAAAACTGCCATCCCCCCTTTCATCCCTCATGTCATTTTATCAATGAACGTGGTATTACTGCTATTTCAACATTTAGTTTTGCGCATATTGAGTAAAATACTGTGGGCGAGGGGGAGGCACGCACACATGCAATGACATTTTTACCAAGTCACCTGACACTGAAGTCACTGACGCTGTGGGGATGCTAAAATTGTCCCCATATGATAAAATCTACCATCCCCCCTGATTTTCTTTTACAACTTGAGTACTGCATGTCTGTCTCTCTGTCTGCACTCCAGACTCCAGTTCCTCACAGCCACACAACACACTGGGTTGTAGACACAGAGAGAGACAGCATCATTTAACAGCACTCTCCTCTAATTGTTTAGATTCACTGGGAATTAGAGGGCCGCGCTGACATCAATGCATTTTGGAAAAACTAATCAATTATTACAAATGACTATTTGGTCCAGACTGAAATGATATGAGGCCAGGGTGTAATTAGCAGCCAGACTGATTTCACAGTGCAGGCAATGATGAGTGAAGTTGGTGGGTGGGTGGGTGGGTGAGTGTGTGTGTGTGTGTGTGTGTGTGTGTGTGTGTGTGTGTGTGTGTGTGTGTGTGTGTGTGTGTGTGTGTGTGAGAAGGGTACAGTGACTGGAGGACACATTTTGTAAATAGACTTAAAAATGAATTAGTTATGTTGACCAAACCAAGGAATTTCATGGATTACTGGAATTACTAAAACTGTCACGATATCGCCATGCCATTATTAATTTCCTTATTACTGTTTTTTTTTCTTCAATTGCTAACACACTAATATGACACAAAGCACAATCATTGAAACTGACACTCAAGAGAACAGAACCTCAGCTCAAGTCTCCAAAACTATAAACACATTTTCTGTTTTGCTTTGGCACGTTTTGCAACACACTGACTGCACACGGCTCCCTACACAAGACACAGGAATCTGACAAAAAAAGGCGTGTTCGAAGTGGCATACTAGCAAACTACCTACTACATACTACTCAATGAGTATGCACTGCTAAATTCATAATAAGTATGCCATTACCAGCAGACTGTTAATTGCAAACTCATCAGTCATGATGTAAGAGCTATAAAACACATAGGTGGTGAGAAGTATTTTTCTTTCCTGTTTTTTTTCCCATGGATTGACACACACACACACTCACACTCACAGTCTGAGGCACTGCCAGGTAAGGCCTCCTGAGGACATGTTCTTCTCTGCCTCAATCTGACTGAAGTTGTGGGAGCTGGTGAACACCAGGTCCACCATGAGGCGGGACAGGAAGGTGACTGCCCTCTCTGAGGTCATGCCCTGGGTCAACTCAACGTCCTCCAGCGCCGTCTGGGTCACAGTCAGACGCTGAACTCGTCTCTCTTTCTTTCTTTCCTTCTATCTTTATTTTATTCTCTCTGTGAATCAAGGATTGGCCTCTACAGCCACCTGAAGACCCACAAACCAAACGCACAACAGGAGGACAATCATACTCTACCGACAGTGATTGCCGATGGTGGTGTGTGTGTGCGTGCGTGTGCGTGGTGTGTGCGTGCGTGTCTGAACAACCCTGTCTGAAGTAGTCTAGGTGCAGGGAAGGTGGGAGTCACACAAAAGAATCCAGTGAAACAGTGTAGTTCATGTCAGTTATGCGGAGGTTTCATAAAGACAGTGGTGACAGTACACTGAGGGCAGGGCAGTGTGTTGAACCCCAACCACTACCCAACCACTACCCACCTCCACCCCAGACCCCACATTGTCAGACACTGGAGCCCCATCACCAGTCTTTACCACCTGTTTTTGGCTAATTAGCACTCATTTGCTTCAGTTAACAGGAGAAGGAGACAACAATAGAAATACATCATATAAACATATCAAGGGTTTAATTCTTAATTAGCTCAATGGCTAATTGGCTTAATGGTTCAAGTGAGGGTGTTCCAACAAAATGCGAGTCAGGGTGTTCCAACAAAATGTATAGTAAGTGTTTTCTGATATTCATCTTTCAGCCTGGATTTTTTTTTCAGTTGATGACTTTCTCATCCCAAACTAATAAATTAGTTAATAATAAATTACACATTATGATGAGACAGTAGACAGAGACAGTAAATAAGGAATACTAATATTAGACATGATTCTTGTGGTGAGAAGATATAAAAAGCAAAACGTTTAGTAAAACAGAAATGCAGTTGAAATAAAAGAAAACTATCATCCTAAATACTAACCTTGGTATTCTGGACATGCACTGAAAACAAAATAGAACACAACAAAAAACAATGATTAACATCGAGATTGCAGATAGAGCACATAATAATTGCACAAGGTTTACAACCCTTAACACAATCAAAGCCTACAGAACAAAACATTACTAATCACTAATTACTTAAGTGAGTCTGACGAGGTAATATCGTAGAAAACCGCAGAATGAAGCTAAGCTAAGTAGATAAAGTTGATAAAGACAATCAACAAGTCTTATTTTCCAAAGGCACTAAGCATGCAGTCATAATTCAACATCACCAGGTGGCAGTGTGCCACCACAGACTAGAGAGGCTGTGTAGACTTACTTGGGAGAGGTGGCCGCAGAGAGGAGAGGAGAGGCAGTACTAATACATCCGAGGGAGCAATGCCAGTACAACAACATACCTCAAGCAGGGAGTCAGGTGAGCAAAGAGGTAGATCACTGGGTGCGCACAGGTTAAGTAGAGAATCACTAATCACTAATTGTTTACCAGGTGGTGGATGTCACGCCCCTCTGGATCCCATTGGCTGTCCTTCTTTTCACAATAAAAGTCAGTGGCTGTCCTACCTGTCACACATAGGCAAAGTTGCCATCAGCAATTGTACATAAACTGTACCTTAACTGGTTATTGCTTGTGTTTGATATTTCCCTTATTAGCGTTACTATTTATCTTCACTTTCTGAATGTTTTTACCTGTATAATATATACATGTGTTATGATTGTTTTACCTGTATAATATATACATATGTTATGATTGTTTGTGATGCTTTGGCAATGTAAACATTTGTTTGTTTATGCCAATAACGCCATACATTTTTATTATTTTACACATTGAGCAGTGGTTAATTCAAGTTCAAACAACTAACTGTCATATAGTTCAATATGTAAACCTAAATCTGTATTCAAAGCAGATAGTTTTGTAACTTCTCATGGTCTCATGGACTTCATACAGAGTACCCACCCGTGTTGGTTGGATCACTGCTCACCAGTCTGAGAGACTCCTCATTTAGTGGTTAAGTAGGGCAATCTTGTGGACAAAGGCACAGTTTACTAAATATGTCACTCCATATGCAATCTGTTGTATTTTTCATGTGTTATCACAGAATGAGTCTGCAGTTCAAAGCACACTGAAGCCACTGATATCCTGCCTGCTCATACTCCACTACACTGTTGTTTCATTAAAGCCTTTAATTATTAATTTAACGTTCATTCTGAGATGGTCCACAGTCCCCCATATCATGTCTTTCATCATTTCACAAATTGGTTCTGAATACAGTTGGTTTCAAAACCGTTATAATAGCTAATATGTATCAGTTTACAGTAGACACAGTCAAACAATAGTCACCTATATAGCTATGGTATAATTCCAAATGAGGGATTGAGGAACACAGGCTGAATTCATAGCTTTCAGTCACGTGGTTTCTTCCCTAGCAACCACCAACCTGACGGGCAAAAAGTATCATAGCAACATCGCTCAACATGGCTGCCTACTATTTAGACCACGTCACTCATGAAGAACTATCAAGATACACGACGGTGATAGGAGTGGAGGATTGACACCATTCAAATAGTGTTGGATTCCCTGTCTTCTACTCTATCCGGACACGTTGGAATTATTTTCCTAACCCCCGGAGAATCAAAGTTATTGACCTGCAAAGGGTGCCTCCTTGACCGGCTTTTCCCGTGAATAACACCGGTTATGGAGGTGGTACAAACATAAGACTATTATTGCTAAATTCACCATCAGTATACGGTCATTTTGAGCCCTTAACCACCGCGCTGACACCCCGAGAAGATATACTTTTAATATGAAACTCGATCAACCGGGCGTTCACCAGCTGCTGGACGAAACTCCCAACTCCCGCTGTCAGCGAGGCGAGGGAATATTTATATCCGGGAATTCGCTCCTTGCTGTGTCCACGGTGATAGGAGTGGAGGATCGACTCCATTCAAATAGTGTTGGATTCCCTGTCTTCTACTCTATCCGGACACGTTGGAATTATTTTCCTAACCCCCGGAGAATCAAAGTTATTGACCTGCAAAGGGTGCCTCCTTGACCGGCTTTTCCCGTGAATAACACCGGTTATGGAGGTGGTACAAACATAAGACTATTATTGCTAAATTCACCATCAGTATACGGTCATTTTAAGCCCTTAACCACCGCGCTGACACCCCGAGAAGATATACTTTTAATATGAAACTCGATCAACCGGGCGTTCACCGGCTGCTGGACGAAACTCCCAACTCCCGCTGTCAGCGAGGCGAGGGAATATTTATATCCGGGAATTCGCTCCTTGCTGTGTCCACGGTGATAGGAGTGGAGGATCGACTCCATTCAAATAGTGTTGGATTCCCTGTCTTCTACTCTATCCGGACACGTTGGAATTACTTTACACACTGTAAAGTTGGAATTACACAACACACTGGGTTGTAGACACAGAGAGAGACAGCATCATTTAACAGCACTCTCCTCTAATTGTTTAGATTCACTGGGAATTAGAGGGCCGCGCTGACATCAATGCATTTTGGAAAAACTAATCAATTATTACAAATGACTATTTGGTCCAGACTGAAATGATATGAGGCCAGGGTGTAATTAGCAGCCAGACTGATTTCACAGTGCAGGCAATGATGAGTGAAGTTGGTGGGTGGGTGGGTGGGTGAGTGTGTGTGTGTGTGTGTGTGTGTGTGTGTGTGTGTGTGTGTGTGTGTGTGTGTGTGTGTGTGTGTGTGTGTGTGAGAAGGGTACAGTGACTGGAGGACACATTTTGTAAATAGACTTAAAAATGAATTAGTTATGTTGACCAAACCAAGGAATTTCATGGATTACTGGAATTACTAAAACTGTCACGATATCGCCATGCCATTATTAATTTCCTTATTACTGTTTTTTTTTCTTCAATTGCTAACACACTAATATGACACAAAGCACAATCATTGAAACTGACACTCAAGAGAACAGAACCTCAGCTCAAGTCTCCAAAACTATAAACACATTTTCTGTTTTGCTTTGGCACGTTTTGCAACACACTGACTGCACACGGCTCCCTACACAAGACACAGGAATCTGACAAAAAAAGGCGTGTTCGAAGTGGCATACTAGCAAACTACCTACTACATACTACTCAATGAGTATGCACTGCTAAATTCATAATAAGTATGCCATTACCAGCAGACTGTTAATTGCAAACTCATCAGTCATGATGTAAGAGCTATAAAACACATAGGTGGTGAGAAGTATTTTTCTTTCCTGTTTTTTTTCCCATGGATTGACACACACACACACTCACACTCACAGTCTGAGGCACTGCCAGGTAAGGCCTCCTGAGGACATGTTCTTCTCTGCCTCAATCTGACTGAAGTTGTGGGAGCTGGTGAACACCAGGTCCACCATGAGGCGGGACAGGAAGGTGACTGCCCTCTCTGAGGTCATGCCCTGGGTCAACTCAACGTCCTCCAGCGCCGTCTGGGTCACAGTCAGACGCTGAACTCGTCTCTCTTTCTTTCTTTCCTTCTATCTTTATTTTATTCTCTCTGTGAATCAAGGATTGGCCTCTACAGCCACCTGAAGACCCACAAACCAAACGCACAACAGGAGGACAATCATACTCTACCGACAGTGATTGCCGATGGTGGTGTGTGTGTGCGTGCGTGTGCGTGGTGTGTGCGTGCGTGTCTGAACAACCCTGTCTGAAGTAGTCTAGGTGCAGGGAAGGTGGGAGTCACACAAAAGAATCCAGTGAAACAGTGTAGTTCATGTCAGTTATGCGGAGGTTTCATAAAGACAGTGGTGACAGTACACTGAGGGCAGGGCAGTGTGTTGAACCCCAACCACTACCCAACCACTACCCACCTCCACCCCAGACCCCACATTGTCAGACACTGGAGCCCCATCACCAGTCTTTACCACCTGTTTTTGGCTAATTAGCACTCATTTGCTTCAGTTAACAGGAGAAGGAGACAACAATAGAAATACATCATATAAACATATCAAGGGTTTAATTCTTAATTAGCTCAATGGCTAATTGGCTTAATGGTTCAAGTGAGGGTGTTCCAACAAAATGCGAGTCAGGGTGTTCCAACAAAATGTATAGTAAGTGTTTTCTGATATTCATCTTTCAGCCTGGATTTTTTTTTCAGTTGATGACTTTCTCATCCCAAACTAATAAATTAGTTAATAATAAATTACACATTATGATGAGACAGTAGACAGAGACAGTAAATAAGGAATACTAATATTAGACATGATTCTTGTGGTGAGAAGATATAAAAAGCAAAACGTTTAGTAAAACAGAAATGCAGTTGAAATAAAAGAAAACTATCATCCTAAATACTAACCTTGGTATTCTGGACATGCACTGAAAACAAAATAGAACACAACAAAAAACAATGATTAACATCGAGATTGCAGATAGAGCACATAATAATTGCACAAGGTTTACAACCCTTAACACAATCAAAGCCTACAGAACAAAACATTACTAATCACTAATTACTTAAGTGAGTCTGACGAGGTAATATCGTAGAAAACCGCAGAATGAAGCTAAGCTAAGTAGATAAAGTTGATAAAGACAATCAACAAGTCTTATTTTCCAAAGGCACTAAGCATGCAGTCATAATTCAACATCACCAGGTGGCAGTGTGCCACCACAGACTAGAGAGGCTGTGTAGACTTACTTGGGAGAGGTGGCCGCAGAGAGGAGAGGAGAGGCAGTACTAATACATCCGAGGGAGCAATGCCAGTACAACAACATACCTCAAGCAGGGAGTCAGGTGAGCAAAGAGGTAGATCACTGGGTGCGCACAGGTTAAGTAGAGAATCACTAATCACTAATTGTTTACCAGGTGGTGGATGTCACGCCCCTCTGGATCCCATTGGCTGTCCTTCTTTTCACAATAAAAGTCAGTGGCTGTCCTACCTGTCACACATAGGCAAAGTTGCCATCAGCAATTGTACATAAACTGTACCTTAACTGGTTATTGCTTGTGTTTGATATTTCCCTTATTAGCGTTACTATTTATCTTCACTTTCTGAATGTTTTTACCTGTATAATATATACATGTGTTATGATTGTTTTACCTGTATAATATATACATATGTTATGATTGTTTGTGATGCTTTGGCAATGTAAACATTTGTTTGTTTATGCCAATAACGCCATACATTTTTATTATTTTACACATTGAGCAGTGGTTAATTCAAGTTCAAACAACTAACTGTCATATAGTTCAATATGTAAACCTAAATCTGTATTCAAAGCAGATAGTTTTGTAACTTCTCATGGTCTCATGGACTTCATACAGAGTACCCACCCGTGTTGGTTGGATCACTGCTCACCAGTCTGAGAGACTCCTCATTTAGTGGTTAAGTAGGGCAATCTTGTGGACAAAGGCACAGTTTACTAAATATGTCACTCCATATGCAATCTGTTGTATTTTTCATGTGTTATCACAGAATGAGTCTGCAGTTCAAAGCACACTGAAGCCACTGATATCCTGCCTGCTCATACTCCACTACACTGTTGTTTCATTAAAGCCTTTAATTATTAATTTAACGTTCATTCTGAGATGGTCCACAGTCCCCCATATCATGTCTTTCATCATTTCACAAATTGGTTCTGAATACAGTTGGTTTCAAAACCGTTATAATAGCTAATATGTATCAGTTTACAGTAGACACAGTCAAACAATAGTCACCTATATAGCTATGGTATAATTCCAAATGAGGGATTGAGGAACACAGGCTGAATTCATAGCTTTCAGTCACGTGGTTTCTTCCCTAGCAACCACCAACCTGACGGGCAAAAAGTATCATAGCAACATCGCTCAACATGGCTGCCTACTATTTAGACCACGTCACTCATGAAGAACTATCAAGATACACGACGGTGATAGGAGTGGAGGATTGACACCATTCAAATAGTGTTGGATTCCCTGTCTTCTACTCTATCCGGACACGTTGGAATTATTTTCCTAACCCCCGGAGAATCAAAGTTATTGACCTGCAAAGGGTGCCTCCTTGACCGGCTTTTCCCGTGAATAACACCGGTTATGGAGGTGGTACAAACATAAGACTATTATTGCTAAATTCACCATCAGTATACGGTCATTTTGAGCCCTTAACCACCGCGCTGACACCCCGAGAAGATATACTTTTAATATGAAACTCGATCAACCGGGCGTTCACCAGCTGCTGGACGAAACTCCCAACTCCCGCTGTCAGCGAGGCGAGGGAATATTTATATCCGGGAATTCGCTCCTTGCTGTGTCCACGGTGATAGGAGTGGAGGATCGACTCCATTCAAATAGTGTTGGATTCCCTGTCTTCTACTCTATCCGGACACGTTGGAATTATTTTCCTAACCCCCGGAGAATCAAAGTTATTGACCTGCAAAGGGTGCCTCCTTGACCGGCTTTTCCCGTGAATAACACCGGTTATGGAGGTGGTACAAACATAAGACTATTATTGCTAAATTCACCATCAGTATACGGTCATTTTAAGCCCTTAACCACCGCGCTGACACCCCGAGAAGATATACTTTTAATATGAAACTCGATCAACCGGGCGTTCACCGGCTGCTGGACGAAACTCCCAACTCCCGCTGTCAGCGAGGCGAGGGAATATTTATATCCGGGAATTCGCTCCTTGCTGTGTCCACGGTGATAGGAGTGGAGGATCGACTCCATTCAAATAGTGTTGGATTCCCTGTCTTCTACTCTATCCGGACACGTTGGAATTACTTTCCTAACCCACGGGAAATCAAAGTTATTAACCCGCAAAAAGTGGGTTTTGCCCGTGGGTTTTGCCCGCAAAAAGTGCCTTTTGCCCGTCAGGTGGGCGTTTCCACTATGCTGTGACGTCACATGAAAGCTATGAATATAGACTATCTATAATACACAACACATCTAGCAGGAAAGGGTGACATCATGGGGTAGTGGTGGTCTAGTGGATAGTGAGTTGGACTTGGGATCGGAAGGTTGTGAGTTCAAATCCCGCCTGAAGCCACACCACTACTAGTGTGCCCTTGGGTAAGGCACTTAGCCCACAGTTACTCCAGGGGGAATGTCCCTGTAATTCGTAATTGTAACTCGCTTTGGATAAAAGCGTCTGCTAAATGGCAAAATTATTATTAAATTAAAATTATTATTACATCAAATAATAATTATTTTTGTGTGTATGCGTTTGAGGTTTGAGATAGTTCCCCCATCACACACAAAATGTGTAACAAATTAATGATATATCATATATAGCATTGATTCTTCAACACAACATGTATTCCACTACATTCAAACAATACTATCTGGCCAGCCTATTCTGCTCCCTCCTTATCAGACCAAAATAATTACCCAGAACACCCTAGCCCATTCACACCTGTCTCCCATTCATACCTGTCCCGTTCACACCCTAACCCATTCACACCTGTCCCTGAGCAACAGAACATTCAGACCCCAAACATTCCAGGCATTCCATTCTAGCTGTGCCTAGGATCAGTTAAATGTATTTTTTTAACTGATAAGGTACAGACACAGTTCAAATACTGCTACAGATAGTTTCAAATACTGCAATCAGAAATAATGTATTAATTTATTCAATTGTTAACATAGAAAACTCATTTAGAACTTAGTTACTGTTGTGAAGGCCCACAGTTTAGAGCCAGTTTAGTTTCCCCAAACCAGCCCTATTTTGCCCCAGTTATTTCCTTTGTTATTTTCTATACTATTCATATACGTTTCGTGAAGTGTATGTATTGTTATTGTAATGTTTATGTATATGTTTGATGACGTGGTATATCCGGGGTGTGTCCGTGACCCGGATGCTAGGTTCGGTGGTGTATATATAGGAACGGAAGTGCTCAGTGTGTCAGTGTGTGATGAGAATCAGAACGAGAGAGACCAAACGAGAGAGAGAACCAGAGAAGTCAATCTAAGATGGCGGATTCAGTAACACGCACACCGTGCAGCAGCTGAAGACGCCAGGAAAGTGATTATTGCGTTTACCACTGTAGCCCAGTTTAGTTGTGTCCCCGTTAGACAGCCTTGCCAGCAGCCGGCTGTTAACGTTGGACCACGCGAGACGCCAAACTGGACAGAATCGTCGCCTCCACGAGCGGACTGCGACCGAACGCTGACTCCATCGGAGCTTCGACGTGGACCACCGGACCTGGGCCCTTCACCTCGTCGTGGACCACGAAGAAGGCCCTTTCCCTCCGCGTTGCTACGTCACCCCCCCCCTTTTGTCTGCTACCTTCCTCGACGCACATGCCATCCGACCAGGCCTCAACGCGCACCACAGTCCGGGACTATAAGCCTGTTCAGGCCAGATACTATGAGTGAGTGAGTGTGTGTGTGGCCGGCGGGGAGGGAGTGTATATATCGGGGGATGTATACATCAGTTATGTAAATAAATGTGTTTGTTCATATGTGATACCGTTACCGTGTGTTAGTTGTTTGTATGCTAATGCTAATTCCAAGGCTAATGCTAATGCTAATTCCAAGGCTAATGCTAATGCTAATTCCAATGTTAATGCTAATGCTAATTCCCATGCTAATGCTAACGATAGTAACTGCTAGTCTAACGGTTTGCTGGCGCCCCCTGCCTGTATCCTCCTACACTGCCTATTTAGCTTAGAGTTAGTTAGATAACCAGCCCCTTCCTAAATTCTACAGTCCTTTTAGCTACTCCCTGGTTACAGTTACAATACTGCAATATACTTGATACTTGATTGGTTGCCAATATGCGGAACAAAACACTAGAATGTGACACATAATGTTTAACATTATTTAGGCAGTTGATATTCTTTTTTCAAATTATTATTGTTTTTCAGATTTTATCCCTTTTTCACCCAATTTGGTAGCCAATTGAACCCAACCTAGCATCCAATTATCCCCTGCCTATTGCGAAGGATCCGCCGCACGACCCCGTGGCCGGCAGTCCCAGAGGAGGCCGCCAGGCAGACTAGCTGACTGGCTCCTCGAGCCCAGCACCGTTATTCCGGCACCCCGGGGGCGCTGTTGCGCGACGGATCCTTGTCCGGAAATACTCCTATACCGCCCTCGGGAGCGGCCGCCCAATATGCCGCTCCCCGTGTGTGCCCCAGCCATATCCGGATCTGGCGAGCTGGGATTCGATTCCAGTCCCCGGTGGGCAGCTTGCACTAGTGGCCAGTGCTTAGACCGCTACACCACCGCGGGGCACTGCAGTTGATATTCTTTACCCCTCATTATCTGGGCCCCCTAGTGGTGAGGAGGCCCTAGGCATGTGCCTAGAATGTCTATGCCTAGATCCGGCCCTGTGCATCCATGTTAATAAATGCATCCAAAGATCGAGTGGAAATTTGAAGTTAGTTTCTGTATTTAGTTGTATTGTATCTTCTTTCCAAGAAAGTAAATAGGTAGCCTTAAGTTTTGAGGGAAGGACGACGTCTGGTATGATAATCTATATAATAGATAATATAATAATAATGTTTCTATTAACAGTGGGGCGTGCATTGGGACATACCTCCCACGTGGGGCATGGGAAGAGAGAGAGCTCTCCTGTGCTTGCTTACAGGACTTCAGTTATCCACTGCCTGCAGTGTAGCAATAGGTTGTCATTGGAGACAGGATCAGATCTCTTCTATTCCTTCATAGCTCTTCCTTGTCTTGTCTTGTGTGGTGTGTCAACATGTTCTGTGTTTTTGTGTTGACAGTGTCACTGACAAGGCCTTTTATTAATGATCTGGAACAGGTATTTGAGGTCAAAGGTAATAAGACAGGTGGTTGGCCATTTGTTTGGTCTCTCCCTTTTTGTTATTCTTTTAACACTTAATCAGCCATGAGGAGTGGGGTCATTTGACCCCTGTGAGTTAAAAAAAAAAAAAAGTTATATCTTTGCACTCGATCGAATTTCAGGACCCTCCTTTCATGACTTTTCCTAGATATGTGCGTTCTACCGCCCAGTATCCTTACATTTTCAAAATCACACCAGGATATGCTAATATAAAGCTATTTGCAGTTTTTCTGTGTAGGAGGCAGGCTAATTTACAAGCGGCCAACTAGTGGTCGTTTTGTGTAAATAGCAGCTTAGCATTGTTAAGAGGGGGTTTGACCACCGAGGCGGCTCTTTTAGTAGGTAAAAAGGCACGGCTGTTCTAGTGTTAATGGTATTCACTTGTTTACAAAGTAAGCGTGAGCACAGATTCCATCATTCTTTTTAAATTGTTTATTAAAAAATAGTTGTCTCTGGAGCTTGACTGAAGCATAATCCAGTACCCTAAAAACAGGGATGAACATGTCAAACCTGAGTCAATGTTTCTTAACCTACGAGATCAAGGTCAAAGGTTAAAATAAAATTACACCCATTCATCTTTTGAAGCAACGTAAAACCAGCTTACAATTTTGTACCATAATGTATTACAATAATCTTGAAACAATGGAAGAATCAATATATAGGCAAAAATGATTGTACCATCAAACCTTTCATATATACAGTATATACAGCTAGTATGCATGAATGTATTCACACACAGATATATACAGACACATGCGTGCACATAGCATATCTTATATATATATATAGCTTTACATTTGAAATTAATACAATATACATGCTTCACAGAAGCGTTTAAGAGGTTGAATGTCCTAGACACTGTAGATCCTGACTGCAATAATATTAATTATTAAAAAATAATAACAATTACAATAATAATATAACACAATATATCACGATGTAACTGTAATCCTAATGCTAAGGGATGTTGGCAGGATGATTCTCTCACTCTCTCCCCATTGGGTGATAAATGTCCAGCACCTATAAGAGGTCTCCTTTTGTTATTGTGCAAGTTCCAGTGAAGCTCCCAAGTTGATCAGATCATCTTGTGGCGCTGTCACAAAAAAACACTTGGCTTTACGGCGGTCATGAGTTTCAGGGGCTCAATCCCCCTTCTTCTCCCTGTGGAGCAGGCGTGGGTGGCGTTAGAGTCAGATCTTGGTCTCTGGACCTTCTGTCGTGAGCGGATGGAAGGAGTTGCGGATTCGGGCGGATTCAGCGGCACAGAGGTTCCCGAAGGCCTTGTTGTACCACTCTGGTGTTCTGCCTCTGAAAGAGGAACACAACGAGACAGGAAGGTGAGCCTCATGTACATACATGTGACACGTTCTAATGCTTTGGTCCTCATATCGGCAAACAATCAAAAATGTTTGGACTTTTCTTTTGAAACACGGAACTACATTTCAACGTTGTTGAGAATCACAACACAAACTCGCTAGTCAAGCCAAAATACTGGGAATACTTTTCCTAGATATGTGCGTTCTACCACCCAGTATCCTTACATTTTCTAAATCACATCAGGATAAGCTAGCATAAAGCTATTTTGCAGTTTTTCTGTGTAGGAAGCAGGCTAAATTACAAGACGCGCCAACTAGTGGTTTTTGTGTGTAAGCAGCAGATTAAAGACTATGGTCATTTCACCCCCGAGGACGGCTCTTATAGTAGGTAAAAATGCACGACTGTTCTAGTGTTAAGTCTCTAATGTGTCAACTGTCAACTCACTTCAGGTCCACCCTGCAGATGTGGGTCAGTCTGGACTTCCCAGAGCCGCAGGGCTCCAGCAGGTAGTTGGACTCCAGTACCACGGCCCGCACCCCGCCCACAGCAGGACAGTCCTCGTGCTCTATGGACACGGACACCAGGGCACACGTGCCTTTGGGCAAGTCTGTCCTCCAGGACCTTCGGTTGAAACAGAAACATTAGCTTTCAATGGGTGCTCTGCACACACACACACACACACACACACACACACACACACACACACACACACACACACACACACACACACACACACACACACACACACACACACACACAAACAAACATGACAGAAATTCTCTCAAGATCATTGTGATTTACTTTACTTAGTTTACTTTATTTATTACTTTATTTGTATAGCACTTCTCAAGACAGTAGTCACAAAGTGCTTCACTATAAATTTGATAGCATACAGCATAAAAGACAGCAAGTAAATAGCCAACAAGTAAAATATAATTCATAAAATGTAGACAAACACTTTAATTTAATCTAAACTTGAACAGAAATATTATGCCAGGTCTGGCAAACAACAGAGTATTAAAAAATACATTAAATGAAGATACGTTTTGCCTTAATTCAACCATGCAAGAACATCATCTAGCCTTCCCATGACCCCCCCCCCCCACCACACACCTGAGCACCACAAAGTCCCGGCTGGGGTGGGGGGGCATGCGGTTGAGGACGTACTGGAACACCTCTGTCTGCTTGTCCAGCGTCTCCTTCGTCTTCCACTGCAGCAGGTCCACGTCCCACAGGTGGCGCTCTCGCAGCACGCGGTTCAGCACCACGGACGGAGGGGCCTCCACCTCCACCGACACACGCCAGCGCCGCAAGGGGTTCCCATCACCCACCTGGGCAGGACACACAGGGACACAACAAAGTTTTCGTCCGTTATCCTGAAAGACTGTTGAAGAATGTTCAGAGAGACTAGAGCCTTACTGAAATGAAGCCTCTAAGGTGAAGCCTCAGCAACCCTCAAGCTCATCCTGTGATTGTTAAGAGTCAGTTGGTATTTATAAGGAAATTATGTTGCTTTTAAACTATGTGTGCTAAGCACTTGAGTTACTGAGAAACTACTTGTATGTGTTGTGTGTGTACCACCCAGTATCCTTACATTTTCAAAATCACATCACGATAAGCTTGTTTCTCTGTGTAGATTTCTCTGTGTAGATAGCACAGTTTCTCTGTGTAGGAGGCAGGCTAATTTACAAGACGCGCCAACTAGTGGTCTTTGTGTGTAAGTAGCAGCTTCCAATTCTAAAGACTACGGTCATTTAACCCCCGAGGCGGCTCTTATAGTAGATAAAAAAGGCACGGCTGTTCTAGTGTTAAAGCTCTTCCATCGACCCACCTTCTTGTAGTAGAGCTCTGTGTTGTCGGAGCTGGTGCAGGACACCCAGCCCTTGGACTTCTCGCGGGCCTCTCTGAGGAGGTTCTGGAGCCTGCCCTCCATGTGGGTCTGGTAGGACCCGTCATCCTCCTCCAGCTGTCTGCACAGGTCGTCCAGCGTGAGGGCGTGCAGGTCCGCCTCCACGTAGGAGTTCCGCGACTGGGTCACCATCTCGTGAGGAATCTAGTGGTCACCATGGAGACACACAAATGCAGAACGTAAACAACGTGAGGAATCTAATAATGATAATAATAATGCATTTTATTTGTATCACACTTTTCATTCAAAAGAATCTCAGAGTGCTAAGGAGTTTAAAAAACTGCCTAAAACATAATAAGTTAAAAACAAAAACAGCCTAAAAACGTAAATAAAAAGTTAAAAACATAATAAAAAACACAAAACTATTCACAAGAATGAACACAGATTCAACAGTCAAAGGCCTTTATGAATAAAAAGGTTTTGAGGCCTGTCTTAAGAGTCCAGGCTCTGTACTGCCCTTAGCTGGCTAGGAAGGCTGAATTTAGTGGTCGCCATGGCAATACAAATGCAGAACGTAAACAAACAAAAAAAACAGCATTATTTATGTATGCATACTGGTGAGACACAGGGGCAGGGCAGACACTAATGGGAACACAGTTATAGTTGGAAAAGAAGAGAATGCACACCGCAGAAAACTTGGGCGAGGTGCTGGCGACGGAACAAAATACTATTAAAAGGATTAGATGCCGCACACTCTGGTGTTACATCTTAGACTTGACAAAGGCTACGGCCGAAACCGTTGTCATATTAAATCTACACTGTTTTGCATCTGGAACTAGAGTGTGTGGCTTCTAGTCCTTTTAATAACACAGCTATTAGACCACATAGGGCTGTATTTTAACAGCGGAAAAGCGCTACGTGATGGCAATTGACATGTTTATTAGATTAGATTAGTTTAGATTCAACTTTATTGTCATCGCAGAGTACAAGTACTATACAACGAAATGCAGTTTAGCATCCAAGTCCAAATAGTGATATAAGGGCATGATATAAATAGAACAAGAATGGTAGTGATAGGTAACTATGTAATATACAGTATGTGCAGAGGTAGTATTGTAAACATCAGTATAGTTTAGAGGTATATACAGTCATGAGCTACACAGCAGGGCTCTCAAGTTTTGAACAGAGTTCAGAGTGAGATTTTGGCGGCGGCGGGGGGGGACGGGGGTCTGATCTGATCAATTTGTAAAAAAATAAAAAATAAATCACACACACACACACACACACAGTCTCAGCGTCAAAGGATATGGTCTTCTCCCACGTCGACCAGTCTGTAGCCACTTCGAGATGTGAATGATCAATTCAAATAATCTGTCCTCTTCTGTGTAGCGAGCATCTGAATCAATAACTCCAGTCAGCCCGTGTCGTTGGAATCAGAACGTTGTTTCTTGTAGCGGGAATATCAAAATGTTACCCGGATACAGCAATGCTATTATTTTCTGATTGGCTGTTCGGTAGCTATATTTTTGTTAGTTGATTAGCTGGTGCGTGGCCTTCTGAACTCTAGGGGAACCAGAGGGAACTCACTTGATTCTCTACCTGTTCTATTTTTAAAAAATAGCGGCGCAACTTGGTGGGCGTTACCCTGGTAATTTCGATGCGTGAGAAATACAAGGTGTGGCGTGTGAGCGTGTGAACGGGTTGAAATGCGTGTGTCTCACGCCCAATGCGTGAGACTTGAGAGCCCTGATACAGTTATGAGCTATGTACAGTTATGAGCTATATAGAGTTATGAGCTATGTACGGTTATAAGCTATATACAGTTATGGGCTATATACAGTTATGAGCTATATATAGTTACGAGCTATATACAGTTATGAGGTATATACAGTTATGAGCTATATACAGTGAAGTCGTTTATGTACAGTATCTAATGTGCGGAAGCATAAAAGAAGCTTTGTTTATTGTCACGAACATGGCTCTGTTTACCACTACTCCACTCATGAGCACAGACCAGACAGCACTACAGCCCCTGAGGTTGATGTTAACATCCCTGCATCCAGTCTGTCCTCACCTCAAACAGATGGTTGCACTCTACGATCATGTGAGCCAGGCCCTGCGTGGCCGCCAGGTTCTCATTCAGGTCCTTCTGGTCAGGCCGTCCCGAGGCGTACTTCTTCTGCATGGCCCTGTGGGTTACAGGAAGAACATCAGTTAGCTGTGGATTACAGGAAGAACATCAGTTAGCTGTGGATCACAGGAAGAACATCAGTTAGCTGTGGATTACAGGAAGAACATCAGTTAGCTGTGGATCACAGGAAGAACATCAGTTAGCTGTGGATTACAGGAAGAACATCAGTTAGCTGTGGGTTACAGGAAGAACATCAGTTAGCTGTGGGTTACAGGAAGAACATCAGTTAGCTGTGGTTTACAGGAAGAACATCAGTTAGCTGTGGATTACAGGAAGAACATCAGTTAGCTGTGGGTTACAGGAAGAACATCAGTTAGCTGTGGGTTACAGGAAGAACATCAGTTAGCTGTGGGTTACAGGAAGAACATCAGTTAGCTGTGGATCACAGGAAGAACATCAGTTAGCTGTGGATTACAGGAACAACATCAGTTAGCTGTGGATTACAGGAACAACATCAGTTAGCTGTGGATTACAGGAAGAACATCAGTTAGCTGTGGGTTACAGGAAGAACATCAGTTATCTGTGGGTTACAGAAAGAACATCAGTTAGCTGTGGATCACAGGAAGAACATCAGTTAGCTGTGGATTACAGGAAGAACATCAGTTAGCTGTGGGTTACAGGAAGAACATCAGTTAGCTGTGGGTTACAGGAAGAACATCAGTTAGCATCCACAGCAGCATCCTCCAGCTGAGGTTCGTTGTGTTTGTACACCGGATGACCTCATAAAACACAGTGCTTTTAAAGAGCATCTTGGAAATTCTAGAACATTCTTAAAACGGCCCAGAAAACTAATTTATCTTTACGCCTGAGGCCTAAGCAAACTCTGTAACTGGCTTTATATCTGTCTTTATAGACTTCTAGTCAGTGGGAGATAATCATCTGGGGTTTATGTATAATAGTAGAAGATACAGTGCCCTGCCTAAGTAATGGGACAGTTTTGTTTTTCTTCTTTTGGCTCTATACCCCAAACGTTTGGATTTGAAACCAAACAATTACTATGAAGTTCCCCCATTAGCTTTACCCATAGGCATGAGCTACTTTTAGTGGGGTCCACATTTAAAACATACATTACAAATAACATTTAACATTTAAAACATACCTTACAAATAACATTTAACATATAAAACATACTTTAAATTACAATATCAAACATTAAAACCTACATGGCTCAGTATCCCACTGTGCGTCTAAAAAAATTGGTATTGGCTTTAGGGAGTGAAAACCTTCCTTCTGTTACCCGTCTAGTGACATAGGTACTGTATGTGAAGCCAAGTTATTATCTAGTTTGCTATACTGATCTGCTGGAGTTTTAGACTGTAAGAGGCTCCATGCTGATAAAAGTAGTGCAGCGGCCTTCCTGTCTTCAACTTTTAGCCATTGGAGACCAGCATGCATACTGTGTATGCTAGTTCTATGGGCACTGTAGAGCAAAGCGTGCAGCTTTGTTCTGTACTAGCTGTAGTTTGCTCAGGTCTTTCATTGTGGTATTATCCCATACTATCTGGCAGTAATCCAACTGTGACAGCTGAGCTGTATGTGCTCAATCCTTACTGGAAGTATACTGAGAGATACTGAGGTAATTTCTTTAGGGCAGGTCTGATAAATGAACAGTCCAAAGGAGCACAGCTATCACTGCAGCTTACCTGGGTGACAGATTGTCTTTCTTCAGGATGTTTAGGTGGAAGAGCGAGGGCGCCAGGCACACGGCGATGTTCATGGGGGTCATCTGGTTCTCCTCCACAGACGACGTGACATCACTCAGGAAGCACAGCAGCGTCTGCAGCACCTCTCTGTTCTCGTCTGACATGAGCATTATGGCTGCCTGGACTGCCTGCAACCTTTGGTCCTTAGGTACATCTGTACGTACGAAGGTTAACACCAATGGAAGAGTGAGAAAAAGACGGTGGTCGAAGCATGGGGAATTCAGAGAGATATCAGCATGATAATAATAATAATAATAATAATAATAATAATAATAATAATAATAATAACTTTTTTAATACTTTTAAACTTTCCTGCAAACGTTGCAGCTCAAAGTGCTCCAATCATTATATAATCATCATTTCATTATTTAGACTTTTTTTTTTTCTTCTGATTTTATCCCTTTTTCACCCAATTTTTGCCTTTTTTTTTTTTTTTGCAGACGCTTTTATCCAAAGCGACTTACACTTACGAATTACAGGGACATTCCCCCTGGAGTAACTGAGGGCTAAGTGCCTTACCCAAGGGCACACTAGTAGTGGTGTGGCTTCAGGCGGGATTTGAACTCACAACCTTCCGATCACAAGTCCAACTCACTATCCACTAGACCACCACTACCCTGCAATTTGGTATCCAATTGCACCCAACCTAGTATCCAATTATCCCCTGCCTATTGCGTAGGATCCGCCGCACGACCCCGTGGCCGGCAGCCCCAGAGGAGATAGCCAGGCAGACTAGCTGTCTGGCTCCTCGAGCCCAACACTGTTATTCCAGCACCAGACGGGGGCGGTGTTGCGCGACGGATCCTTGTCCGGAAATAGTCCTATACCCCCCTTGGGAGCGGCCGCTCAATATGCCGCTCCCTGTGGGCCCCGGCCATATCCGGGTCTGGCGAGACCGGGATTCGATCCCAGTCCCCGGTGGGCAGCTTTGCACCAGAGGCTGATGCTTAGACCTCTGCGCCACCGCGGGGCATTATTTAGTCATTTTAAGGCAATATTAAAAAGATGGGTTTTTAGTCTTGACTTGAACATATTTGTTGAGGTTGCATTCAGTGCATTCCACAATATGGGTGCATAAAATGAGAATGCAGCCTCACCAAATCTCTTCTTTTGTACATGACGCGCGCATGCTTGTGTGTGTACATGCATGCATGTGTGTGTCTCTGTGTGTGTGTTTCAGCCCCTTACACTGGTAGATGTGGAGGAAGGTCTCCCCTAGCTTGCTGGTGAGCAGCGGCTCAGGCAGGTCTCTGAAGAACTGCTTCACCATGTCGGCCACGTCGTAGGCCGACTGGTCCTCGTAGCTCACGTCCTCTGGGGAGTTCTCGTTCATCTGCCTCAGCGCCTGGATACGAGACTTCACCCCCGACTTACGGAAGAGACCCACCTAGAGAGAGAGAGAGAGGAGGTAAGTGTTGACGATACTTCATGGTACAATGATTTAGACAGATTCCTCTGTGGTCCAGCGAACGCAGGGCCGGCCCAGAGCATAAACAGACGAAGCGGTCGCTTAGGGCCACAGCCACTAGAGGGAGCCACACCTTGTCATTATGGGGTATTGTGTGTGGATTGATGGCAATTTTTATTTATTGAAAAATAAATTGATTTATTGATTTATTATTTTATTTTATTGTATTTATTTATTTATTATTACATTAAATTAAATTAAATTATTAAAAATAAATTGATTGATTTATTGATTTATTATTTTATTTTATTTATTTATTTATTTATTATTAAATTGATTTATTCTTTTGAAATTGAGTCTATAACACAACAAAATTTGGAAAAACGTGAAGGGGTGTGTTGACTTTCTATAACCACTGTATCTGTTATTTTATTTAGTTAGTGTGTGTCTTTATTGAGTGTGTGTGTGTGTGTGTATGTTCATCTAGCCCCCCCGTGTGTATGTTCATCTAATCACCCGTCTATCGAAAACACCTGTCAATCAAAAACTCCAACCCCCTGACAAAACGTGTGTGTGTGGGGACCCCACATTAAAAATATTGGAATTTTTTGGGGGAAAAAGTGAAGGGGTGTGTTGACTTTCTATAGTCACTGGATATGTTATTTTATTTATTATCTATTGAAAACACCCGTCAATCGAAAACTCCAACCCCCTGACAAAACGTGTTTGTGTGGGCGGGGCCACATAAAAAATCTTGCTTAGGGCCACAAAAGTCCTCAGGCCGGCCCTGAGTGAAGGGTTGAACTGTGACTGACCTGGTCCAGACATTGTGTCTTTATTGAGTGTGTGTGTGTCTATGTTCATCTAACCCCTTAAATAATAATAAAAAAAGGCTAGGTTTAGAAGAAGGTTTTTCCTTCTATCAATGGCCCCGGACCTGAGCTGGATTACTCTTCCTGCTACGACTGGTGGATTGATGATTCACTTGCTTAGCCAAATGTATTGATTGTAAGTCGCTTTGGAATAAGGCGTCTGCTAAATGCCAAAAATGTAAAAAATGTAAAAATGTCTGACCTGGTCCAGACACTGGCTCCTCAGGTAGCGCAGGGCCTGCTGCAGGCTGAGGGGGAGGGGCTGGCCCGTCCGCTGGACATGGACGATCAGCGGCACGCCAAACACGTTCTTGTCCTTGTAGTCCGGCACTTTCATTCTCTTCATGAACTTTGGCACTGACCTGAGAGTGACACACCACCACAAAAATGAATATACAGTAAACTCCTGGAATTGGAAGTGGCTTTATGTACATCATGCTCTCCCTCTGTGTTAACACTAGAACAGCCATGGGTGGGGTCAATTGACTACAAATTGTGAGACATTTTGGCACTCGATCAAATTTCAGGACCCTCCTTTCATGACTTTTTCTTAGATATGTGTGTTCTACCACCCAGTATCCTTACCTTTTCTAAATCCCATCAGAATAAGCTAGCATGAAGCAATTTTTTTGTGTAGGAGGCAGGCTAATTTACAAGACGAGACCAACTAGTGGTCTTTGTGTGTAAGCAGCAGCTTCCAATTCTAAAGACTGTGGTCGTTTGACCCCCGAGGCAACTCTTGTAGTAGGTAAAATAGACACGGCTGTTCTAGTGTTAACTGTCCACACATCTCTCCATGCGTGTTGTGTGTGCAGTACTCACCAGGTCCAGCCATGCTTGTTGGACATGGAGTACTTCTCCATGATGGCGGTGAGGCGCAGCAGGGAGAACTTCTGCAGCAGACTCAGCTGGCCTGCTGATTGGTTGGTGATCTGCAGGGAGGCCACTGAATGGCTGAGGCGATTGGATATCTGGAAACTGGGCCACCGCAAGCTAATGGCCAAGAAGATCATTAAAACTCTTTTGGTCCGCATATCGGCAACCAATCAAAATATTCGGACTTTTCTTTTGAAACACGGAACTACGTTTCAACGTTGTTGAGAATCATAACATAAACTCGCTAGTCAAGCCAAAATACTGCAACCAATGAATTCAGTGAGTTATCCCCCACTGCTACCTAGTTAACTATAACACTACTTTACATCGTCAACAGGCTCACAAAACAAGCTGTGTTAGTTTACTAGCGACTAAAGCGGAAATGTATTCACAATTTTTTGAAAGAAAAGTCAGATCGTTACATCGGATCCTGACATGAGGACCAAAGCCTTAGAACCTGTCACAGTGTCACATATTGATATTGAAAAATATTGATGGGAGTGTAAAAAAAACAATGAACGCTCTCATGGCCTTACCGGTTTGGTCTGGTGAGCGAAGCCCCGACCCCCGAGTCCCTCCTTTCCCTCAGCCCGGTCGAGTCCGTCTCCATCTCCGACACTCCGTCCCCTCCGTCCCTGTCTCCGTCACTGGGCGTCCCCTGGCCCTCCATCCCCTCAAAGTCTAGTGTGATCTGACTGGACGACTTCGCCATCTCCTCCCCTCCCATCTCCTCCCCTCCTTCCCCTCCTTCCCCCACCATCCCCCCCTCTCCAGCAGGCGGCAGCACGTTCTTCGACCAGCGGTCCACGATCTGCTGCAGGCCGTTGACGTGCTGCAGAATGTCGTCCAGGTGGGGGAACAGATCCTCCTTCTCCAGGTCTATCAGGTCCCCTGTAGAGGCGTAGAGGTGGGAGCCAGGGACGTTGTCATACACACTGATGCGGCTTCCCCTTGTGCAGAACTGGGTGAGGGGCCTGGGCGGCGATTCCTTGGCGCAGCTAGAAGGAAGAGGAGGCTGCTGGGAATCCAGGTGCGTGCTACTACCACCTCCTGCATGCCGGCTGATTCCAACGGAGGCCCCGTTGTGGTTGGGGGTTGGCGACAGGCTCTCGATGGACAGCGCTTTGGGGAACGTCCCCGGCTTGTGGTCCTTGGGGATGTGCACCACCAGGTCTTCGTAAGAGTGGAAAACCTCGTTCCGGCGGTTCTCCTCGGCCACCCTCTTCACCTGGTTAGCGCCTTTCGTCGTCGTGGTGAAGATGTCCTCCAGGTACATGCCGCTGCGTTTGTGGTCGGCCCGGTGCGGCTTGCGCTCCTTCAGGTTCGGCGTGCTGGCGGCGCTGCCGCTACCGGAGCGGCTGCTGCTGCTGCCTCCTTCGCTGCTGGACTGGGACTGGGACTGGAACTGGGGGGGCAGGCCTCTGCCCGGGGAGGAGGGCTCCAGGGACCCCCCTCCTCCTCCTCCTCCTCCGTCTCCGTCGACGATCTCCACACAGCGCAGCGTCTTCAGCGCCTGAGGCTCCTGCTGCAGCACCGGGGCGCTGATGACTAGCGTCTTGCGCGTCCCCCCGCCCCTTCCCAGAGTCCCCCGGGAGCGCAGGGTCTCCATGCGCCTCAGGAAGTCTTTGGCATGCATGTGTCCTCCCGCCGCCTTCCTGGCCTGCTTGGCGGGCAGCGAGCCGTAGTGGGAGGAGATGTTGTCGTCTTTGGGGATGTGAGGGAGCAGGGTGAGGGAGGTGGAGTCCGGCATGGCGGGGGGAGTCGCCGAGTCGGAGCAGGCGGTGCGGTTGGAGTTGGAGCAGTCGGAGTCCTCCGCGCCGCTGAGGACCCGGTGTGTCCCCCCGCCGCTGCCCCCGCTGCTCTCGCTGTGCAGGGAAGAGACCTCGGGCTCGGGCTCGCTCTGGTCCGTCAGGACGCTCTCGCTGCTGGTGGTGGTCCTCAGAGCCAAGCCGCCTCCTCCCTCCCGGGGGCCCTGGACCACGTCCACGTCCGCCTGGGGACCCAGGAAACAGTCGATGTCCTGCAGCCTCGACCAACGCCTGCTGCTCCACTCAAAGGTCCATTTGTCGCTGATCGCGAAGAGGTCTTCTTCATCAGAGTCTTCACTCTGCAGGGCAGGGCAGGGGAAGGGAGAGAGAGAGAGAGAGAGAGAGAGAGAGAGAGAGAGAGAGAGAGGGAGAGAGAGGGATGAGGGAGAGAGAGAGATGGATGAGGGAGAGAGAGAGAGAAGGAGGGAGAGAGAGAGAGAGGGAAAGAGAGAGAGATGAGGGAGAGAGAGAGAAATGTAATAAAGCAATCAGTAACCAGTGAGGTAGACATTGAAAAGGTTTACAGTACATAAACACAAGTGTTATAGATAAATAGATGTTTAATAATCGATCATAATAACTTGTTGTCTATGTAAGCAGATAGATCAGATACAGTGAGAGCCTGGGAGCGGTGATGGGTGTGTTGCATCACAGCGTATCTAAGAATAGACATAGAAGAGTAGAAGAATAGACAATTTGATCTGCAGGAAATGGCCAGGAGGTATTTATCTGCTCATTATTAACAACATCAAAACAGGAAACATCCTAAAGCCAAGAGCCTTTTATTCTACGATTGGGGGAGGATGAAAGAAAAAACAGAAACATTGAATCAATTCAGAGATAACAATGGCACAATCTCAAGTATCATAGAATCTAGGTTAAAGGGGTGAAGGATGATTAGCCTACATTGTTGTTGCAAGACACAGATATCTACATCTACTACTCTACTAGCCCCCAGCACTGTGTCTCCCGAGACAACCACTTTTCCCCTTTACTGTGTCCCCTAAGACTTCTACTGCCCCCCTTGTACTGTTTCTCTGTTTCTCCAGTGTCTATATAAAAACAAAACAAAACAAAACAATATTTGTATTTTTGTTTTTTTTCCCTTCTATCACGGAAACTGCCAATGGCCCCTGGCCTGAGTTGGATTACTCTTCCTGCTGCAACTGGTGAACAGATGATTCACTTGCTTAGTCAAATGTATTGATTGTAAGTCGCTTTGGAATAAGGCATCTGCTAAATACCAGAAATGTAAATGTAAATGTAGATATTGTATAGACATTTGGCCAAGAATGCAGCAGAATAGTAAAAAGACCTTCAGGTTTTTTACCTGTTCAAACTCTTCCAATTCAAGGCATACTGAAATGTGACGTTTCAAAGGTGGACATTTTTCAATATCAACAAATCACATCTACTAAACACAGGAAAACAACAGTAGAATACTGTATCGTACATCAATTCCCCATGAGCATTTTAGAAAATCCAACATTGTAATAACAGTGTTTTTTGGCCAAAGTCTAAACCAAAAGATTGTTGTTGAAAAAGGATGTTGATTCACTGTCTTGTGCTAAACCACAGAGAAAACAATGGAAAATAAATGTAGGAATTTGGTTAGGCTGCTTTGGTTAAAACCAAACATTGCACAGTAGAATGTTGTAACTTCATCATACCATGGTACTTTTATTTTATTGTTGTTATTTGATCCTGTCATCATACAATGTTGCTACATTATTTATCCTGGGTTGGAAATGAACGTTTTTGTTAACATTGGCAGTTGACCGTCAGTTGACCATCAGATCATCTTACAGTTGAAAATAATGGTTAAAACAGTAAAATGCTGCCTAGTTACATTCTGAAAAATCAGCATTTAATGGTCGTCACCAGGCACGCGGGAAGGTATTTTGACTGGGGGTGCTGAGGTGCTGTCTATATACGCTACAGGGAAAAAAATTGCCAGGGAAAAAATTATAACGATTTCTCTCCCTCCCTCTCGCTGATTGCTCGTTCGCTCACACGCACACAGTGGCATAACGACGGGCCCCAATGCACGGGCAATAATAGTTAAGCACGCACGCATGCACCCACACACTACAAAGACGTAACGTTAAATATTTTACCAACAATGTGTTGGAATTTACAGTAATTTCCACTCAGCTCACAGTGTCCCACAATGTCCACAAACATGATGTTGACCATTATTACAGACAGCACTCCATGTCGATTGGTATTGCATCTTAACGGAAGCCCTTCGCTGCCGAAGAATCGGATGGATCTGAATATCAGTTCTAATACGTTTCTGGCCGTCTGTTGCTCTTTCTCAACAACGTCCGACAGTAGAGCATTAATGGGAGTGTTGTTAAGCGAAGCAAGCAATCTCACCGATTCTGAATGTATGTCAGACATCTCGTGTTGGCTAAACTTACAAAAGCCTCCTACTGTAAATGCACTTGTCTTTCTGTCGTGGTGCCTTAACCCCTTCTCTATATAGCTTTACTGCAAGAGAAGCAAAGAACAGGGTCTCTTTCAGTGACATAATGCAACCATTTCCACCTGGTAAACCAGCTTTTTAAAAATGAAATGAAACTCGAATGTCTCTGTTCCAATTTTCCTCCCAGGAAAACGTATGTCTGGTCGACACGGCTCGTCAAACGGGGGTGGGGGTGGGGGTGTCAAGACTCGGATGTCAAGTCCCTAGCAAGATATGACCATGTGATCACTAACATTAAAACTAACAAACACATTTTTACATTTATTACAAAAAACACATTTATTTTTATTCCCAAAAGCAACAATAGTTATTATATTGTTTTAAATTATTGTTTGAATAATATTTTTATTTTTAAAATTCAGGCAGGAGGAGCTCCTTCTGCTTGCCGCTAGGGGGTGCTGCAGCACCCTCAGCACCCCCCTTCCCGCGTCCCTGGCGTCACACAACATTGTGATGAGGTTGGACTACATACACTACTACACTACTGTAAAGAAATACACTACATACACTACTACACTACTGTAAAGAAATACACCACATACACTACTACACTACTGTAAAGAAATACACTACATACACTACTACACTACATACCTGTCAACCCTCCCGTTTTTCCCGGGATTCTCCCGTATTTTACCTTTCTTTCCCGCTGTGCTCCCGTTGTAATATTTTCCCGTAAATGTCCCGTATTTTTAACCTATAATATAATATAATTGAACACTTAATTGTTAGTGCATGCGCACAATCGTTATATCCATGTCGGAGTTGACTTGTTTCCGCTCGTTTGTTGGGCTGCGTTCGTAATTTTGCTCTGAGAGCGCCGGAACGCACACTAGGTGCAACGTCATAAAGGGACCAAGTAATTTGATTGGACAAGAGACATTCCATGAGTGGTGATCAGATTTCCAGAGCGTATTTACGAACGCAGCCTCGGTTATCTCCGTTTTGAAATGATCGCTGGTAGCATTGCGCCGCTCTTTTCCTGGTGTCAAGTAATGTATAAATAAATGTGCTGAATTGATATGCCCTTTTGTGTTTTCATGTATATACTGTATATGCAGGGATGTTCAAAGTATTTTACTTTCAACCAGGTATCTGATTCTGATCACCTGTAGTCACGTGCTTAATCATAGGAACTAGTTAACCCAATTCTTGTTGCACTGAAGCAGGTGGTTGATTGACTGTGTGTACCCTTGTCTAAATGTAAGGGGTATCCTATGGTTGTCTAGTGGTGATGTTAGGACTGACTGTGTGTACCCTTGTCTAAATGTAAGGGGTATCCTATGGTTGCCTAGTGGTGATGTTAGGATTGACTGTGTGTTCCCTTGTCTAAATGTAAGAGGTATCCTATGGTTGCCTAGTGGTGATGTTAGGATTGACTGTGTGTACCCTTGTCTAAATGTAAGGGGTATCCTATGGTTGTCTAGTGGTGATGTTAGGACTGACTGTGTGTAACCTTGTCTAAATGTAAGGGGTATCCTATGGTTGTCTAGTGGTGATGTTAGGACTGACTGTGTGTACCCTTGTCTAAATGGAAGAGGTATCCTATGGTTGTCTAGTGGTGATGTTAGGATTGACTGTGTCTACCCTTGTCTAAATGGAAGGGGTATGGTTTGTGGACGGTGGGGGGGGAGGACGGCCCGGGGGCGTGCGGGGGATATCCCTTATTTTTCCTTATTTTTGGGGAAATATCCCTTATTTTCAAATCCCAATGTTGACAGGTATGCTACACTACTGTAAAGGAATACACAACATACACTACTACACTGCTGTAAAGAAATACACTACTACACTGCTGTAAAGGAATACACTACATACACTACTACACTACTGTAAAGGACATGTTTCTACATTAACTGACAGTCATCATCCAACATTGTAACAAGGATGTCCACTGATTCCCAACCAAAGCGACACAAAGAAATACGATTTAATTACATGAATAAAACGTGATTTACTTAATATAAGCTATTTGAGTACTTTATCCCTGCACTATAATTGAATAAACACTGTAATTTATGATGCAATTTGAGGTTTGAACCCACACGATTTTTCGACCCCCACAACCGTTGAAAAACATCGGTTTGGTTAGTTTTTGACTGTTGCACAACTGTCTGTGACACAATATAAAATGCCCATGGGGTAGATTCACAAAGCTGTCAAATATCGAGGTCTTAAGAACACTTATAAGAATAGGCTCTACTTACTTTCTTCTTAGGCAGGCACACGTCAAGTTTCATAGAGGCACACTTATTCAAGGTGTTCAGCCGTCTGAAAGAAAATCAATCCATAAACATACATATTCATCTTCAACGGATAGTCTCAGTCTACAAAAGCTCACATTGCTCTTACATAGAAGACGCTAGAAAAAAGACCCTATCAACCAGCAGCAGCCCCTAACCTGATCAGCCACCATATTCTGATCTGTTCCCCAACCCTGGAGCTAACTCACTATAACATGGCCTCGGCAACTCAAACCTAATTAAGTCTGGTAATTGTCAGATGTTCTGGACTCTGTTCTGTCTCTCTGCCATGGATCTAATTGGTTGTGGCTGCCAGAGGGTTAGCCCGCAGTGGTTTGACTGGAGTGATTCTCCACGAGTAGCTAATGGGCTAGTCTCTGCTCCAGCTGCAGTCTGACCTCCTGGGTCCACTTAGCCATAGGCTCCACGGCGGCGGATTTGGCTGAATCCACGATGATTTGATATCATTTGCGATTTTGAGGTGAAATGTCTTGAAATTGGACTTTCCATCAAAACAGTGAGTGATAAAACAATGGAAGACCAATGCCTGAGCTTAAAGGACCAACTTCAAACGAAGGGACAGAAGATCACACTGAATTTAAGCTACCTATATCGGGTTCATATGTGTGTAAATCTGACTCAGTCATTCCCTCAGTTCATCTCTATTTCTGTCTTCTGTCATTCCAGGCACCCAAAGACAACAAGAGCCCTAGATCCTCTCCTCCTTTGATGCCATTAGTCACGCGCTTCTAATCAGCCTGATCTACTCAGGAAAAAGTGTGGCTATCTCCCTCCAATCTATAAGCAGGCTCAAATTTATCTGACTACTGAAAAACACACCTGAAAATGAATAAGATGGCTTTTTGATGTCCCTTTTGGTATTCTTTGGGCTTTACTTTTTTGGTTTACTCAACTGGTTAGAGTTGGAGTTCCAATTAAAACTCTCCCAAAAGCTCTTTTAGAGTCACAACGGGGGCTTCACTTGACGATATTTCCAATAAACAGTAAAAGAGGAGGCCTGGGAGTCTGGGGCCGGGAGATTAGAGGCTTGTGGGAGCAAACTGGCAAACTGGAGTAAATAAAATAGGGCCTCTCAAAACAGTGTGTGTGTGTGAACCGACAATAAGACAAGGGGGGAACAGAGTACGACACATTCCACATTAATCACACACAAGGAAACTGAGGGACGAGAAGACTGAAGAGCAGGATCACGTGTAGTGTGATAATTGTAACTTCAGAAGATGTTGTTTGACAAGGTTTAAGTGTATCCTGTGACAGGAAAATACTTCAGATATAGTAGTAGATAGAAGAGCCAAACCTCCTCATAGTCCCGTAGAAAACCAAAAAGGGACACAGACAGGCTAAAAGTAAGTTCCCATGGTGCTTACTGTAGCTATAGGAGCCTTTTGAGGAGGAGAGAGTAGTGTTAAGGCTGGATAAAGGGAGGGCCCCTAACTCAACAAGACTAAAGAGCTTTGAATACGGGGGATAATAGGGGGGTTGACTAGTCAAGAGGTCAAAGAACGCAGTTGTGATACTGTATCTGACCCAATCAATAACATCCACAGGTATGACAGGAGTGTTATTCTGCACACCAGCAGAGAGTGACAGTGTGAGAGATTGTTTACCAAACTTCCACTTCGCCATGTCGCCATTAAAGAAAACTAAGAAGTCATGGACAGAATCACATGGAGGTGGGAACTGCATGGCGGCCATTGTCTTCTTTTCATTCGAGGGCTTGTTTGGAATTTAGATTAGTTGCTTAAGGGTTGTTTAGAGTCACAGTATATAACGGAGTCGTGTAAAGCAGCACCCTACTCTCTCGCTCGCCAGCTTCTCCTCTGAGGGCCGTCGCCATGGCAACCGTGGTAACTGAAGCATTTGTTGTCATCTCTGTTTAAGAATGTCTGTCTTGCCAAAGGCGATATAACGATGACGTTCGACCGCTTGTTAAGTCAAAGAGAAGCTTCTATACGTTCTATACTCTTTTTGTTGTTGTTGTTTTGAAAAGGTAAACGAATCAGATAAATCCCATGAGATTTACGGTACAGTCTGTGATAGTCTCCTAGGATGGATACCGTTCTGAAATGGTGGAGCTTCTAGTTCATCAGTTAGTGGTTATCACTCCCCTAGGGCTCAAACACTAAGTACTCTCTGGCCTCATCTCACCTACTGACTCAGTGCTGGATCTGAGTCATTAGACCAAGCGGTCATATTCATTCAGACTTTCACAATCAAATTAAAGCCCTAATGTACGTTGTTATATAACTTACCTGCATAGAGGTTCCACCAGGTCTTTGTCCAGAAAGTCATGATCTTTCTTCACAGGAGAGATGTCTATAGGAAACTGGGAATCTGAGAAAGGAAATAGTTATAAATCAGGATGATGGGGCGCTTAGGTGGCGTAGTGGATTAAGCGCTGACCATGTACCGCAGGGATCCCGGTTCGATTCACGGACATATCCTGCATGTCATCCCTTCTCTCTTTCTCACCCATCCTTCCTGTCATAATCTCTACTGTGTCTGTCATTAAAAGGAAAAATATGAGTGGGACTGCCCCACTCAGAAAAAATAACTTAAAAAAAGAAATCAGGATGATGTTCCTCCATTCAGAGGTTAGCTAACTAGCTCCTTAACTGGCATGCTGGAAAGACTTGGTAAGACATTTCGAGCTGCGCATTACTATCTTATGCGAGAAGTTCCAGCAAAAAAAAAACAGAAGACCACATTCTTTCCAGTGAGACATCCAAGAGGCAGGAGTGCAGCAAAATAGTTTTTGGACGACTGACGTTAATGAGGACAGACAGGGTTTGCCCAAGTAACGGCACTCAGACTTGTGGAGGCATTACGACTTGCTTTGGGCATGGGCCTCCTCTCTTACATAACCAAAGAGACTCCATGCAGACCCCCTCCGAATCAAACATTCCACTGCATTCATGTGGTGTCCTTAATTTTTTTGTGAAAAACAGCCCGTTCATATAAGTGAAAACACAGTTCTGACAGAGCCCTTGTTTGGGGGGACGGCAGGAATTGTGAAATGGTCTTTAAACTTGAAATGTCTAAATGCAGTGTATAACATTTTTTTTAAAACACAGAAAAACTAAATATAAATATAGGCCTAAACATCACCTAAACTGAATCACTTACAGTAAGTCTTGGTAAATATCCTATTCTTTTGAGACTATGACTGGAACTGGATACAGAGAGACAGACCACAGCAGCAGACATAAGAGACTTTCACATACAATAACAGAGAGAGAACTGGGATCAGTGTTTTCCTTTTACAACCCGCCACAATCCTCCCTGCCAGCCAGAGATTCATGACACCCCTCCTCACACTTAAACAGACCTGGCTCAGGAGCCGGCAATGTTTTTGGGGGGGTCGGGCGGGGGTGGGGGTGGAGAGCTTGCTTTTTCCAAGCCATGATAAAACCAGGTTTTTCCCATGACCTCTTACTTTTAGTGTGCTGGACATATTTGGGTAGTAACTCTAGCTCGGAACTAGCCAGACGACGACAATCCAGATGAGATTATTCTCCCTCCTGTCCGCTTTGAGTTGAAAGAGGACCTTAGCTTCTAAACTTCCTGAGGACAGCAGCTGTGTAAATGAAGCTTTCCATGTAGCACCCTGAACCACAACTACAGTACGTGGTAAGACACAGACACACTGCGCTATGTGACTCACTTGTCATCTTAAATACATGAATGCTATATAGTTGACGGTGGCTAATTTAACAGTAGACATTAACTTATAAAAACTCATAAAACTGCTATTTTTGGTTTACTACATGACTTTTTAGTCTGATACTTATATAATATCATATGACATCATATGACAAAAACAATTATTTCCAGAAATAACCGTTAAGTAATTTCATTACTGGTAATGCGTGTGATAAAAGCTGTGTACAGGGTTTTATTGGGTGTTTTTATTACCTTCAAAGAGCTGAGCGTACTGAGGAAACCCTGCCGCCCGCAGCCAGTCGCACGCTTCCTTAGCCTCGATTTCTGCAACACAACAAGGTAATGAGTTTGTTAGTCTGTATTGACACACACACACACAGACACACACACACAGACACACACACACACACACACACAGACACAGACACAGACACACACACACACACAAACACACACACACACACACACACACACACACACACACACACACACACACACACACACACACACACACACCACGTCTCAGACCTTCATCCCGTCGTTGACAAAAACCCTACGGCAGGGATAGTTGCCTCCTTTACTCCACCAATGACTTAAAAAATAAATAGCAAGCTGCCATGCAAGCCGCCAGCCCGCTCATTGGGAGCCATTTGGGGTTCAGTGTCTTGCTCAAAGACACCTCGACATGTGGCCAGCCAGGGTTCAAACCACCAATCTGCCAATCTTGCGATCATTAGACGCCGGCTCTACCTCCTGCGCCACAGCCGCCCCCTAGTTAGTATTTTTAAATAATTTATATATAACTCATTAATAATAATAAACTACTTATTAACTCTCTATAAACCCTATATATGGGTGAACTCAATGTTGTAAGTGTTACCAAAATAATTTTGGAAAAATAGCAAAAATGGTGCTGAGACTTATAGTTAGTCTATATTGATTGATTGTACTGAGGTACAAGATAGTTATGTCTGGATTTGAGTGGACCCTCTGTATCCCAGAGGGTCAGTCATGACTTTTTGAGGTACCCCATGTCTCACACGGAGAGACACGAGAGCTTCAAACAACCTGTGGTCTGGTTCCTTTTAGCTTGGATGTAGTATGATACAACCAAAGCACAACGCCATGAAGAGAAGGTGAAATAAACATGTGTTGTTGTTGTTGATGATATTGTTGAATATAAGTAATTATCTGTCTCTTTTTCATGTCCTTGAACACTCTGATTTAAGTGAGAGTTTTACAAAAGACTACACATTATCAGATATCTAAAAAACAAAGCTAAATATTGATCCTCAAAAATGAACAAGACACAATTGTTGTTGTTGATATTGTTGAATATAAGTGAATAATCTGTCCCGTTTTCATCTCCAATGAACACTTTCGGATTTAAGTGAGAGTTTTACAAAAGACTATACATTATCATATTAAAAAAGCTAAATATCGATCCTCAAAAAAAAAATGAACAAGACACAATTTTGGTTATTTAGCGAGAACGAGCAGCAGTCCTTGTTGACAGTTCGTGAGCTTAGAATTATAAGGTTCTAACTCCATTTAGGGTAGTTCAGAGATATTGAGCGTCAACGTTTTTACATTCCATTATGTTTTGTGAGATGGAACCTTTGTATTTTATTAATTACTAACTCAAAAATGTCAACATTTAAAAAAATAACACCACACTTGCATTAATAAACACCTAATGGATCAGATTATGTAAAAAAACAAATCAATTTTGACCAAAAATGGAGATAGAACCTTATAATTATAACGTCACGAGTTGCTGTTTCCTTAAAGCAGAGTGATCAAAGTGCAGACTGCTCTCTGTTGAAGTGGCCATGCAGGCAGGTCCGGCCTTCTGTCCCTCTGCAGCTGTTCTGGTAGCGTTGGCCTGTTAGAGGGAGGAGGCGACCCCTAGGCCGGGGTCACGCCCTGGCCCTGCTGACCTCTCGAGCATGACGTCTCCAGGCTCCAGGGGCTCTGAGACTCTGATGACAGGGGAGGCTCAGCCACTCAGCCCCGAGAGGAAACAGACCCTTCTCACTCCTCCATCAATGCTAATGGAGCCGGGTGTCTTTTACTGCCTCAGGAAAACTGACTGACTGAGTGTCGCAGTAATAAGGCAGGACACATGGTCAAACCCACTGTAATAAGGTAGGACACATGGTCAGACCCACTGTAATAAGGTAGGACACATGGTCAGACCCAGTGTAATAAGGTAGGTCACATGGTCAGACCCACTGTAATAAGGTAGGTCACATGGTCAGACCCACTGTAATAAGGTAGGTCACATGGTCTAACCCACTGTAATAAGGTAGGTCACATGGTCTAACCCACTGTAATATGGTAGGTCACATGGTCAAACCCACTGTAATAAGGTAGGTCACATGGTCTAACCCACTGGAATAAAGCAGGACACATGGTCAGACCCACTGTAATAAGTCAGGACACATGGTCAAACCCTCTGTAATAAGGCAGGACACATGGTCTAACCCACTGTAATAAGGTAGGTCACATGGTCAAACCCACTGTAATAAGGTAGGACACATGGTCAAACCCACTGTAATAAGGTAGGACATGTGGTCAAACCCACTGTCTGTAATAAGGTAGGTCACATGGTCAGACCCACTGTAATAAGGTAGGTCACATGGTCAGACCCACTGTAATAAGGTAGGTCACATGGTCAAACCCACTGTAATAAGGTAGGTCACATGGTCTAACCCACTGTAATAAGGTAGGTCACATGGTCGAACCCACTGTAATAAGGTAGGTCACATGGTCAAACCCACTGTAATAAGGTAGGTCACATGGTCTAACCCACTGTAATAAGGTAGGTCACACGGTCGAACCCACTGTAATAAGGTAGGTCACATGGTCAAACCCACTGTAATAAGGTAGGTCACATGGTCTAACCCACTGTAATAAGGTAGGTCACATGGTCTAACCCACTGTAATAAGGTAGGACACATGGTTGAACCCACTGTAATAAGGTAGGTCACATGTTCGAACCCACTGGAATAAGTGTCTTTGAGCCCCGGAAAAGCGCTATATAAATATAATGAATTATGATTAATTATTATTATTAATAAGGCAGGACACATGGTCAGACCCACTGTAGTAAGGCACATGGACGTCAAATGGAAAAAAAAACAGTAGGCCAAGACGAAATATATACAATAAAGTAGTAGAGTACAATAGTATTTGCACTTCTGGTTGGATGCTAAACTGCATTTCGTTGTATAGTACTTGTACTCTAGTCTGCGATGACAATAAAGTTGAATCTAATCTAAAGAAAAACATTAATTCAGTAAAAGTTAATGCTATACCTTGTTTTTTTAAATCTAATTTGATTGACAATTAAATAAAATGTTATGGGAATAGAATAGGTAGTATTATGACATTAAATCATTTGCTGTTTTTTAATGAAATTGTATTTTGAGAAATAATCTCACCTACCCCAGCAGCACAAACAAAGACTGTCATCATTGGTAGAAAAGCTGTTTGAGTTTCATCAGAAGCCCTAGACCCTGAGATAAAGTCACCACCCGTGACTCAAACTCCTCAGCGAGACAGACGTTGTTCACTCCATGACCAGCCATGAGAAGAATGACACTGGATCATGGCTCACGTCTAAATATCACAGCAGAGGGACACAAAAGCAGAACCCTCCACTCCAAATCCCCACAACACCCTTCTCAACAATGCGTCTGCTGCGAACAACGAATCGTGTTTCAAACAGGACTCCCACACTCCCACAACTGGAGTGTCCTTCTCCCCCCGCTCCCTGTCTGTGTCTGACACTCTGTGAAGCCTCGTGACAATTAAATCACAGTAAATTTAATCTGTCTGTTCTACAGACTCGAGTATTGAATAGTGACTAGTTCTAACCTTTCTCCGTCATCTCATCTGTCCTCTGTCCTCCACCCCGTCTCAAACGGCCGCTCAGCCACTCACCTGTGTCCCTACAACTCAACGACTGGTGACTTTGGTCCACACACACACCGCCACCACCAACTGAATACATATTAACAGTTTCCCAGTAGTGTGTCCTTGGGCACCTGACAGAAAAATCCACTGTTTACCCTAAAAAAGCACATTGGAGATTAACAGTTGAGTCAACATGTGGAATCTCCCAACAGTCCCGGCGATTCCAGGTCCCATTCTCCACCTGGGGTCACCAGGAGGTAAAAGGTTCCCAGCCCAGACTAGCCTGACTAGCCTTCCCCTCCCAGGTGGATATTATTAGCTGGTATTGTCCCACCGCACCAACATATCGAGCGCGCCGCCACCAGCTCTATTCTCTTGTCCTCTAGCCTCAGGTGGGACTTTGGGGAAACAGAGGAAACCTGAGATGGGAATTCCACTGTATTCCTAGATCGTTCTGTAACACTATACGGAGGACGTCCTGTGCTGGCGTTCCCTTTTTTTTCTCAGGGAATCTCTTAGATAAAAGGATAGGGGGCTGGGCTGACACGATGCCAGGAGGGGGGGGACTCACATTTTACTACTCCTCCTCGGCTAACCAAAGCTTTTAAAGTTGTGTACAGTGTAAAATTGCAGCGGCCACAAAGGAGAGAAACCCAGTACGGCACATGGACACAAAGGCACCGGAATGTCAACAGAAGTGTAGTACCGACGCATGGGTGGAAACGCTGTCCCAGAACGGACGACACCTTTCCTCTCCTTTACAAACGAGGTTATGCAACATTCATTCGCCTGTTTTTTGCAACGTTCCCGTTATGCAACGGCATAAAGTATATCAGAGGTGTTAGCGTTTAACGAGACAGAGACGCCCTGCCAACAACATGACAGCTTTAAACACCTCCTTCACACACCGTCGCATTCACAAAGTTGTGTGTGTTGGGAGAGAGAGCCAATAGTAGCGTAAGGTTCCAAGACTTTCCAAGATTTTTATGGGACATGGTAAAGGTGTTCGGAATTGTTCTGCTGCTGCTCAAATCTAATTGGCTGCAGCTCGGTGGCTAATCTTCAACATAGTATAAAGAAGCATGCTTCTTTGTAAAACAATATACAAAACGACGTATTTATCTATGCTCATTCTTAACAACAACAACAACAACATTTATAAAAAGCAGAATTCACTTTGTGAGTCCCCCTGAGGTGCCTTTACATAACTTAACATGTTCATTCCACTCTCTGACTTTAAACTGTTATGTTACAGACACTTTGAATCATACATGCAAATGTGCCTAGGTTATCTATGTGGTTAGGGTATCTGCTCACTGTTTCTGTTGTTATTTTATGTTGTATATTGTATGTTTTTATACTGTATGTGGTGTCTTTTTAATTAAGTGCTGCTTTTCTTGGCCAGGGCTCATTTGAAAAAGAGGCTACTGTCTCAATATGACTACCCTGGTTAAATAGGATTAATAATAATAATAATAATAAAATAACATGGGTTCTGTATATAGAATTTCTTAACAAAATACCAAACTCTAATGTAACAAAATGGTGGTATACTCACTGGATATTTTCATCATATAGCCATTGGGAAGCTCCTGTGATAATGTGATGAATTCACCGTGGCTCTACACATCTCAGCATCTTCCTTCCCACGCTGCACCACATTCCTGCTCTCTCTCTGAAGACAGACTAACGCTCTCTACTAAGACCCAGTACTCCCCTCTCTTCCTCTCTCTCTTTCCATCCACCCCCAACAGTCATAAGCCCAGCCCACCCCTACTATTACTCTACAAACCCACCCCTTTCTGTAGCCCCCCCAGTCCTCTCCCCCGCACCCCACCCCCAGCTTCTTGTGGTCTACCCTCTTACCCATCTCTGCCCACAGTGTTTCCTACAGCTCTCAGCACTTTTTTGATATCAAGAGCATCAATGTTTGGAGCCAACCAGCCAAAGCTGTGTGTTCTGCAAATCCGGAACTTCTCTTTTGTGAGATGAAATCAAATCCTATATGTTAACAGGAACTGTTATGAATAGAGACCGCATTGTGCGGGGGAGAGAGACTGCATTGATTCCCCTGTGATGAGGCTTTTACCCATCCGAAACCTCTTCTTCCCCTCTTTAGCAGGGTTCTAACATTGAGCAGGGACATTGTTTTCTTATGAGGGGGGGAGGGGGGTTTCTTGGGAGAGTCCAGATGTTGTTCCAGCAAATCAACGCAAATGGAAAAACTGAAAAGGCAGCCGAACTGGGGAAAACCATGACATAGACCGTCGGCTATCAGCAGCAGTGAATCATCATGCTGAGGAACTCCAGCTTCCAGATCAGAGTGCTAACATCACCACAAACATCCGTCTGCCTCCACCTCAGGCTCACTTCTTGACGTTAGAATTATAAGGTTCTAGAAGGTTCTAGAAGGTTCTATCTCCATTTTTGTAAAAATTTAGTTTTTTACATAATCTGATCCATTAGGTGTTTATTAATGCCTAATTAATTTTTGAGTTAGTAATTACCGTAATAAAATACAAAGGTTCCATCTCACAAAACATAATGGAATGTAAAAACGTTGACGCTCAATATCTCTGAACTGCACTAGACGGAGATAGAACCTTATCATTCTAAGCTCACGACTTCTAAACTCATAGAGACAGAGACCATTGTCCTTAGAGATTAGAGAGTCGAGTCACAGCTGAGTACACACTAATGTCATTTATTGTATGATAGTAATGTGCTGAGGTTTTGCTTTTCAAACAACAAATTCATCTACATGAAAAAGAAAGAAAAAAATACACAATGGGGGGGAATCACTGCAGGAATATGGTCACAGGCATCTTAAATTGCTAAGTTCTGGCAAGGTAACCATGATTACGTAATGGCATATCCATCCAGGATTTCTGTCTGAGTACCATTCCAGATGTAGAACATTTCTAATGCGCCCGCCTCTGCTGTGGCTGAAATGTCTGCCATTTCCCGTTGTAAAGCATAACTCTTCTAACCTACCCGGCGTCCGTGAGTAGGTAGGTATGGAATTACAAGTACAAGTAGGAGCAAAACATACTTAACAAACCACTTAACGTTATTTACACTTTACACTTCACTAGAGCTTCATAAACGTTCTCCTGGAACCTGGAGAAACCACAATGATAGCAAATTCACAGGAAATAGCTTTGTCGTCCCCCCCCCCCCCCCCCCCAGAGCATGCTGAATGAATCAGCCAGCGGAATACCTCAGTAAAAACATCCCCCTTGCCAGACGCCTGCCTATTACTGTACACTGTGATTGTCTGTATCCAAAACACCTGGGGAGAGAGAGAGAGAGAGAGAGAGAGAGAGAGAGAGAGAGAGAGAGAGAGAGAGAGAGAGAGAGAGAACCTCGGTCGTGAAAACAAAGTTCCACTGACTGTCTGGAAGGCCTGAGGGGGGGGGGGGGGGGGAGGGAGGGAGGGAGGGGGCTGTCTGGGGTGTCAGAAGACCTGAGAGACACGGAGGTGACGCCTCCCCCCTCCCCTCCCCTCCTCACCCCCCCTCGATGACGCTGGTCGCAGACAGGCGCCCACCACTCACAGTCAGCAGAGTCTGAGTTATCTTACTGTAAAAGGACCCAGACGCCCCCCCCCCCCCCCCCCCGTCTAGTCTAGTGCCCTCCACGAGTCTACTGTACCTAAACCCAAAACATCTGATGTCTCATGCCTAAAATAGTCCAACATTTCTCTCGTCTTGTCTAAATGTTTTCAATTGTGCACGGCAAACAGGACAGCATCAAAGAGAGAGAGAGGGTTATATGATAGCCCGACGATAAAATGTAGACAATGACAACCACGCACATTGCTCGAACGCAGTCGAGGTTCCATGCAGGAAGCATAAGGAGACCGCTGACCAAGCAGGGTGGATTAATATTGCCGTGCCCCCCCCCCCAGGCCATTCCCATGGGGGGGCCATGTCATGGGAAAAAAAGGCATTCAAATTTCTTCTGACCAGGTTTTAATTAACACAGCCCCCCCCCCGCCCCCCATGTCTCTCAGACCCCCAGCGATCAGCCTCATCAGCACAATGTGCCACAATCATCAACTCCAACAAGAGGAGGTGCCACTCACTAATCTCCTGGACACATGTCCCGGGGGGGGGCGGCTGTGGTGCAGGAGGAGGTAGAGCCGGCGTCTAATGATCGCAAGGTCGGCAGATCGGCGGTTCGAGCCACCGGCTGGCCACATGTTTGAAGTGTCCTCGGGCAAGACACTGAAACCCCAAATTGCTACCAGTGAGCGGGGCCGGCGCCTCGCGTGGTAGCTTGCCGCCATTGGTGTGTGAATGTGTGTGGGTGAATGAGAGCAGGGCTCGACAGTGCGACCATTTCACTCGCAATTGCGACTAAAAATAAATCTGTGCGACTAGAAAAATAATTCACGAGCACACTGTGCGAGTACAGATTTCAACCATTTCATTTCATTTCATTTATTTTGATTTTTTTAAATTCTAAAAATAAATCTGCGCGAACCGGGAAAATAATTCACGAGTGAAAGATTTCAGTCCCACATTCCACAAGCCACAATCCGCCAACCACAGTACAGCTCTCTGTGATAACGTGTGGTGTCAACTTTCCCTGAGAAGAACACGGCTGCGCTATCGAAAGTTTGACTCAAAATGAAGAAAATGAAGCCCATTCATTTGTATTTTGTGAGGGCCCAAGTAATTCGCAAGCTGGTTCAACTAACGAGAGAGATGGGGATGAGACGGCTAGTAGCGACAGTGAGGCTGAGAACAACGTTAGTAGGCCTAACGTTACTAGCGAAGATGACACCCCAGCGTCCATTGCAGCCGGCGGAGGGAAAACATATAGATTTAATCCGAAGTGGCTGAAAATCTTCCCATGGCTAGAGTTTAAAGACCTATAGGTCTTTTTTTTTGTCGCCTCCTCGTCAGCAAAACTGTCTCTCGGCGCGGACTACCTCAGAGAGATGTGTGAGACAGGTCTCACTGCCTGGGACAGCATAGGACACGATGAGACATCTCCTTGTGAATGGGTAAGAGATGTGTGTGTGTGTGTGTGTGTGTGTGTGTGTGTGTGTGTGTGTGCATGTGCGTGTGCGTGCGTGTGTGTGTGTGTGTGTGTGCGTGCGTGCGTGTGTGTGTGTGTGTGTGTGTGACTGTGTGTGTGTGTGTGTGTGTGTGACTGTGTGTGTGTGTGTGTGTGTGTGTGACTGTGTGTGTGTGTGTGTGTGTGTGTGTGTGTGATCCCAAAGCTATGCTAACAAACTATGATCATCCACAGTATCTAGTCTAATCAGGTTCTTGTGATGAACAGCCTCCCTACTCATAATCCAGTATCTAGCTGCTCTATTCTATTCTATTAGACAGTAGAATGTGTCAGTTCCTCCTCCTCCCTGGGTTGGGCTTAGACAGTAAGTCAAGAGATAGACTCAAACACTGTTACTGTTCTTGTTACAGTAGGCTTACTTACAGTGGACTGGTATGATAGTTGAATGAACCAACCCCATGTAGTAATGTAGAAATGAACTAAGGAACTATCACTTCCTCCTTCCTGGGCTTGTTAGATAGACAGATCAGTTAGATCAGTAGTAGTAGTAGTAGTAGTAGTCGTCAAAAAATATATGGTCCTCTGTGTCTAGTAGGGCTGTAGGCATGGGCCAATGTGTGATTTTGGTGCAAAAATTGCAAAATCACTAATAAAAATGTGTTATTATAAACATTTTCACTGTGCTCCTAAATTTCTTTGTGTGCCCCTAAAATTTTTCATGTGCTCCTAGTGAAAAAGGTTAGCGTAGAGCCCTGGAGAGGCCATTGTAAAGCGCTTTGGAATAATAAGACGCAAGTATGTCAGTCCATTTACCATTTATGTCCTGACTCCGCAGCCGTCTAGTCGGCGATACGAGAACGTGTGTTGATAACGCAGACGCAGAGTCACTGGATAAAAGCGTCTGCTCGATATCAACAATGTAAATGTACATATCAATATGATACGTCTGTATGGCCGTGGAGCCATAGTCATAGTCTCCCTTTACAGCGTTTTTATCAAGTCAACACGTCACAGCAACATGCCAAGACAAAGAACAAAGTGCACTGCTTCCATAAGAGGCCTCACGTCAGAGAATCACCCGTGATAAGGTGCAATGAACGTCTGTGTTGTGACAAAAGCAGCACTTTTATGAATGTAACATTCATTTAGTGGTTGTGGTCACATGAGGTAGCCGGCGGACTCGTAAGGCAACATAACTAATTAGAAGGAGTCTGCAGTGTTGAATCACCCTCAGAGTTCCAGGCCTCTCATTTGATCCCGGTGTGAACCCAGGGAACCTGTCACCAGCCCACAGCAGACGTGGTATCCAGGTTTTGAAATTAGTCAGCTTTGCTAGGGCTAGGGGGGGTGTTGCTAAGACACCAGAGCAACATTTCCTGAAATACAAATGAGGATAAGAATCTTAAACCTGCTTTGGCCTGACCGCCAAAGCCCTGTGGCATACTGGACCAGTCTCACACAGGTCTCCAGTCAACACCACATATGGACCAAACAGCACCTCGCTTCCTCCTGGACTCAGTTCCTAAGAATCTGGTGAAAGGAATTGCTGTTGAATGCCAGCAGGGTTCTGAACCACCAGAAACCTGAAGTCAGATTATCTTCATTCACTCTCTGAACTATTTCAAGTCATGTGATGTTGTTTGAACCCTTAAAAACCACTGCATTCACTTGTCTGCTTTATGCCTGAAGAAGGTCTATGACCGAAAGCTCGCAATAAACAATATTTTTTTGCACAGTGTTTGAATGTATCCTACAAAGGTTACAAATGAGGGCTGTCAAGCTTGTACACTTATCTCTCACTCCTGAGTATATGAAAGAGCTCTCTGTGTAAAGGTCCCTGGTATTCGTTTGCCTGACCCCCATCAGCTCCAGTGAAAGGGGTTGAGGTCCACCTTCCATTTCAAAGCAAAGAAGAGAACCACACAGCGAGAGCTTATTGATTCTGAAAGTAAACAACACGACTATGTGAGCTAGGAGCTGCTGTTGTTGACCGTCACTGAAGCCGCCTGTTAGATCAAAAGTCACCTCGGCTGTTTTTTTTCTATCTACAAGGTCCTGTATTGAATTTAAACAAGAGCAGCACAGCTGTGGTAACGATCCCCTTCACCCCCTGAAGGACACCAGGAGAGAGGGAGCCCTTTCATCTTTCGGGGTAACAACCCCTCAACTCTCTCTCTCTCTCTCTCTCGCTGACTCTGCCTGAGGTCTCTGCTCTGACTGCATACGTGACACAGTCTGATCATTTTGGTCCGCATGTCGGCAACCGATCAGAATGTTCAGACTTTTAATTTTGAAACACGGAACTACGTTTCAACGTGTGTTGAGAATCACGCAAACACAAACTCGCTAGTCCAAGCCGAAATACTGCAACAACGCAATGGATCGGGTGAGTAATCCCCCCACTGCTACCTAGTTAACTACAACACTACTTTACATTGTTAGCAGGCTCACAAAACAAGCTGTGTTACTCAACTAGCGAGTGTGTCATTGACTTTCAACAACGCAGAAATGTATTCCCACTTTTTTTCGACAGAAAAGTCCGGTCATTACATCATTACATCGGATCCCGACAGGAGGACCAAAAGCATTAGAACGTATCACGTATCTCCACGTAGGGTCCCTATGCAGTGTGCGTGGGCTAAGGGTTCAGGTCACCAGGGGCAGTGTTCACTGGCCCTCGCGGAGCAGAGCAGGTGTGGTGCTCCTCCTTCCCCACACGGCCCCAAACCACAGGACCGTCCAGCACCTGGCTTCCATTAACCTACCCAGGGGAGAGAGAGAGAGGCCTATACCAGGAAAGAGGGGACTTCGACCCCAGGCCTCCAGGGATGAGAAAACACGTCTACAATCTCAAGAGCCCCCCCCCCCAGCACCCCCCCCCTCCCCGTACTCTCTACCCACCACTCACAGCGAGCGACTCCAACCGGAGCAGAAAATCATCCAGCAGCAACAGAGGTTTCTTCTCTGTGAAACACATATAGCAGCAGCAGTCCCACTCGCAACAACCCCACAGTTGCACTAAGATAAACACTTCCAGACATCATTGGAGCACAGCCATGTTCCCACACATGCTAAAGTGTTTCTGACAACCATCTTTTTAGAGGCCTTTTATGAAGGATTTGGTGTTTTTTGGGGGGGGGGTGAGAAAAACATCAACTTTGGGCTTTTCGGAGATTTTCATTTTTCATTTCATCAAGGCGTACCGCCGTCAACCATTTCTACTACCGAAGCCCCTCCATCTTTGTAGAGAATTCATTATGTTAGAGATAACGTTATTGACACTTAAACGACACTATGCCAGGTGAGTGATGTACGTAGGAGAATGATGACATGCATTAAGAATTAGCTGCCAGTGATTAGCCTCAAAAGTTTTCTTCTTCTTCTCTCTTTGCTATTTTCTATAGTAGCAGTAACAGCATGACAAATACAAAGTGTGTGCATACGTATGGGGGGTAAGGCGGTCTGTTGAGAGAGATTAGGAGAGTTGTTGTTGTACCTGCTAGCATCCGGGCTGCACTGTGTCCAAACAGGCTCCGGCCAGGAACAGTCCCTGTTCTTCAGCTCCCGCTTCTGACCAACAAACTCTCTCACTCTCTCTTTATCTCCTCCCTCTCTCTCTCACTTCCTACCTCTCTCTCTCCCCCTCTCTCTCTTCACTCTCTCTCCCTCTCTCTTCCTACCTCTCTCTCCCTCCTTCCCTGACTCTCTCTCTCTCCCTACCTCTCTCCCTACCTCTCTCCCTCCCTCTCTCTCAGCAATCCACTCTGGGGTTTTTCAGTTGTCTCCTCAACCCCTCTTGTGCTCCACTTTAAGAGTAGTGTGTGTGTGTGTGTGTGTGTGTGTGTGTGTGTGTGTGTGTGTGAGTGTGAGTGTGAGTGTGAGTGTGAGTGTGAGTGTGAGTGTGTGTGAATGTGTATGTGTGTGTGTGTGTGTGAGCGCCTGCGTGTCCCGACTCAAGTGGTTATTTGAAGTGTACATGGATCTCCTGTACAATATAACCCCTTGCCATTGCGATGGTGACATAATACAAATATGTACACAAGTATGTAATTATCTCTCTGTGATAGCATACGCAAACACTGTAATTTGTTTTTCCATGAGAGCTGTAGAACACAACTGGAAGAAGAAGATCACCCCCATGAATTACCGACATGTATTACTAACTACTAACCAAGAATCCCAGCTTTCACACACAAACAACAACCAGGAAACCCAGAGATCAACACTTCTTAGTATTGGCTCTCACACAAAAAGAAACTCTGTTATTAATGTGCTAAAGCCATCTGGTTTAGATGAAGCTAACACATCAATGCAGTGTAAGCTAGCTAACACATCATCTTTTATTTCGCAGCCAAGGCTTCGACTGGGAATAAGAGGGGCAAAAAAACGTCAAACACATACTGCTGTCGAATTGTAACAGCCGTGTCTGTCTGAGGGCTTTCACACCTCCGAACGTTGGCGCTGTCTGGCGAACGAGCCCGCGTTCATACCAGTGTATCGTTCGCCAGACAGCGCCAACATTCGGAGGTTTCCGAATGCGAACGCGAACCGGCACGGTTCTTTGCCGGTGTGAAAGCCCTATGAGGGGTCCACCTCGTTCTCATCTGAACAGAGAATCCCAGAGGGGGCTGCACTGGGTTCCCTCGCCTTCTGTGAATAGTCTGAAGAGAGTCAGAGGGTGGAGGGTGGAGGATAATGTCAGAGGGGTGAATAACAAGAGAGAGGCCTCCCTGGGTGTGGATATTAGAGGCCCGGGAGCAACGGAGGGAAGGGACTCACAGGGCCTCACACACTAGAACAGCCTTTTTACCTACTAAAAGAGCTGCGGTGGTCAAATGCTTTACAATGCTACGCTGCTATTTACACACAACGACCACTAGTTGGCCGCTTGTACGGTAAATTAACCTGACTCTTACACAGAAAAACAGCAAAATAGCTTTATATTAGCTTATCCTGATGAAAATGTAAGGATACTGGGTGGAAGAACGCACATATCTAGGAAAAGTCATGAAAGGAGGGTCCTGAAATGTGATCGAGTGCAAAGATATAACAATTTTCTTTACTCACATGGTTGTTCTAGTGCTAATGAACTGCATCAAAGTGCAGGGCCACAAGACAGCCTTAGGAGCCTTACAGTACAGTCATACAGTGCACATCATATCAGCAGTACACACGTTGTATAAATTCTCAATACTGTTTGTACTGTGTGTGTGTGTGAGAAAACAGTAAGAAACAAAACAAAATGATAAACAACCGCTATAAGAATGTGTTCATTAAGTATGTGCATAGTGGTTCTCTATAAAACACACACACACACACACACACACACACACACCACACACACACACACACACACACACACAGACACACACACACACACACACTCACAGTACACACACACACACACACTCACAGTACACACTCACAGTACACATAGACACTCACAGTACACACACATACACTCACAGTACACACACACACACTCACAGTACACACACACACACACACACACACACACACACACACACACACACTCACAGTACACACACACACACACACACACACACACACACACACACACACACACACACACACACACACACACACACACAATTACTCATGTGTGGCCCTCAGTGACAGAGTCCATGTTCAGTCAGTCGGAGGCCTGTAAACTGAACAGGCAGCGGTTGGATGTCTGCGGTCGGCTCAACGCACACTGTTTCTGTCTCCCTGTCACACTGTGTTTCTAAGTTGTGGTGCGCCATACCACATGTCTGCCAGCGGAGGGCGACCAAGAGCTTAAACACAGTGTGGTTGTTGTCTGTGGAAAACTGAGGAGATGATGGAACAGTGATGATAGCCTACTACTCACTCAATAAACTGGGGAAACCCCCCCCCCCCCCCAAAAAAAAAAAACTTTTCAATCTTCTCAATCAAAAACAGAGGGTCTATTTAATACCCTTTTTATTTTTTCTGAAATATGTAATCCTGCTACAGATCTCTCCTAAAAGGTACAAGACCGGTACAGGCACTAATTTGCAACAGCTGCAGACCAGATTGCATCGACTATTCCCTAAATAGGCCTAAACTGTACGTTCTTGTGTTTGGACAATAAGTTGGAGCACTTTTCCAGTAGATTACCATTTGGCTCAGAGGAGTGTAAAGTGACCTGTGAGCAGGAAAAGTTTTCCAGCAGGGTTCTGTCAATATGTAACTTTACTGTTGCTTTCTACAGTGTACACAATGTATTTAACCATGTCTCCATTCTTCTTTTGGTCAATTATTAGCCCTGCACATGTGGCAGCTGTCAGCTAGACAGCAGGGGTTAAACTTGAACAGCCGTGCCTTTTTATCTACTAAAAGAGCCGTCTTTAAAATGCTAACCTGCTATTTACACACAACGACCACTAGTTGGCCGTCTTGTAAATTAGCTTCCTACACAGAAAAACTGCAAAATAGCTTTATAATAGCTTATCCTGATGTGATTCTGAAAATGTAAGGATACTGGGTGGCAGAACGCACATATCTAGGAAAAGTCATGAAAGGAGGGTCCTGAAATTTGATTGAGTGCAAAGATATAACACTTTTTTTTACTCACAGGGTCAAATGATCCCACCATGGCTGATTAAATGTTAAGAGCTGCAGCGTGTGAGAGTCAAAGGAAAATCTTACCACCTCCAGGTAGATATGACAACATTACCTATCATTCTACCACCTCCAGGTAGATATGAGAACATTACCTATCATCCTCCACCTCCAGGTAGATATGACAACATTACCTATCATCTTACCACCTCCAGGTAGATATGACAACATTACCCATCATCCTCCACCTCTAGGTAGATATGAGAACATTACCTATCATCTTACCACCTCTAGGTAGATATGACAACATTACCTATCATTCTACCACCTCTAGATAGATATGACAACATTACCTATCATCTTACCACCTCCAGGTAGATATGACAACATTACCTATCATCTTACCACCTCTAGATAGATATGACAACATTACCAATCATTCTACCACCTCTAGATAGATATGACAACATTACCTATCATCTTACCACCTCCAGGTAGATATGAGAACATTACCTATCATCTTACCACCTCTAGATAGATATGAGAACATTACCTATCATCTTACCACCTCCAGGTAGATATGAGAACATTACCTATCATCCTCCACCTCCAAGTAGATATGACAACATTACCCATCATCCTCCACCTCCAGGTAGATATGACAACATTACCCATCCTCCTCCACCTCTAGGTAGATATGAGAACATTACCCATCATTCTACCACCTCCAGGTAGATATGACAACATTACCCATCGTCCTCCACCTCCAGGTAGATATGACAACATTACCTATCATTCTACCACCTCCAGGTAGATATGAGAACATTACCTATCATCTTACCACCTCTAGATAGATATGAGAACATTACCTATCATCTTACCACCTCTAGGTAGATATGAGAACATTACCTATCATTCTACCACCTCCAGGTAGATATGACAACATTACCTATCATTCTACCACCTCTAGATAGATATGACAACATTACCTATCATTCTACCACCTCTAGATAGATATGACAACATTACCCATCATCTTACCACCTCCAGGTAGATATGAGAACATTACCTATCATCTTACCACCTCTAGGTAGATATGACAACATTACCTATCATTCTACCACCTCTAGATAGATATAACAACATTACCTATCATTCTACCACCTCTAGATAGATATGACAACATTACCCATCATCTCACCACCTCTAGGTAGATATGACAACATTACCTATCATTCTACCACCTCTAGATAGATATGACAACATTACCCATCATCTTACCACCTCCAGGTAGATATGAGAACATTACCTATCATCTTACCACCTCTAGGTAGATATGACAACATTACCTATCATTCTACCACCTCTAGATAGATATAACAACATTACCTATCATTCTACCACCTCTAGATAGATATGAGAACATTACCCATCATCTCACCACCTCTAGGTAGATATGACAACATTACCTAAGCAACACATTCTGTTACCTTCTCCTTCAAGACACACGCAGGTTGTGTGGCTGCTTAAACCCGTTAACATGGGCGCCTAAATGAAACTCATGCGCGCCGCTGAGGTAATGCAAGGTTGACGTTTGCGGTCTAATTTAGCCCTCACCAACTCATCAACACTTGCTCAACACTGCTCATCAACACTTCCAAGCATTCCAATGAATCCAAGCAACATTGTCAGGTAAGCCACAAGTTTAACTACCAAAACACAGTGATAAACTTAATAAGCAAATCAGTATGCAGTAAACATGTTGTCCTATTGCTGGGTTGTAAGTCAATAACATTCTCAAGATGTGTTTGCATTATATATTATCATTCATTACTCTCTCTCCAGTCATAATAAACCAAAAGTTGTATGCATATGCTCTATAAGCAGCTTGCTTACTCATGAATATTCAAACATCATTGTTGCCTAGTAGGCAGACAATGTGTATACTCCCAAAACTCCCTAATTTAAATACAGCAGCAGACTATTTTGACACGTTCTAATGCTTTGGTCCTCATGTCGGGATCCGATGTAATGATCAGACTTTTCTTTTGAAAAATGTAAATACATTTCTGCGTTGTTGAAAATCAATGACACATCGCTAGTCAACTAACACAGCTTGTTTTGTGAGCCTGCGAACAATGTAAAGTAGTGTTATAGTTAATGAGTAATCGCCACTAGGTAGCAGTGGGGATTACTCACCCAATCCATTGCGTTGTTGCAGTATTTTGGCTTGACTAGCGAGTTTGTGTTGTGATTCTCAACAACGTTGAAACGTCGTTCCGTGTTTCAAAAGAAAAGCCCAAACATTTTGATTGGTTGCGCCGACATGCGGACCTAAAAGACTAGAACGTGTCACAATTTGTCTCACATGCTGATTATCTGATGAGCTCCAGGTTCTAGCTGAATAAGGTATTGCTTTGAGTTTAAATACTGAGGTAGAGTGAGGGCCCCTTTTGTATAAAATGTAGCTGGTTAACAATAATGAGCTGTTCGTTGAGTGGAGGAGGAGAGGGAGTAGGGTCAAGTTTGTCCTCTTTAAAGAAGAGGGGCTCCAGTCCCTCTCTTCACTGCAGTGTTTGAAACAAGTGTTACCTAACCTAATCCTACTCTGAACCCTTTGGGAGCTTTTCCACAAACACAACTGTAGAGTTCACACACACACACACACACACACACACACACACACACACACACACAGTACACACACACAGTACACACACACTCACAGTACACATAGACACTCACAGTACACACACACACACACACACACACACACACACACTCACAGTACACACACACACACACACACACACACACACACACAGTACACACACACACACACACACACACACACACACACACACACACACACACACACACACACACACAATACGCCCATTGTACCTTATGTATTATGTAACAGTCAATTAATACATGAGTGAAATAATATTTCTATAATAATAATAATATTATGTGTCAATAGAATAGCCATTTACAACACTGATGTGAATCTTGTCTTGTCTACAGATGCCTGAAGAAGGTCTCTGACCGAAAGCTCGCAATAAACGATGTTTTTTGCACAGATTTGAGTGTGCGGATGCTGTTTTTTTGCACACTATTGATACTCTTCAGTTCCAGCACCTCAGCTAAGTCTGATCACGGATGAGCGGTGGTATTTTCACAATCTTGTCTTGTCTAAAACATCACCTATAGCAAAGTAACACAGACAACATGGATAAACGCCCTATTCACTAAACGACTGGTAGCACTGAGGTTGTGAAGGCAAACCCGTACGTAAGAGCCAATCAAAATGTCTAATTTTGAACGCCAGGACACAGATAGACTCGGACAGACACAGACAGACACAGACAGACGCAGACAAACACAGATAGACACAGACAGACACAGACAGACACAGACAGACACAGACAGACACAGACAGACACAGACAGACACAGACAGACACAGACAAACACAGACAAACACAGATAGACACAGACAAACACAGATAGACACAGACAGACACAGACAGACACAGACAGACACAGATAGACACAGATAGACACAGACAAACACAGATAGACACAGACAAACACAGATAGACACAGACAGACACAGACAAACACAGATAGACATAGACAAACACAGACAGACACAGACAAACACAGATAGACACAGACAGACACAGACAGACACAGATAGACACAGACACACACAGATAGACACAGACAGACACAGACAAACACAGACAAACACAGACAGACACAGACAAACACAGACAGACACAGACAAACACAGACAAACACAGAGAGACACAGAGAGACACAGATAGACACAGACAGACGCAGAAAGACACAGACAGACACAGATAGATTAATTGAACGCCACACAGCTGCCATCAACATCGTTTGGCAGTTGACGAGGAGTGAGCGGCCTCCTCTGTCAGAGGAGAGACAGGAATGATCGTTCCTGGCAGGGAGTGTCGCTCGCCTGCTGAACCCAGGTCAGACAGACAGGAAGTAGGCCCATGGAGGTGTGAGGCGGGACAGCTCCCTTTGTCCAGAACACAAACCCCCTCAATTCAGACATGGAGAGAAACGGCCTCTGTCAGCCAGGGAGCTTTTAGTCATACTTAGAAGTTTCGCCACGTGGCCTGGGGTGGTCCAGTGGTCTAGCACCGTGGTCTACAGTGCACACATATGCCCATGTCGGCATGGGTTCGAGTCCGGCCCCATGCCCTGCTGACATGTCCTCTCTCTCCCTTCTTCTCCTTACTTTCCTGTCTGTCTTCACTCTCTCTATCCAATAAAATGAAAAATAGGAGTGGGAGTTTTGCCACAGTAACCAGCCATATAAAAGACTACAAAAAGAATTGATTGTGGGAAACATACCAGGACCAAGACTCTCAAAAGTGTATTTTACTACTAACAATTATCAAAGGTATATCCAGTATCTAACCATTCATTAGCTCTCAGTATCAAGGCCAGCCCTCTTGACTTTCTTTCTTTCTTTTCTATGGAAAGAGGAAAGAGGCTGCTCCAAAACCCTTTGCCAACAACCGTCGTCCAAAGCGACCTGGACTGGAAAATCCTGCACACTCAGAGAGGAGAAATCTAACAGGAAATGACCACTCCATGACGGCAGGAATAGCTCATTGACTGAACAGAGGAGGAGTGTCGTGACGTTAGAATTATAAGATTCCATCTCCATTTTTGGAGAGTTTTTTACATAATCTGATCCATTAGGTGTTTATTAATGCCTGTGTGGTGTTATTTTTAAAATGTTGACATTTTTTAGTTAGCAATTAATAAAAAACAAAGGTTCCATCTCACAAAACATAATATAATGGAATGTAAAAACTTTGACCGTCAATATCTCTGAACTACCGTACCCTAAACGGAGATAGAACCTTATAATTCTAAGCTCACGGTGTGTCCAAGGCACGTGTGAATATGTGACACGTTTTAATGCTTCGATCCGCATGTCGGCAAACCAATCAAAATCACAACACAACACAAACTCGCTAGTCGAGCCAAAATACTGCAACAACGCAAAGGATTGGGTGAGTAATCCCCCCACTGCTACCTAGTGAACTATAACACTACTTTACATTGTTAGCAGGCTCACAAAACAAGCTGTGTTAGTTGACTAGCGATGTGTCGTTGATTTTCAACAACACAGAAACGTATTCACGTTTTTCGAAAGAAAAATCAGATCATTACATCGGATCCCGACATGAGGACCAAAGCATTAGAACGTGTCACATACATAGTATGCGTTTGTGTAGGTAAGTCTGAACCTATACAGTTTAATTTGGGTGTGAAACATTACTTTTACATTTAGGGCTGCCACGATTAGTCGACTAGTCGCGACGACGTCGATTACCAAAATCGTCGCCGACTTATTTGGTAATCAACGTCATCGCATGTTTTTTTGGAGCTGAAATAAGCGATAAGCATTCGTTTTTCTTCCCTGAAGCTGCCACTGGCTAGCGTTCGCCTATCATCCATCCTCACTATGGCTTTTGCCACTTGATTGACGTACAGGTAAGCCAGTCTGAGATCTGATCTTTTCACCTAACACACGGTTCACCACGCATGCGCAGTCAACAGCGCCAACTACAATACCGGCGAGACTAATTAACTAGTTAGCCTTCCAATTTCTACTATTTACTATATAATACTAAAGAAAGGGTATACAAATGAGTGGGGAAGCTGGACCAAGTAAGAAACCAATAACGTACAACTTCCATCCAGAATGGGAGGAGGACTTTTTGACACGATGTGATATGTGAAGTGCGTCTGTCTGATCTGCACTCTAGTGCGTGTGCAGCAGCAGCTGGGGAGCGGGCCGGTTGCCGCACAGCTCGTGAAAGTTGTTTGAGAGTTTTTCGACATCTAAACCTAAATAACGTTTTATTAACATCTGCCCACACGCACACCCGTTGTAACTGCCATCGTTAATGTAGAAGATGCAACCAGTGCTTGGAAAACTCGCTTTGACATCAATGCTTTTTATCACCGTATTGAGGCTTGCGTTCAAGCGGGCGCTCCTCAGCGGGAGAGTCTATAGACTACCGGAGAATGCCTAACGCTCCGTGCACACCGCGGACCGTGACCCACCGTTCTGGCGCAACCTGGTGGGATGGACTTGACGTACTTCAACGTGCGATGCAGATGCAAAGCTCTACTCGTGTTGCTAGCGAAGTTTCCCACAGAAGTGGGGAAAAAAACGTCAGATCAGATATATAAACGGGTTATTTTGATAAACTGGACACATTTTGTGAATATATATGGTTACTTTCTCGCCTGAAAACATATAAAAACTTCATAAAATGACATATTAACACTTGTAGAGCCAAATTACAGATTTTAGCCAATGGCGGCCAAAATTGAGGATTGAAAATCTGAGGCGAGAGCTCCGGGCAAGAAACTACTTCCGGTTTACTTCCGGATCCAACGCAACGCAAAAAGCTGACATTTTTTGACTGATTGCCGCACCCTGACGGTCAAGAAACGCAGAGCAAGGCAACTGATCAACGCAACGGCCCCATTGAGATGACTGACTTCCGGTGCAACGCAATGGCCCTGTGTGCACGCAGCTTTAGACCCTTCCCTGGCGCACCTGAACATAGGACTGTCAGTGGACACGGATCTCTATGCCATTGTACAGCTTGGGTACAAATGTAAATTATTAGTGTTTATATTTGGAAGCCTTGGTAATGTCCACAGACTAGTCGTCAGGCAGCCGCCACATATGGAGGAGACGCTGCTACCTGTACCCATAGACAGATTGTAAAGCTTGAATTATCGAGTGTCCTATGCTGGTGCAATTAATACTGTTTGTGTTCAAGAATTTTATTGTAAAATGTGAACGCAAATAAATATATTAAATGTGTGTGTGTAAGAGAGAGAGAGAGGGAGGGAGAGAGGGAGGGGGAGAGAGAGGGAGGGGGAGAGAGAGAGAGAGAGAGAGATAGAGGGGGGAGAGAGAGAGAGAGAGAGAGAGAGAGAGAGGGGGGGGGAGAGAGAGAGGGAGAGAGAGAGAGAGAGGGGGGGGGAGAGGGAGATGAAGTTTGAAGTTTGAAGTTGTTAGTTGTTGTTGTAGGCATGTGCTAACTAAAAATAAAGACAATTAAAATGATTGTTCACTCAAAAATAGATATTTTAATGAAGCAGCATATTTATTTCTGGCATCACTTGCATAATGTAATGTAATAGTGCAAAACAAAGGGTATAGTGCATCTTCTCAGGCATCAAACACAATTTTTAAATGTAGTAGAGAGTGCAAACTGCTGAGTACTACATTTTAAAAATGATGTACTGTGATAAAATTGATGCCTGAGAAGATGCACTATACCCTTTGTTTTGCACTATTACATTACATTACATGCAAGTGATGCCAGAAATAAATATGCTGCTTCATTAAAAGATCTATTTTTGAGTGAACAATCATTTTAATTGTCTTTATTTTTAGTTAGCACATGCCTACAACAACAACTAACAACTTCAAGCTAAATTTAGAAGCTGATTTAGAAGATGATCGCTAAATAAGAGCGATTGAGTAATTGTGCGATAAGCTGTAATTTATGATCTGATTAGTCGACTAATCGTTTAAATAATCGGTGACTAATCGACTATGAAAATAATCGTTTGTGGCAGCCCTATTTACATTACCGCAGCAGATGCATCATGGAAATAATAACAATATGGCCTCCAGATGGGTTGAAGTCTACACAGGAAGGACTACAGGGCTGCTGACAGACCAGAACAATGCAGCAGGGCAGCATGCAGACGCTCCAGAGTGATGAGTTCAGAGAGAGCGACGTCTCCAAAAAAGCCTCAGGAACGTTTAGAGGAAAGACACAATCCTCCACCATAACCCAGGCCCCTTCCCTGGCACCACATGCCCACACTGTAGAGAGCCAGATCATTCCATTACAGTTACAGGGCAGGAGAATAGAAAACAACATAGTTAACACTAGAACAGCCATGAGCAAAGAACATTTTTATATCTTTGCACTCGATCAAATTTCATGACCCTCCTTTCATGACCTCTCCTAGATATGTGCGTTCTACCACCCAGTATCCTTACATTTTCAAAATCACATCAGGAGAAGCTAGTATCAAGCCATTTTGCCATTTTTCTGTGTAGGAAGCAGGCTAATTTAGCCCCTGAGGCGGCTCTTTTAGTGGGTAAAAAAGGAACCGCTGTTCTAGTGTTAAGGCAGAAAAAAATACATAGCTATTTTGGTCCAAAGGTAACTTGCTCTATTAGGCTACTTTGGAATAGATGTGTGTACGATTGAAGGGCTCTCTCTCATTCATTAGAATGTCATGCACTGAAAGCCTCCCACTCCTACACAACCGTCACTGCCAATAATCAGTGCTTTCTGAATGAGACCCCCCCACACACACATAGCTCTGGTGTCACTGCAAATGCCATCAAATCGGAAGAAACATGACTAAGACCCCGCAAGCTTCCCTGGAATTCGGGACGAAACAATATATGAGCAACTCCCCACCCAGTCACTCCGGCCCCCACTCACTTTCAGCCTGGCTATGTCAACAGGAGCTGACCAGCAGGAATGCACCAAGAGCTACTGCAGAGCTACTGACTGCAGAGAGGCTGGAGGAAGTCAGTTCTCTAGTTCCTCTCTTAGCATTTGAACACCCCAGGCATGCCTTTACAACCGCTGCTCCTCCGGTGGGATATTGTGATATTCCTAATAAGTGGTGGAACACTCTGAGTTTGCTCACTGTCGGTTGGTTTTCAAAAAGCAACTGAAAGATTATCCAGTTTTGTCATGAGCCGTTCATTTCATCCTTGTCCTGCGTAATATTCTTAGTAATAGATTGTTTTTCTTTTCTTTTTATATTCTTATTTAACTTATGTATATTCTTATATAACTTATTTTCCTTTCTACGATTATTGCTCTTATTTCTGTTTTTCTTTTTCTTGATGTGTTCTGAGCAAGCTATGTCTCCTTGTGTTTTTTTTCTTTTCCGTTTTTTTGTGCTATCCTACCGTTTTGCCACAAGGATATGATTTAGTTTGTGGTTTCTCTTGTCTTATTTACATGTATTAAGTGTTTCTCTGGTCTTATTTACATGTATTAAGTGTTTCTCTTGTCATATTAAGTGTTCTTTGTTGTATATTGAACTTTAGCTATTGACGGGAGAGGAACTATGTACGAGCTTTCTGGGCTTCGTTCCCTCCTTGCACTGTTTTTTCAATCATGTGTGAAATAAATAAGCTAAGTGTAACATTCCAAAGAAGCCATAGCAGCATAATTACCAAAAGTTGTTTCTGATAAATATTTTACCAGATGAAAATTGTATCTCTAAATGGCTCTACAATGTCTCATCAAAGAGAGGGAAGTATGTTTCCTAAAATTGTTGATCCAAGACATTTTAGATAACAAGCATGTAAGTACAAGCAGGTTACGAAAATGTTTTCTCACTAACACTTAGTAAACGTGGTGTGCAAATGAAAATACCACCAGCACACATCTTTATACATTTTCCTCAATGTTCTGGTTAGCTACGTTAATAATAATCGAAACAAAAAACATGTTTGAAAAACAAAGCTTAGATTGTACGATTCATTCACTACAACAAACAGCCATGGGAAAGTTATACTTAAGGAAGTAAAAGGGAGGAATTTCAGGAATTTCCAGATCACACATGACAACTCCACATTTGGAACCAGAGGGCTACACAGTGTCTGCCTTCACCACAGCTGACCTAAATTGTTGGTTTGCTGACACACCAGACATATGAAAAAACAACCCAAATACATGACTCCACACGCCTCCTCCTCCTCTACACGTCTGATAGTCACGCGTTCCTCTAGAACCAGCATACCTACATGAAGCTCCAGGAAGTCTAGATCACATCAGTCAAACAATCACCTCAGTGTCCGACTGCCGACTGTCATTTCCACAAGTATCCAATAAATCCAACTGTGAAAATGTTGGACAATCTCTCTCTGTGTAATTTTCGGACTCACGCCAGGTAGAGTCTTGACTGAGGAGAAAGCTATGTTGGAAGTGACTCAGTGATGGCTGAGGCTTCTGCTGGAAAGGAAAGTTGTTTCTGTGAAATGTTGTCACCCCTTTGATCCAGAGCCAGGGTGCCCACACCTGCATGAGGGAGAGGAGGGGAGAGGAGGGGAGGGGAGGGGGGAGGCGGCCCTTTATCCCATCTCTTGTTATGCCCTTGTTTTGCGTGCCCCCCCCCCCCCCCCCCCCCAGCCTCTTGGCCACAGCCCCAGGTGAGACACACAGCCCAGGGCGGAGCTAAGGCATTAGATGTTGGCTTCAGATGTTGTTTTGTGAAGTTGTACACAATGTCCCCGCTAATGACAAGTGTCTTTCTTGGGACTTGGCCCATGGAGCAGTTCTGTGTGACAGTCACAGGACACCTATAAATTCTCTCTGTATATATATCCCCCTAGGAAATATTATTTGTAAGTGATGGAATACATGTTCACTGTTGTGCAGATGACACTCAACTTTATATTTAAATTAAATGAATTAAGGAGAAATGGGCAACTCTAGTTACCAAACTTAAATCTGTACAGTTTAAACGTAAATGTGTGTTTTTTCAGGTGGGACTGTTAGAAGCAGAAGTCCAAAGCAGAGTTGTAATGGTTTGTTAAACTTTTCTATCAAGGGGTTTTTGTTTGGTATACATTTGAAAGGGAACAATCGAATCCCAGCATCATTCTGTTACCATGGAAATGCTCTATGGTAAAATGGTGGACAATAACACAGACATACAGTATCTCTGTCAAGATGCAAACGTTATTAGCACATGACTAATCAGATACTATTGATGTAGGCTGTTGGCTGTATTGTAATGACTCAGACTCAAAGGGCTACTGGCTGCTTATTGGGCAAAGGTCATGTTCGTCATTGTTTGCCATGGCACTTCAGCTGCTAAATGGCAAAATTAATTAATTAATTAACTTCAGAACCCATGGAGACTTCACTCACTGCATTGCTAAATACTTGATTCTATCCTGCTCTTAACTTTGTTTTCTAAGTTGTTTGGTTGTTAATTCCTCCAGTTATCTATTAGGTTCGAGTGAAACTGACGAAGGATACGGATGCAGCATTTCAAGTCAGATATGTCATAAACTGCCATGTCTAATTTTTGGTTCCCAACCAATTCGGCAACCACATCAAATCACACAGCTGAATATGTACAACCTAAACGTTTCACATTTTCAAAGTGAACACAGATGTAAAGATAAGTCGTCTGCATCAAATCTACTCACTGTAGCACACCTTGATAAGAAAGACACACTGAGACCTAAGCTAAATGTCATTAAGCAACACACACACACACACACAGGGCTGTTATATAACACAACCCAAGGTACTAACTATCTTTAAGAGCTCTGAATACATCCAACAACTCGTACCTCCCGCAATCCTCTTCAGCAGCTTCTGCCTGGCGATGATCCTGCCCAGCCTGTACCCAGACCGCCTCCTGTGATGATCCATCCTCAGGTAGATGTCCTGAGTCTCTGGGGTCATACTGCCCAGACACTCACTGCCAGACGACTCCTGGAGCTCCCTGAACATGGCTACAACTACTACTACTACTACTACTACTACTACTACTACTACTACTACTACTACTACTACTACTACTACTACTACTACTACCCCTCAACAGAGCCCTAACCCTCACAATGACCGGTACACACTCACACACTCTCTCTCTCACACACCCACAACCAACAGAAGCCTTCACACACAGGCGCAACAAGTCCCCGAAGTGAGCTGGTAAAAAAGCAAAAAAGGGGAGTTAAAGAGTCTAGAGGAGGAGGAGTGCCAACAGGCAACATTTCACTCACTCTACCTCTCCACGAGTCATGTGATCGCGGAGCAGCCAGTGGCAGGAAAGCACTGGGAGTACTGCCCACCTTGGTACACTGGAGCTGAATCCAAAGTCTGTCAACTTCCCCCCTCTTGGGTCTGGAGGGAAATATAAATAACAGTGGAATGCCTGTGAACTGAGTAGGCAAAGAGTGGGAGGGGAAGGAGGGAAAAACTGGGAAGGGCTTAGAAAAATAGCCAGGCTTGTGCCCAAGAACAACCCCTCTGCTGTGGGCCTCAGACGCAAGGTGCCAAGTTTACCAAGGAGTGAGACGTACTGAGAGAGGGAAAGAGAGGGAGAGAAGAAGAAGTGTCCTGCTGGAGTAGAATGCTAATAGCTTCCCCCATCGCACCCCCCATCGTTCCTCCTCTACAACCCCCCTATCCTAATCCTATCCCAAGCCTCTTCATAATCTCAGTGGGGCTTCCACAGGAAGCACAGCACACCTTAGGAGAAAGCCTATTTAGCCTAAACACCTGGATAATGAGACTTAAAACACACACAAGCTAGCAAATAGTGGAGGGAGCACCCACAAAAAAACGATTTGACATTTAATTCATTCAAACAGCCTTCAGATTAATTCTAATAAATCAAATCACAACAAAAAAAACTATGTTTCACCTTCATGAACTGAATGAGGTAATCCCAGGTAATATCTGCTACGTAGATTTTGTAACCAATTTTGAGATATGATGATATATAATACAGTAACTTTATATTATTATACAGTAACTTAGTAATTAAGTGCCCATGCACTGCGACAATGTTCTTATTGGGATAAATGTAGAAACCAGCAATTAAACTTCAACAGTTGGTTATATCGGGGAGGTTACTGCATGGAACAACCTTCTCACAAGTTCTCACACTTAAAATAGCGTCCATATCCTTGCAAACAGACCCACCCACTGACCAACAGCGCCAACTTCTCAAGTGTTGCTCCCCTGAACACACAGGGTGCTTGTGTAAGCGTGAGCATAACCCTACACATGTGACTAGGGTATGAATGGGCCAGCAACCAAGTTACACACAGGCCCCTGTCCTTCTCCCAGGCTGGCAGAAACGCACCATGGCTAAGACACACAAAGACCACAATTCAACAGTGTACTTCAGCAGAGACCCCTGCAAAAACAATTTCATAAACTACTTGCTTTAACACCCCAACACCCAAACTAGGAGCTATTTTAACCCAAACTAGGAGCTATTTTAACCCAAACTAGGAGGCTATTTTAACGTGTCGAAAATGTTGTTTGTTCAGGTATTGCGGGGTTCTGTGACACTGTGCTAATGATTTCATTTGTTAACTCTGTAAATCTGTCTGTAAATCACACAGACACACACACACACACACACACACACACACACACACACACACACACACACACACACAGTCCTCCCCTAAAGTAAAGCGTGTTGCAGAGGGCGCAGTAATTACCACAGGTGTCAGATCCTGGAAGTGTGAGTGTTTAGGGCTCTGCACACAGCGTGCGATTTCTGTTGCGCATCAACGTTCCATTTTGAAGTTTGAATGGAAGTCTATGAGAACATCGCATTTACCCACACACGGCCCCGATTTTAATCGCACGGCGAACATTCGATTCCATTCATTTTGAATGGGACAAAGCACACGGCGTGCGAGTTTTGTCGCACTGCTTTGTCCCATTCAAAATGAATGGAATCGAATGTTCGCCGTGCGATTAAAATCGGGGCCGTGTGTGGGTAAATGCGATGTTCTCATAGACTTCCATTCAAACTTCAAAATGGAATGTTGATGCGCAACAGAAATCGCACGCTGTGTGCAGAGCCCTTTTGAGTGACAAGCTCACAGTGGTGTAATGTCTCCTAAACCCACTCCACGTCTAGCCATTTAGCACTAGAACAGCCGTGCCTATTGTACCTGCTATAAGAGCCGCCCATTAAATGACCATAGTCTTTACAATGGGAAGCTGCTACTTACACACAAAGACCACTAGTTGGTGCGCCTCATAAATTAGCCTGCCTCCTACACAGAAAAACTGCAAAACAGCTTTATACTAGCTTATCCTGATGTGATTTCGAACATGTAAGGATACTGGGTGGTAGAACGCACATATCTAGGAAAGGTCATGAAAGGAGGGTCCTGAAATTGCAAAGATATAACATTGTATTTACTCACAGGGTCAAATGACCCCACCCATGGCTGTTCTAGTGTTAAATGACCCCACCCATGGCTGATCTAGTGTTAAATGACCCCACCCATGGCTGATATAGCGTTAATACAGAACCCCTGAGCACATCCTCCATTAATCTCATTACAAATTACTTTTCCGAGTTGAATTATAAGGAGCAGAGCAGATCACAGGGTCGAAATTACATTCCCCTGTGTTTTTACACACACTGTCTCTTACATCTCTGGGTTAGGAGACAACATTGTGAAAGAGAGTCACAAAATCCCCTCTGTCTGTCTGGAATCTGATTGGCCAACAGGTTCCGCCAGCCCTGTGTTTAAACTCCAGACTGCATGCCATGGTGAGGTGGCGGAGGCGCGACCTTGAAGTGAGTGTTGTGTGTTATGTGTTGGGTGCTGCTGCGGCTGTGGAGCCCTTATCAAACCTGTCCCAGCATGCCCTGGGCCTGGCTGCGTCTCAGATCTCGGCCCACACCACCGCCCGGGCAGAGGAATCCAGCGTGTCTCTCTCAAACTCGTGACGTTAGAATTATAAGGTTTTTTGTATTTTTGTCAAAATTGAGTTTTTTAGGTGTTTACATCCATTAGGTGTTTAGTAATGCCTGTGTGGTGTTATTTTTAAAATGTTGAAATGTTTGAGTTAGTAATTAATAAAAATACAAAGGTTCCATCTCACAAAACATAATGGAATGTAAAAACTTTGACGCTCAATATCTCTGAACTGCCTAGACGGAGATAGAACCGTATCATTCTAAGCTCACGAACTGATGGTTACCATCGGAATTCATTCCTTAAAAAAAGCCTTCAAATACGTTATACGCTGCCCCTTCTGCTTGGAAGTTGGAAAACCCTCCAGAAAGACTTAAACCTGGCAAAACTGATCTCATACGACGCCTTTAGTGGAATCTTGGAAGGACCTTTAAGCGGGAAAGTACTAGAGAGTGTCTGCAGCCACCTATGCATTCCTGATACTGCCTTATGTTCATTGTTTTATACTGTACGTCTGAAACCTCTTAAAGTCTTTATATGCTGCCCTCTTAGCCAGGTCTCTCTGAGCTGCTCTCATTTCAATAACTGAGCTCTCGCTGGACTGAGATTACTGGCTACGTTATAATTTTGGTCAGGTCAGGTGTTAATGTTATGGGGTTTCCAGCCTTGGAAACCAGGACGGTCAGACATCTGAAGCGGCCGAGGAAATGTTTAGACACTTTGTTTGACGTGGAAAATGATTTGGAGGGCAGACATATGTAATCTGCCCTGGGAAAGGCCTGGCTCTGGTGTGGCTGGGTTTCCTGTGGTTAGGAGGCAAGGAGGCTTAAGAATAGCACAGAAATGACTGATGAATTCCTCCCCACTATCCAAATAGTCTGACTGGCTGGCTGTGAGGCTGGGCGGCAGTTAATCACACTCTAACACCCTCTGGGCTCATAGAGCTGCCTCTCAGGTAGGCGTACGCTGAAACAATAGCGGTTAATGACGGTGGAAAGAGTGTCTCATCATAACATTCACTCTTTGTCTACTTTAGGGAATCGCTTTCAGACTTCAAGACTTGCAGGGGTAAGATTTAACAGTACTGAGTGCTTTAACTTTGGATACAAAGGAACTGAAGTCTTGGCTTTGAAAGCTTGTTCGTGTTATTGGATCTTTTTTTAGGAATATCTTAGTTAAGCAAGTGCCAAGCCATGACCTATCATTCACACTTCAATGGATCTGGCTGTCAATCTGTTCTGCTAGTAGACCATTTTTTGATGGGAAAATCATTTGTGACACAGTCTGATCATTTGGTCCTCATGTCGGGATCCGATGTAATGATCAGACTTTTCTTTCGAAATGTTAATACATTTCTGCGTCGTTGAAAATCAATGACACATTGCTAGTCAACTAACACAGCTTGTTTTGTGAGCCTGCTAACAATATAAAGTAGTGTTATAGTTAATTAGGTAGTAGTGGGGGATTACTCACCCAATCCATTGTGTTGTTGCAGTATTTTGGCTTGACTAGCGAGTTTGTGTTGTGATTCTTAACAACGTTGAAACGTAGTTCTGTGTTTCAAAATAAAAGTCAGAACATTTTGATTGGTTGCCGACATGCAGACCAAATAATCAGACTGTGTCACATTTTGTTTGATTTTAGGAAAGAGGGCTTAAAACATTGTGTCTCTGTTAAAAGACAATCAGGCATTCCTATGAAAAAACACTTTTCTCAGAGCTACCATAACTCTCTGGTAACAAACAACTGCTGTGTTCTGACATACTATATATACAGTATACTATATATATATATCACCAGATACATTACATACATTTGCATTGACAAGTCAACTGTCTGACCTATTTCACACTAACTTTGAGCTCCTCAAAATGATTATGACACACTCACACACCCACATGTGGATGTGCGAGTGTGTGTCTAGATTATGGTTTCTCCATGATCTAGGGTTAGGAGTTGAGGAGTTCCCTGCTTGGTGGTTAGGGGTTAAACATTCCTCTGCATATGTGGTTAGGCAGCAGCAACCCATGAGTCATGACTGCTCCAACCCTACCTGAATGAATGGCACAGCATGCTTCAGATATCCATCTTTAAACAGAGCATGAGCAGACATGTGGACAGTGGACACTGTCTATCATTCAGTACTAGAATATCTTCTCCCCACTGCCAGGTTTATGCACAGGCATTTCTAGGCATTTGAGAAGCACAGCCAGTAAGCTCAATCTGTTCAGCCCATACAAGGCCCCTCATTGTTTAATGTGCATATAAACAGCAAACCAAGGCCGTAGTACTGCCAGATGCATGCCATCTAGGATACATATATGGAATAGACTGCAGGATTGATGTGTGACCCATGCAAACAACGCAGGACTCACCATGCAAAACAACGCAGAAGGGAGTTTTTTTTAGTGCCTGCACAGCTGATATGTCCATGTTTTAATTTGACTGGACACTAAACTAATAAGGACTCACTAGATATGCTGCTAAAGATGACAGAAAGATAGTGTTTTAAAGGCTGGTCAAAGTAATGATTGTGTAGCTAGCTACGGTATAAGACTAGAATGTAATTTTAATAATTTAATAATTTTGCCATTTAGCAGACGCTTTTATCCAAAGCGACTTACAATTACGAATTACAGGGACAGTCCCCCTGGAGTAACTGAGGGCTAAGTGCCTTACCCAAGGGCACACTAGTAGTGGTGTGGCTTCAGGCGGGATTTGAACTCACAACCTTCCGATCCCAAGTCCAACTCACTATCCACTAGACCACCACTACCCCCCAGTGTCCGACCCAGTTGAATTGCAATGTGAAGGTTAAACAAACCTGAAGGCCAAACAAACCAAAACTCCCAAAGTACAAATGGGTTCAGGAATCTATCTGAAGTCTACCTGCAATACTGTATGTATGATGACTTGACTGACACCTAGTGGTACTGTGGTGTACTGCACACATACGCTCCACTGTGAGGTCCGTATAAAATAGAACAATGTGTCCGCATACATTATCCAATTATGTAACTCTATAAGGGGACCGGGTAGGAGGAACTATGGACTAAGGACGGTAGACATTAGACGTTTGAAAACGAGGCAAACTAATACAGGAAGTCCACAAACCATTCATTATTATATTAAAACGCCAGAAAAACGTGGGGGATCTTTCCATCTGTGAGCTCCTTTGATGGAATTAGTCAAATGCCGCTAAGTTTGAAAAGAGCAGAGTTATATCATAAACATATAGTGATAGTTTTACCTTTAGGTCGATGCGTTGTAACACATCTTTCTCACAACAATCACCGAATGAAAAAGCAATACTTATTGTTTCTATTAATTTCCCCCCTATTTTGTTTATGTATCTCAACAAGAGTGGCCCAACAATTAGACACACCAACACACCAACTAAAAACGGGGGTACAAGAACAGTAGGCAAAACACAATAATAACAGGTTTCACTAGCTGGGCTGGCAGTGCACAATGTGCCTGAGAGCCTCTTTACCCACCAATGAATACCAGTGGTAGCCAGGCCTAAAGAATAATGTATGCCTAATAATAGACTATTATGAGAAAGGCCTACAGAATAATCTAGGTCTAATAATAGCCTATTATGGGAAAGGCCTACAGAATACTCTAGACGTAATAATAGCCTATTATGAGAAAGGTAACAGGCTATAGTCAGAATTTTGGAACTTATTTTGGAACTTTGGAAACATAATCAATAACGTAGGCTATAATTAAACAAATCTAATTAATAATACTTTTAAAAAGTGTAAAAAGTTTAAATAGATAAGTTAATATGTGACTTGAAACGTGAGATTATTACAACACACTGACACTGTACAGGCCTACATTTAAGAAAATGTCACTACATTTGAAACATTGAATGGTGAATGTGTGCGCTGACAATGAATGAGCTTATGAAACACAGTTTGTGTGTTTTCTGGCAGCATACCTGATTATTACTTATGTATATAATCATTATTACTGTCAGTAACACCAACCTGCGAGTCGTCGTTCCCTGACGTTCCTCCACAGTAGGTCCCAAGCCTTCGACGTGGAGTCCCGCAGCTGCTCACTGAAACACCGCCTGAGTTTCACTCTCATAGACGTTCCCTTAGTTGACATTGTAGATACTTGATATCGAGCATAATAAATAAATAAACAGTTGTCCTCCTAAATCCGTTAGTTCTCCTAACTTCTTCTCCGCACTGTTGCACAAAGAGGATCACGCACCGTTTCTCCCGGTTATCTTGCAGTCGTCCAGTATAACCGGTGACACACTTTGAAGAACAGATACATGTCCAGTATAGAGTATTCCTCTCCTCTATTCCTCTCCTCCCTGTCCGACTTCTTCTGAGTTTAACACGATGTTGAACACATTCAGTAGAGGAGACAAACCGACAAACCAATACGGCAGCAACCCACTGTGCCTGTCACAGCTCAGACCAGATGTGTGACTGTGTGAAGTTTCCACTACCAATACACACACACACGCACACACACACACACACACGCACGCACGCACGCACGCACACACACACACACACACACACACACACACACACACACACACACACACACACACACACACACACGACTTATGCTGCTCCCCTTCTTTCTCATCCACTCTCACTTACTCACACGGTCTCACTTTCATTTACGCGACCACCAATCGTGCATATAGGTCTCATTAGCACATAGCATCTAAAAGGTTCATAAAAGTGTATACGTTCATTTTCTGATTTCACAGCTGACTCGCGTGAATAGCAATTCGCAATAGCTGAGTAGTTGGCTACAAGCATTTTCAATCTGCTATTATCTCTATTAACCACTGTGGTGATTTAACAGCTGATTAAAAAAATTATAATATATATATCATAATATCAAGTGCACTACAAACAGAGCAAAACAATAAAACAACACCAGAAAACAACCAATAGGCTATACAATTCTAACCAACAACTACAATTGTAAATTATACATCTCAAGCCCCACGTGGGGCAAATATACATCTCACGCCCCACGTGGGGCAAATATACAATTGGTCTCATTGTGACGTCTGCGTCCACCGTCAAAAATCAAACTTTTTTGAATGTCTACTTTGGACGCAGCCATCGGACGCAACGCTGACGCAACGCAACGCAGCAGGTGGAGCACCTTTCATTGATTACAATGCATTTGATCCCAATTTCGGACGCAAAGCACATTAGACGCAACGCTCGATGGCCATGGTGGAGCTTGGCCGTAAGCAGTGCTTACCGAACGAAAAAATAAAAAAGGACCGTGAAAATATTAAAATAAAAGTGCATGTAACAGTTTGTTTGTTTTCATTAAAAGAGTCGTATTTTAGGTCCCAGGGCAGCAGGAGTCATTCATTTTGACGCCACCTGCAGGAGTAAGCACTCCCTACTCTGCTTGCATTGCGTTACATTATAAGCACTTCTCTCTCTGCTTTCCCTCGCGTACATTCGAATGTGTGAAAATGTCTTTTTTTCCCTTCTTTTTCCGATGCCTCAGCCCGCTGTTTAATGTGGTCAGGGTAAGCATGCTTACAGCCAATCAGTAGGTCTTTCATTCCGATAAGAGCTACTGATTGGCTCTTATCACTTTCAAGTTCACTTAACATTTCACCTCTCGCCCGGCAGAATAGCTTATGCTAGCTAGCTCAAACGATCTAAATAATAATAATCAATAAGGATAACTTGCTTGATTTTGTGAATATGGACATTACTGTCAGCGACCTAAAGGGATTTCGTAGACTGGACTGGACTGGAAAAACACAACTACTGGCTAGGACAAACAGACTGAAGCTCAGCTTCTACCCCAGGGCCATTCAGGCCCTGAACACAGCAAAGACCTAGGTTCTAGGCCCTGGACAATCTAGACAAATTGATGGCAGCTACTAGATTGAAATCAAGTGTAATACTGAAACACAACTGTGTACATTTCAAACCTGCAAACTGCGACACTTTAAATGAATGTGCAATAACACTATGTGCAATATGACAACCCTAGGGTACATAAGGTTCAGAGAATAGGAAATGTTAGAATAGGTATAGCATAGCATAGAGTACAGCACAGTGTTTTATTTGTATAGTATAGTGGATAGTGTACATAGCCTTTATTTATGTAAACCAGCTCTTTTCCCTTCTTGTTTTTTGTTTTTTTTCCCTAGCACCAGGGGAGCCCCCCCTCCCAAATCTCGTTGTTTGGTACCTGTACTATATCAATGACAATAAAGACCATTCATTCATTCATTCGTTCATTCATTCATTCATAAATGCCGAGAGCTAAGTGCCTGTGTGACAAAGTGTGAAAAGAAAGTGTGTTGTGAGTTTACTATGGAGGATGGAAACGGTGTGTGTCTGTGTTGTGCGTGTGTGCGTTTGCGATGTTGAAACTGGACTTGTAGATTTCAGCAGGCTGGCTACTTGAAAAGATCTTGGTTCAAAAAAGATTGAACAATGAGCACCCCTGATATAGTCGAAACTGGCAACAGTTTTTTTTGTTTTTGGTAATCTGATCACAAAGTGACACTACAGTTTATTAGCGGGTTCTAGGGCATCAAAATTGCATTTCCTTGAAACTGCGTTCACTGATAGCGTGTATGTGTAATTATGTGTATTTCTATATCTTATGCTTACCCAATCTAAAAGCTCACGGCACGTGCCTGGTGTACAGTAGGTACAGCAGGGTAGATGAGTTCAAACCCTCCCCAGGAGTGTTCACTATAAGCCTCATTAACTTTTGCTGTGGCAATATCTAAATATGCATAACAGCGGATGTTGTAGTGGTTGCAACATGTATGTCTTAAAAGGTCTCCTCTAAGGCAAATGGTCCTACGTAATATTCTTAGTAATAGATTGGTTGGTTTTCTTTTCTGTTTTTCTTTTTAAATTCTTCATAACTTATTTTCTTTTCCATGATTAATACTCTTATTTCTGTTTTTGTTTTCTTGACAAAGAAAGCAAAGCTATGTATCCTTGTGTCTTTTTTGTGTTATCCCACCGCATAGGATATGCCCCATATGATTTTGTTTGTGGTTTCTTGTCTTATTTACATGTATTAACTGTTTCTCTGCATGGTCTTATGTACCTGTATTAAGTGTTCTTTGTTGTTCCTCTGGTCTTATTTAAGTGTTTATCTTGTCTTATTTACATGTATTAAGTGTTCTTTGTTGTACATTGAACTGTAGCTATCGATGGAAGTGCTAAAACTTAACTACCGTAAACTAAACACCTTTAAGAAGAAGTCAGGATGGCTAGTACCATAGATAGGCTATGGAATAAAAGTAGGTTTTACTTGTGCAAAAGTGATGCTTTACCTCTCACCTAGAACATTCACGACTTGAGTGTTGTAATATCAGATCAGCTGATATTCTCTGCCGCATACATCTAATTCTATATCGCATACTTCTCTAACGTATGTACATACCGCCTTACTGCAGAATGAAAAGCTGAAGACTGACAGCTTCCTTAATGAATGAACCTGTCCTGCCCTCTGTTTGCCCTCTCTGTATGGCTGTGCTAACATTACTTCATGTCAACAAGGACATCGCTCCTATGGCGGTAGAGTTTAGGTCAGTCATGTATACTGCAGGGTCAGACAGCGAGGTATCTGGGTAGCAGAGGCCACTACGTCTGAGTGGAGGCGATCAGTGGAGCAAATCTTTCCGTTGGCTCTGTGTTAAAGTCAAATGATGTGTAGTGTGTAAACCTGATACCTGCTTAAGAGTGACCCTGGCCTGACCTGCCCTGGCCTGGCCTGGCCTGAGTTATATCTCACTGTAGAAAAACCGTTATGTCACGTCACGGCGCATTTAGGCTACTTCCTGTGGCATTTAGTGAACGACTCAAACTGACTCAGACCCTTTTTGAAAAGGTGACCAATTTTGAAAAGCAAAAACATTACCTTGTTGAAACTTTATGTGACCCAAAGTGAGAGGTAATGCATTGAGAGGTAATGCACAATGATGTTTAACACTCTTGGACTGTCATGTACAGTGCATTTGAGAAGCTGCATTGATATCTTAATGTGACAAGGTCTGGTTAAATAGTCCTCAAGTCCTCAGGATATTTTTTTTTTTTTTCCATGTTATGAAAGCACATTGTAAGCTTTCAAATGATGTGTCAGACACTGAAATCTGAAAATAGTTGAAGAACATATGCTTATTTGAATGTCGGTCCATCTCAAACCAAATAGCGGAGAAACATGCTCTGAATCAAAACACACACAAAACAGCTGCTAATAGCTAGCGCTAAAAACATCTAACTGCATGTTCAGCACATCACAACAGCTGATAGAACATCAACATGCTAAAAACTACACTACATAATTAGATGATCACACAATCCTTGCTTTTGAACACATCCTAAAATGTGCGTTTGTTTACAAGCCATGTATCACTCACCCAGTAGCCTGCAGCAGACGAGACAGTGAATCCAATTCACAAATTAAGACTATTTAGTGATCCTAAAACTGTTGTTTGTTATATATCGAGTAGGCTCTTGAACACTTCAACTTTCAGAATATGCAAACCAAACCAGACTGTGTCACATATGAATGAATGAATGAATGAATGAATGAATGAAAGCATTTATTTCGAACATGTGCAGAGAGAAATAGTTATAACAACAAAAGACAAAACAAAAACAAGAACAAAACAAAAACAAGAAAAAACTAAACAAAACAAAAAACACTATTTACTTCACATGTCCGAAAAGGAGTAGGAAGAAGCATAAGCTTATTTAATCCTACCCCTTCTCCAATAAACAGAGATTAATAATTAATAAACAGCAGTTGACTTCAATATAAATATAATATATATTTTAAATTAAATCACATTTATTTACATATTTACATATTGACCAACAATAGAAAACAGATCATGTAAATCAACAAATAATCTATGAAAACAACAACTATCAAAGCCCTTCTTCCTCCTCGTACCTGGTGAAAACCATTTTTTATACCGTTTTTTGAACTGGGTCATGCTTGGACACCGCTTTAGCTCCACATTCAATCCGTTCCACAGCTTCACTCCACATATAGAAATACAAAAACTTTTTAACGTTGTACGTACATAAATATGTTTTAAATTTAACTCCCCCCTCAAATTATAACTCCCATCTCTATCAAAAAACAATTTTTGAATATTCCTAGGGAGTAGGTTGTTATTTGCTTTATACATTATTTGTGCTGTTAGAAGGTGGACCAGATCCGTGAATTTTAATGTTTTTGATTTTAAGAATAATGAATTTGTGTGATCTCTATAACCGGAATTATTAATTAACCTTATGGCTCTTTTTTGCAATATTAATAGTGATTGTAGTCTACATTTATAAGTGTTATATGATAAAAACTAGGGGTGTAACGGATCACCTAACTCACGGATCGGATCGTGTCACGGTTTTTGAGTCACGGATCGGATCATTTTTCGGATCAACACAAAACATTTTTGTTTTTATAAAAACTGCTTTTTCCTTGAATTCTGTAAAAACACCACTTTTACTATGTGACAAAAACCAACAACATTCAAGATGTCAAAACTGGTAATAGTCATAGTTGACAGAGAAGCCAAAGTGCTCCCATACATGGGATTTAAATGACGAGGGAGGCAATTCGAGTTCTTCTCTGCCGAACAACGTAACATGACACACTTGGGCCGCGTTCGTAAATTCGCTTTGAGAGCGCCGGAGCGCACACTGGGTCCGACGTCATAAAGGGACCAAGTAATTTGATTGGACAAGAGCGCTCAGCGCTCAGATTCCAGAGCGGATTTACGAACACGGATTTACGAACGCAGCCTTGTTGTTGTGGATTCCCAGCTTCACGTGTAGTGAGCAAACAACGGATTCTTTTTCTTTCGCATTATCAACCTATCATTGCGCTTTAGAGTAAAACAAACCCGCAACTGTCGCGTCTATCTTTTCATGGAAACTCGACATTGTGCTTTACAAGAGATATTAAGTAAGATATTAAGTAATATTATTACTTGTTAACATTTTGCAATTGATCCGCGGTACACATGCGTTCCGAACCGTGGAGGGCGATCCGATCCATGATCCGTGATCCGTTCCATCATGTTCCGTGATCCGTTACACCCCTAATAAAAACTGGCAGTGATTTTAAGATAAGGAGCAGCCAGTTCTCTTAACCAGGTTATGTTCCCATAATACCTCTCTGTTAAATGGTAAATGCAATTTGGGGTTCAGTGTCTTGCCCAAGGACACTTCGACATGTGGCCAGCCGGGGCTTGAACCACCGATCTGCCAACCTTGCGATCATTAGACGGCGGCTCTACCTCCTGCGCCACAGCATTAACATTATATTTGTTGATTTGACTACAGTAGAGTAATAAGAAGGATAGGATAAATAGGGTGGATTCATAAAATGTAAATATGTTTAGGCCTAAGTAGTAACTTCGTAACATCGTCTTAACATTTGTCTATGAAATCTTGTATTGACATTGTCAAGTTATCTGTGGTTTTCTGTGCTTCCCCTAACTTGAAAGGGCTTTGACTGTTTGACCAGAGTTTCACTGGGACTCCACTCTTTCTGCATCCAATGACCAGACAGTAATTATCTTTCTCCTTTTATTTTGGACTTAATTTTGTCTCTTTTTCATCAGATTTATACGTTTAGCAGTAGTAGTAGCAGGTGAAAAACCTTTGAAAAGGTATAAACACAAATAAGCGGCTAAGAAACAATATGAAGGAATTTACAATGCAATAAAACATTTTTACAAGTAATGAAATAGTTTTCCCAAAATTATGTACCGCCCTTTTAACTTTACCATAAACTGAACTTGATATCAAACACCCAACAGCAACCAATTTGCTATCAAACAAATCTAAGATATCAAACAAACAACAACACACAGCCAAGTCATCTCACCGTCAGCCACTCTGGTCTTTGCAAACAGTTGGTTTGAGCACAGCACTGCAGTAGCATATGTTCCTATCACAGTGTGTTTGTTGAACTGTGAGTCTGCAGACTACAGGGAGTGGTGATTGTTCAGGTGAGCTGCTAGGTGATTAGTGAATTGACTTCAGCTGTGCAGGCTATGACTGTCATCTCATGTCTCTCCTCTGGGGGGAAATGGGGGCCAAAACCCATGTTGGGATGGCTGAGTTTCTCTAGGGAGGGGAAATTGGGCTCTCCTTCCCTGTCTGTGAAGGAATGGCACTGTACTTGGTTTCTTGTTGAGTTTGCCAAGACAGACATTGAGGGGAAGGGAAACAGAGATGTGAGTGCACCGTGTTGACCTGGATGTCTTGTTAAACAAGAACAGCCATCTCTTACATGTCAGTGACAGACAGGATGTGGAATCCTGGGAAGAATATTGCCAACAAACACCACCATCTCTCTTAACCTTAGTGAGTGAAAATGATGGTGGCCACGACTGCTTTGGAGTTCTTTCAACAACATGATGTCACAGCAGCAAACAATCCATTGTTGTCTCTCCTCACCAGCCTCTTTATCTATTATGTGAAACACTCTTCTACCATCCACAGTACAGACAGTTGTTAACTGTGTAAAGGTTTTTTATGGATAGACTGTGACTCTGTGTCTGGAGCACACTAACAGGAAGTAACAGTTGATGAAAAGAGAGGAAATATCAATCAGCATGAGATTTCTCCCCTTCACTGACTCATTCAGTTGTTTGTTTTGGCGGAGGAGACTTTAACATGTAATATCTTTGCACTCTATAACATTTCAGGACCCTCCTTTCATGACTTTTCCTAGGTATGTGCGTTCTACCACCCAGTATCCTTACATTTTCCTAAATCACATCAGGATAAGCTAGTATGAAGCTATTTCACAGTTTTTCTGTGTAGGAGGCAGGCTAATTTACAAGACGTGCCAACTAGTGGTCGTTGTGTGTAAGCAGCAGTTCTGGTAGCTGCGGTGGAAAGATCCCAGATGTGGGGGAAGTGATTTTCCTTCTCTGTGATTGATGCATGTGGCGTATCTCTGGGTTTAGATTAGGGGCTGGGAAAATAGGATCATGTCATTCTGAACAGTGTTCTGTAGAGAGAATTCCCAAGTCCCAATCCAGAGGAGAGGAGAGGAGAGAAGAGGCAGGGAGGATAGGAGAGGAGAGAAGAGAAGAGAAGAGAAGAGAAGAGGAGAG
>NC_137674.1:83023700-83028700 GCF_963989245.1 Nansenia antarctica
AAGAGCTTGTTTCACACAAAGATTAATGCTAATAGTGAGCATTCCCATATTGTGGGAGTCTTGGGAAAAATGCTTTGCAAATATAGATCTGCAGCAGCATTATTGCTAATAATAGTGGTCTTTTCAAGTGTTCCCCACAGTAGCGTCTGTTGACTTCACAGTGCGTTACTCGTATGAACAATAACGGTGCATGACTCTCAACAGTGCATCACAGTGTAAACTTACAGTAATACAGTAGTATTCAATTGATTAGGAAACCTACAAAATACATAGAATATAAAGTCTTAGGGGGTGTTCACACTTTACGTCTTTTTTTAGAAAAAAAGCGCAGCCTTCACCGTCTTTTTACATACAACCCTATGGGAAAAGGAAAAAAACGGCCGCTTTTTAAAAAGCGTGAGAAAAGCGCAGCTGCCGCCGCCTTTTTCAGTTGATTATATTTAACTTTTCAGAAAGGCGCTGTGTGTCGTCAAGCGCCTTTCTGACAGCTGACCAATCAGGACGAGGAGAGTAGGTACGCATGTACCTTCCCTAGTAACCAACTTCTTACAATTGTTATAATAGAAAGTACTTGAATCAAATTTGATCTTACCCGTGTCGTACGTGGAAACGATCATAGCTCTACGTCAGGTATTGACTTGACGAACGCACATTACCTACTGGTTATGCAGAGTTATTACAGGCATGTGAGCTGCACTGCCTACTGTAATTCATGCGACGGCTCGTAATAAAATTAACGATGTTTTTATCAGCCGAGATTTTTTTTTTTATTCAATATTTAAAGGGAACTGATGTTTATGATTGTATTTCAGTCTTCCTTTATATGACAATAGGTTAATCATTCTAGATTGAGGCGTGATAAAGGCGGTCGGATATATCCCAGCCCTCCTTCAGCCGCATGATGTGATCGGGGGAATTCGGGGGCGAGCGTTTGCGACCGCGCGTCTATTTCTGATAAAAGACTGTCGATCTCCTCCTCAGTAAAGTTTTTCTTCTTTCGTTTGTCTACCATCATGTGAACTCGTCAAAGGTGCTGCACAACACCTCAATCAAGCCTATTTATAGCACTTGGCTTAATTCAGCCGCTATAATTGAGCCGCTATCACAGGGCGTAAATACAAGGCTCATTCACCTGCGTTCAATTTCAAGTATATTTGTTATTTATAGAAGGAAGTACGTACGCAATTTTAAACAAGCGCGGTTTTATCAATAATGCTTACAGGCCAATGCACACGGCGTGCAATTTTTGTTGCACCACAACATTCGATTTTGAAGAATGGAAGTCTATGAGAAAATCTCATCCCAATGCACACGGCCCCGATTTTAATCGCACCGCGAAAATTCAATTCCATTCGTTTTGAATGGGACAAAGCACACGGCGTGCGAGTTTTGTCGCACTGTCAAATTTTGCACATTTTGTAAAAGTATGTGGTGCGACGGATTATTGCATCACAATGGGACAATTGGGAAAACTTCAACTGGTCTATCTAAATTAATTGAGTCACTCATAACGGGGAGAGAGACTGGAGCATCCATTTTTGACTGTCTCCTTTTTTTCTGAAAGAAATTCTGCAGTCTCACAATGAAAGGAGAGTTCAACTTGGTCAACAGTTGAGGCTGTAGTGTACAGGAGGACCGCTCCAGACAACTGAACTTACTTCAGGTTGAACAGACAGGAGTTTGACGTGGATCTGGGAGAGATTGGAGGCGGAGCGGAGACATTTCGGAGCTAGCATCAAAACACTAGTCTATTAGGGTACTGTACTGTTATAAACTGTTTAATAACAGCTTCCAATACAAACGGAACCAAATTAATTGTTGTTTGTTTCTACCTGGCTGGCCCTGGCTCACAAACAAAGAGGTGGCTAGCTGGTGTTGTGTGGGTGTATCGGACATATATCACACAGTAGTATAGGAACAGACAGGGTACTTTATGTATCTTCTTCACTCAGCACGGAACTACCTTCTTCTTCTATTCATACATAGTACGTCTCACGTAACGCAACAGCGCCCTCTAGGGTCATCCTATTATAACATATAGGCAAGTGCAGTGTAGGCCTATTGTATGGACACAACATCTTCCCCTTTGCAACAAAGGATACTTCTGGTACTCTAACATGAGTATTCAACATAACATAGAACATTCACATACTACACTCTGCATAATGTATGTAACCCAAAATAACAATTAAACTTCCACAGATTAAGCATATCTTTTCACTCACTTAGACATGACAAAGTCCCTAGTCCAACTAGGTGGATTTCTACTTCTGGTAGGTCTGAGTTGGGTACCTGTGTCAGAGTCCGGCGGTTTGTCAGTCCCTTGCTCAGTACAGTCCAGTGCATTGTCAGAGTCAGTACCTGGGGTCAACTCTGGCAGTGCAGATAAGCGTGAGGCGTTCCAGACTCTTCCATCATCCAGCAGGTAACTGTTTGAGCTTCTCCTGGTCACAACAGTCTTTGGTCTGGTGAACTTCAGTTCTCCTTTCTTTACTTTCCATGGCTTCCTAACCCGTACTTGGTCACCAGGCTGGAAGTCTGTTGCTTTGGCATGGCGGTGAGCATCTGTGTATTGTTTGGATTTGACTTGTTTTTGTTTCACTCTTTCACGCACAGCATGTTCATCCATGGAGGGTACAGGCATGTCTTTTATCACAAGCTTTGTTCTCATTCGTCGTCCGTGAAGCAGTTCTGAAGGGGATACTCCAGTGGTAGAATGAGGCGTTGCTCTGTAGTCCATCAGGAATGTTCTCAGAAATGGTTTCCACGGTTCTCCTTGAATCGATGCGGTCTGTAGGCAGTCTTTTATAACACGGTTAAATCTTTCAACTTCTCCGTTAGCTCTTGGATAGTAGACTGCTGATTTCAGGTGTGTAATCTCCCTCTTCTTTAGAAAGTCGGCAAACTCAGCGGAGACAAACTGAGGTCCATTATCACTGACCAGCTCCTTTGGATTCCCCTCTCGAGAGAAGATAGTGGTGAGGAACTGGATGACCGTAGCAGTGTCGGTGCGGGGAGCGAAGGCTACTTCAGGCCATTTGCTATAGTAGTCCACCAATGTTATGGCAAACCTACAGTCAGCAGGTGCTATCTCGAATGGACCTACGATGTCCACTGACACCTTCTCCCAGGCAGCAGCTGGTAGAGGTACAGGATGAAGTGGAGCATCATGGGTAATGGTCGTTTTATCATTCTGTCGGCAGGTCGTACAGTTCTTCACAAGTGTCTCTATTTGAGAGTCCATTCTGTGCCACCAATACAGTTCTCTGAGGCTCTGTTTCGTCTTCAAAATGCCTTGGTGGGTTTCATGAGCAATGTCAATGAGTCTCTTCTGCAATGACTCAGGCACAAGCAACCGATGAGTACCTCTGACGATGCAGTCCTCCATGACTGCAAGCTCATGTCGAATCAGGAAGTATGGTTGTAAGTCAGGATCAAGGGTGTTTTTCTTTGAGGGCCAGCCCTCCCTAATCTGTGCACAGAGCTTTGTGAGCACTGGACAGGTGCAGCTGGCAGACTGGAAGTCATCCTCGGAAATAGCACTCAGAGCAGAAATAATGGATGCAACAGACTCTACATTTTCTGCAAATGCAGCATCTGTTTCAGGAAATGGGAGTCTAGATAGACAATCAGCAACATTATTCAGAGATCCTTTTCTGTATTCCACATCACAGTGAAACTCCATCAGGCGAGCAGACCACCTGGCGATCCGTAGGCCAGCACGGTTGTTCCCTTTTGTTGTCAGTAGTGTTGTTAGTGCTTGATGGTCAGTGCGCAAACGGAATGTCCTTCCCCAGAGCCATGTACGCCATTTCTCAGCGGACCAGACGCAGGCGAGCGCTTCCTTCTCAACGATCGAGTACTTCCTCTCAGCATCCGACAGACTGCGAGAAGCGAAGGCGACAGTCTGTTCTTCACCCTTGTTGTCTAGTTGAGTCAAAACGTCTCCAAGCCCATAGTCTGAAGCGTCTGTGGACACAACGGTAGGTTTTGTGGGGTCGAAAAGAGCTAATGCAGGGCTGTTCACAATCAGCTGTTTGACTTGGTCAAATCGTCCTTGTGCCACATCGTTCCATTGGAATGTACTGTTCTTTCGCAGTAGGGCTCTCAGGGGCTCCACAACAGCAGCGTAGTTCGGCACAAACTTACTGTACCAGGCTGTCAGACCCAGGAACGAGCGGAGTGTAGAAGGATCAGTAGGAGGCGGGGCCTTCAGGATTGCAGTTACATGAGAGTCATCTGGCAGGAGACCGTCCGGGCCAATCTTACAGCCAAGAAAGGTCAAAGTAGTTTGACGGAACTTGCATTTATCAACATTGAGTTTCAGTCCTGCGGTGTCGATCTTGTGCAGCACAGCCTTGAGATTGTCGTCGTGCACAGCTTCTGAAGATCCATAGATGATTACGTCATCGAGGTAGCATTGCACACCCTTGAGGCCACTGAGAATCGTCGACATCATCTTCTGAAACGCGGCAGGGGCGGAGCTAAGTCCGTAAGGTACTCGGCGGTACCTGTACAGGCCTTCGTGCGTAATGAAAGCGGTGAGCCCTCTGCTTTCTTCATGCAGCTTCAGTTGGTGATAGGCAGATTTAAGATCCAGTGTAGAGAAAATTATGGATCCACGTAGCTCAGACAGTATGTCCTCGATCAACGGCAAGGGATAGCCATCAACAACCACAGCTTTGTTAGGTTCCCTTAGATCAACGCACATGTGGATGCCACCAGTCTTTTTCTGGGTGACTACAATTGGGGATACCCATTCAGATGCATCGACTCTCTCAATGATTCCATTTTCCTCCAGGTTCTTCAGTTCACTTGTCACAGCGTCACGGACTGAAAGCGGTAAGCGTCTGAGCTTTTGCTGTACTGGCTTCACGTCTGGCTTTACCTTGACCTTATGTACAAAGTTTTTTGCACATCCAAACGCAGCTGGAGTTCCATCTTGCTGTTTGCAAGCCGTAGCGGAGGCTTTGGTTTGGTGGAGGGTTGCGCAGACAGTA
>NC_137674.1:83748628-83833628 GCF_963989245.1 Nansenia antarctica
ACAAAGGCTTTGTTGCCCCTAATGATTCCTTTGTGTAACAGCAATAAACATGCTTCATTGGGCTTCATTTCCAGAGCCTGGTCGTGCATCTAAGGTGGACAGGAGAGGAAGATAGAGAAGAGAGACAGAGAGAGAGAGAGATGAAGAGAAATTGTGGGAGATTAATCGTTAATGTGGCTACACTGGTGCTTCAGGGGCGGTGTGGTGTGGAAGGGGGCGAGGGCGGGCGGGCAGGCAGGCAGGCAGACATAGACTGTCGTCTCTCAGAAATCTCATTGTGAGAGATGCGGTTGCCATGGAGACTGCATCCAGCATAGTGCAGCCCAGATGGCAGAGTCAGACAGGCTCAGCAGTAGCTTGTACAGTAGCTGAGACACACTGGCCACTACTACCGTGATATTTCTCTCCACATCCAATATAAATGGTAAATTATATACTTATATAGCATCTTGTTCCAAAGCGTTTAACAACGGCCTCTCATTCACCCGTTCACACACACATTCACACACCGATGCCAGGGTTCGAGCCCCCCCGATCTGCCGACCTTGCGATCATTAGACGCCGGCACTACCTCCTGCACCACAGTCACCCCACGCCCTACTTACACACAACGACCACTAGTTGGCGCGTCTTGTAAATTAGCCTGCCTCCTACACAGAAAAACGGTGAAATAGCTTATCCTGATGCGATTTTGAAAATGTAAGAATACTGGGAGGTAGAACGCACATATCTAGGTCATGAAAGGAGGGTCCTGAAATTTGATCGAGTGCAAAGATATAAATAAAAAAAAACACTCACTTGGTCAAATGACCCCACCCACGGCTGTTCTAGTGTTAACCCACCTTTCAACTCAACCCACCCTTCAGCAAAGCACATTAATCCCCTTCACCCTCCCCACAGTGCCTAGGCCTGCCAAGCTGCCCTGTCTGGAAGACATTGTGCTCCATTGTACCCTTAACAACCACTAGATGCTGGCTCTCTCCCATGCTAAGTATTAAACTACTTTTAAATAACTTTTTTTGTTTTTCCATGGAGATGCTAATCGGTTCTACCTTGAGAGACTGGTTGACTTTTTAACAGTGACCCATTTTGGACGAATGCAATTGTTTAACTGTACTGAAATTCTTTTTTTAAAATGTCAACATTTCTGTTGTCCTGTTATGACAACAAGAGAAGAGGAACACATTTCATTAAAGCCTTTGAACTTTATATTTACTGTTTATTTTACATTGTATCCCTTTGAGATACATACATACATACATACATACATACATACATACATACATACATACATACATTTAATGTACCAATTAATTAATTCCAATTCTGTGTGAATTCATATATCATCATTGGTGATATTCACTTTCTTTAGCTCTGAATGTATTTCCCCCTACATCTTTTTAATAGTGTTAAGGGATTAAACGTAAATAAATAATTTGTGACGTTGACAGTTGACACTCAATATCTCTGAACTACCCTAAACGGAGATAGAACCTTATAATTCTAAGCTCACGAATTGTCAAGCAAATACGTTAATATTTGAGTGGATATCACTGTATTCTTAATGAGGACATTCAATACTTCTTCTTAGTTTAAGGTAATAAAACAACGAAACAAGAATCTGTATAAACAGCCTTAATGAAAAATGAAATCGATTCCTACTGTACCCTCAGGAGTATCAGGAGTCACTTTTACTGTTGCTAGGGGATGTTGTGTGGCTGTTGCTAGGGGCAGTTGTGTGGCTGTTGCTAGGGGTTTGCTCTTCTCCATCCAGCGTCTAAAAAAGGACATAAAGCCGCTGACTTCCTGCTTGGGTTTAGGGCTCTTGGGGGGTGGGTTGGTCTGGAGTTGTTTCTGGAAGCTGTTCCCTGTCTGGGAAGGCCTGGTTTCACACTTTGTCTGGTGGGGGGGGGGGCTACGTACATCACACTCCACTGTGTTCTTCTCCTCCTGCGCCGAAGCCCCTTGGCGTGGAGTACTTTGTTCCTCTGCTGATGAGGATGAGGTGATCTTGTCCTGGACACTAGACTGTTCAGACGGTTTGGGGTTCGGTTTCGGTCCCGCTAAGCTACTTCTCTGTTTCTGGGACAGCAGACCGGCGCCCTCTGACCTCATCCTCCCTATGACTCCCAACGAAGGCCTGGGAGGAGGAGGAGGAGATTCATCTGGGGGCAGAGTCCAGAGGTCATCTTCCTCTTCCTCCTGGCCGGGAAGGGGTTTGGACGGTATAGAGAAGGTGTGACGTCGGGCTAGGAGGTTATTCTTGGAAGGTAACAGGTGAGGAGGGGCGAGGAGGAGGTATTTCGCCAAGCTCTCGCTGCCTGTGTCTCTTCCCAGCAGTTTGTGGTGTGCAGCCTCCTGGAAGGTGCGATGGCGAGGGGAGGTGGTAGTGGAGGTGGAGGTGGAGGCACGAGGAGACCTCTGCTGATCCGGGGCGTACTCCCCGGAAGAGACGCTACTACGGGTGCTCTGGTACCGCAGGACCCTCCTGGACACCTCCCGCAGCTTCTGGGCCTCTTCCTCGTCGAAGGCCTCGTCTTCGTCCTCCACAGTCACTGAGAGGGAACGGACCGCGGGAGTAGCGCTAGCAGCGCTGACGCTAGGCGTTTTGGCCTCTGGCTGTGTGGAACACAAACTCTGCTTCGGTTTTCTGGGCGCCTGTGTCTCCTTAGAATGTGGAGCCTGTTTTTTTTCTTCTACCCTGTTCTCCTTGTCCTGTGATTGAGATTGGTCCTTTTCGTGCGTAGAAGAGGAGGTCCCGTTTGTCAAGTCTTTCGCTGACTTTGTTGACTGGTTTTTACTCGCCTTCGTGGTCTCCTCAGAGTGTGAAGCCTCTACCCTGTTCTTGTCTTGTGATTGGTCCTTTTCGTGCATAGAGGAGGTCCCTGTCAAGGCTTTTGCAGATTCGTTTTTGACTCGCCTGCCTGGCTCTCCTGAAGGGGGGGGGTTCTTGTCCTCCTGAGGGGTGATCTCTGAGAGGCTGCCGTTGAGATGGTGGGGGGCGGTCCCCCCTCTTCTCCGGGACGCACGGCTGGTCATGAACCCCTGCAGGACGGACTCCAGGGCCACGCCCTCCATGTCCTTGTCCCTTATGGAGCAGGTGGCCGTGGACCGGCGCTTAGCAGCAGTAGACTGCAGCCTCTCTCTGTGTCTCCTCTTCACCTCCGCCACCTCACGGTCCCTGTTCTCCTGCACACAAACAATAAGAGATGTTAACAATAAGGAAACACCTAAATTCAGGGCCGGCCCTAAGACTTTTGCGGCCCTAAGCAAGATTTTTTATGTGCCCCCCCCCCCCCCACACACACACACACACACACACGTTTTGTCGGGGGTTGACGGGTGTTTAATCGACTGGGGGTGGTGGCTAGATGAACATACACACACTCAATAAAGACACACACAAGGAATGAATGGAATGGAATGGACTTTATTTGTCATTGCTACAGTACAGGTACCAAACAACGAAATTTAGGAGGGGTGGCTCCCCTGGTGTTAGGAAAGGGGGAAAAAAACACATTTTAGAAAAAGCATAAAAGCATAAAATCACAAGAAGGTAAGGAGCTGGTTTACATCAATAAAGGCTATGTACACAATCCACTGTACTATACTGCACAGATAGTCAACTAGGGTTGTCATATTGCACAAAAGTATTTTTTCACGTTATTTTAAAGTGTCACAGTTTGCAGGCTTGAAAATGTACATGTTTGTGCCTCAGCACTAGCTGCCATACAATCCGTCCGGACTGTCCCGGGCCCAGAACTTAGGCCTTTTCTGTGTTCAGGGCCTTGACGGCCCTGTGGTAGAAGCAGTCCTTCAGTCTGTTTGTCTTAGCGGCCGGGGTCCTGTACCTCCTGTTCGAGGGCAGCCTGACAAAGTGTACGTGCCCAGGGTGGGTCGGGTCCCTGGAGATCTTGGAGGCCCTCCTGAGACAGCGTGTGTTGTACAGCTCCTCCAGAGAGGGGAGGGGGGTGCCGGTGATCTTCTGTGCTGTTCTCACGACTCTCTGTAGCGCGTTTCTCTCCGCTGTTGTGCAGCTGTGGAACCAGTTGCAGATGCCGTAGGTGAGGATGCTCTCCACTGCGCCGTGGTAGAAGGCCACCAGTATCTCCTGCTTGTTGTGTTCTTTCCTGAGGCATCTCAGGGTGTATAGCCGCTGTTGTGCCCTCTTGATGGTGCCTTTTGTGTTGTCCTTCCAGGCCAGGTCATCCCGCATGTGATGTCCCAGGAATCGGAGGGTTGAGACTCTCTCCACGCTCTCTCCGTCGATGAGCAGGGGCTGGATCTCAGACTTTTTCCTCCTGAAGTCTACGATGAATTCCTGGGTCTTTGACTTGTTTAGCAGCAGGTTGTTAACCTTGCACAGCTTGCTCAGTTGCTCTACCTCATCCCTGTACGCCGCCTCGTCCCCCCCCCGAGATACATCCCACCACGGTGGTGTCGTCTGCAAACTTTACGATGTAGTTGCTGGGGTGGACGGGGGTGAAGTCGTGGGTGTAAAGGTTGTAGAGGATGGGGCTTAGCACGCAGCCCTGGGGGGACCCAGTGCTGAGGCTGAGGGCTGTGGAGGTGTGGGGGCCCACCTGCACCCTCTGGGGGCGGTCGGTCAGGAAGTCCTTGATCCACGCACATATAGAGTGTGATAGACCCAGGTCTAGTAGTTTGGTCACTAGCCTGTCTGGAAGGATGGTGTTGAAGGCGGAGCTGAAGTCCACGAAGAGCAGTCTCGCGTAGCTGTTTCCCCTCTCCAGGTGGGATAGAGTGGCGTGGAGAGTCGTCGCTATGGCGTCCTCTGTGGACCTGTGGGCTCTGTAGGCGAACTGGTATGGATCCAGGTTGGGCGGGAGGCGTGTGAGTATGTGGGCCCGGACTAGTTTCTCGAAGCACTTCATGATGATTGGTGTGAGTGCCACCGGGCGGTAGTCGTTTAGGCAGCTCACCGTGCTTTTCTTCGGGACTGGGATGATAGTTGAGGTTTTCAGGCAGGGTGGGACGGTGGCCTGGGACAGGGACTGGTTAAAGATGTTGGTGAAAACCCCGGCCAGCTGGTCGGCGCAGTCTCTCAGCACCCGTCCCAGGACGCCATCCGGCCCCGAGGCTTTCCTGGGGTCCACCGCCTTCAGTACGTGTCTCACCTCATGCTCTGTGAGGGTGAGGCTGCTGAGAGCTGGAGAGAGTGGTGTTTGTGTTGTGGTTACCTCCGTTCGCCCCTCGTCGAACCGGGCGTAGAAGGTGTTCAGCTTTCCCGCCAGCAGGGGGTCGTCCTCTGCGGCTGTGAGCCTGTTGGCTCTGAAGTTTGTCATCTGCTGAACCCCCTGCCACATCCGCCTGGAGTCGTTGCTCAGGAGGCATTCCTCAATCTTCTCTCTGTGCTCTGCCTTGGCCGCTTTGATGCCGCGCTTTAGGTTGGCCCTGGTGGAGCTGTACAGCGGTGTGCGCTTCCCTGCGAAGAAGGCGTTGTCCCTCTCATTTATCAGTTTTTGGACCTTCCCAGTCATCCATGGCTTCGTGTTGGGGTAGACCCGGACCCGTTTGTCCACGGTGACTGAGTTGGTGCAGTTCACTATGTGGTTCAGAACCGACGACGTGTACTGTTCCAGGTCCTCATGCTCATATTCCTGCCATAGGGTGTCATTTAGGCAGATCTGCAGTGGAGCGGACCCTTCTGGCCAGGTTCTGACAGTCTTAGTGGTGATGGGAGCACACTCAATAGAAATAAATAAAATAACGTATTAACATTTCAGAAGTTAAATAACTATAAAAGTCTACATTTTCAACTATAAAAGCAAACACACTTGCACATTACAAGGTCTATAAACAACCAATATAAAAGTGCAAAATGTTCCAAATAAATAAACTATGTTAACAACGGGGTGCTTAGGTGGCGTAGCGGGTTAAGCGGTGACCATGAAACCGCAGGGTCCCCGGTTCGATTCCAGCCGGGGACATATCCTGCATGTCATCCCTCCTCTCTCTCTCTCTCACCCATCCTTCCTGTCTACAACAACAAAACAACAGGCTACTGTAGAAACTATAGCGGTCCATCCTTTCACCACCATCATTTAAAAAAGAAATGTAGTAAGTAAGTAATGTTTATTTACAGCACAATTTTACAACGACAAACAGCCGCTCAAAGATAAAACACTAGAGAAGACAAGATAAAATACAGATAAAAAACTGATAAAATAGATAAATTACACAAAAAACAAGGTGCAATACAAATACAAATGCAGAAATAAAAGTGCAAAAAGTGCAGTGTCGGGAAGCAGGCCATAGGTCTCAGGTCAAAGGCCAGGGAGAAAAGTGTTGTTGATGTGTTTTAGCTAGTTCTTTTTAGTGCGGCGCCCTCTAGTGGTTGCGGCCCTAAACGACCGCTTAGTCTGTTTATGCCTTGGGCCGGCCCTGCCTAAATGGACCTATCGCTAAGCCACGCCCCCTTTGAGAACTCAGACAAACAAACAACGCTTCACTGACAGTGACTGACTGACCGACCGTGACTGAATGACATTCAATGACTTACAATGGCGGGAGTTGGCAAACTTCTGATTTCTGATTTACCACAGCAAGTAATAGACATCTTTTTTAAAGATGTCAAGAATATTTAGTCTAGAGGCTTTTCACCATCAGATATTAACGAGTTGTTTGTCCGAGTTTTCTGCCTGTAGTGACTTTTGCTGTGATATGATTGGACAATTTCTATTTTGGGGTGTGGCTTTGCGATAGGTCCATTGAGGGAATGCAGTCCAGAACCAGGCTTACCGTGATGGCCCGCATGAACCTCTCACAGAAGGAGCTGAAGACGGAGCAGCACTCCTCCAGCTGGAACTTGCTGCGGTCCTCACAGAAGAACTCTGCCACTGAGTCGCTCACTGAGTTCAGCCTCTGCAGGGACGCCTCCACCTCAGCCAGACTAGACACTGCTTCCTATGTGGGACCAGAGACCAAAACAAATACAACAAAATAGCATTATTGATATCTGGATTATATAAAAAAATAAAAATAAAATGTTTTTATTTCTGAGTGTTTTTCATCTATTTTTTTTATTGGACAGATACAGTGAAGACAGACAGGAGTAAAGTAAAGAGAAGAAAGGAAAGAGGGCATGTCAGCAGGGCATGGGCCGGATTCGAACCCATGCCGACATGGGCATATGTGAGCACTGTAGACCGCGGTGCTAGACCACTGGACCACCCCAAGCCAAATAATTAGTTTTTTTAAAATCTAATATGATAAGTAAACAAGAAAAGATCAGAGGCAGGTAGAATACACATGGATTAACTCACATTCAGGAAATCTTCCATCTGGGCTTTTAGTTCTGCCTGCTTGTCGGCTTCCTTTGTTGTGTGTTGCACTCTCTTTACTTCCCTCTGGAACTCAGCCTCTATGTCCTCTTTATGGATTCTACAAATCGTGAAATTGTGAATAAGTCAAGACCACGATGAAAAGGCCTGTGAGACCCAACACATTGGTGTGTTTGTATCCTTTGCTATGCAATAACTACAGTAAAACACTTTTTAAGTATTAAGTATTATGCTTTTTCACAGTTTCAACTTAATTTGGTAGTTATACTCAGTTCTCTGATGAGCATCTATCTTTGTCTTTGTACTTGATTGGCAAAGCAATGTGAATAATTCAATTCAGACATTAATAAAAGCACATTGCATCAAAATGTTTCAATGTTCAGGACAGTTTTTTGACTATGACAGTACCTTGCTGCAGCAGCAATGTGCTGAAGTTGGTCTGGGAACTTCATCAGGGCAACATTTACCTTCTGGGCTTGCTGTAATAGACATAACAACATAACCAATTACTTTCCAGGAGACACACAAAATGCATTCGACGCGTAAATACATTTCGACTGAAGAAAAGGGTTTCTTTTCAAAGGCCTTTGACTATTGAACCTGTGTTCATTCTTGTGATTTATTTTGTGTTTTTTTTGTTATTTTATGTTTTTAACTTATTATGTTTTTAGGTCGTTTTGTTTTGAACTTATTATGTTTTTACGGTTGTTGTTGTTTTTCTCTCTGTAGCACTCTGAGATTCTTTTGAATGAAAAGTGCAATACAAATAAAATGCATTATTATTATTATTATTATTATTATTATTATTATTATTATTCCTACCATTACTACGTAGTGCATCAGGTTCATGCCAGGCTTGTTGGCCTTGGTGTCCACTAACTTCAGTAGAGACGCCATTCGGAAACCGATGGCGCTGCCAGCGTAGCCACCCTATACCCACACGGAAAAGAAGGAAATGGAAACGTTTTTTTTTGCATAATCTGATCCATTAGGTGTTTATTAATGCCTGTGTGGTGTTATTTTTAAAATGTAGATTTTTTTTTTAAGTTAGTAATTAATAAAATACAAAGGTTCCATCTCACAAAACATAATGGAATGTAAAAACTTTGACGCTCAATATCTCTGAACTACCCTAAACGGAGATAGAACCTTATAATTGTAAGCTCACGAGTTTACACACTTACAGCATTCATGTAGTTCCCTGTCTTCAGCACCAGACGGATCACAGAGTGGAGGTCAGCACATTCCAGCAGCTCTAAAAGGTGGAGATAAAAATATCAGTTGAGTCAGTTGCTAAACGGATTTCTTCAGAACACCAAAAGAAGAAGGTCTATGACCGAAAGCTCGCAATAAACTACGTTTTTTTGTGTGTGTGTTTGTGTTTCAGTGTGCGGATGCTGTTATTTTGCACTCTATTGATGCTCTTCAGTTCCAGAACCTCAGCAAAGTCTGATCACTGATGAGCGGTGGTATTTTCACTATTTTCAGAACACCCCCAAAAAAACAACCTTGGTAGAAATCTTTTTTACCTTTGCCTGCGGTGATCAGGGTGGCGATGGAGTGTTTCATTTCATCCATGAGGGGGATGAATTCCTCTCTGAGCACCAAGCTTTTGAGGCGTTCTTCATAGCTAGAAAATATGGAGAGAATCGTCATTCGTCGTCCTGACAAGGAATGTAATGTCAGTATCGTTCAGTTTATGGTACTGTCATCATGATGTGTCCAAACATAAGATGTGTAAGTAAGTACAACAACCACACTGGTGATGTCTGAGAGTAAATGGTAAATGGACTGACTTATATAGACTGACTTATATAGACTGACTTATATAGCGCCTTATTCCAAAGCGCTCTACAACGGCCTCTCATACACCCATTCACACACACATTCACACACCAATGGCGGCAAGCTACGATGCAAGGCGCCGGCCCGCTCACTGGGAGCAATTTGGGGTTCAGTGTCTTGCCCAAGGACACTTCGACATGTGGCCAGCCGGTGGCTCGAACTGCTGATCTGCCAACCTTGGGATCATTAGACGCTGGCTCTACCTCTTTTTTTATCTTTTATTATAAATAATGTATCATTTACATTATTTACACATAACAACGCATAGGAAGGCATCAGCCCCATATCAACAAAAAAAAAACATTAAAAAAAAAAACATAACAGTTCAAACAAACAACAAAAAACAAACAAACACAACAATTCATTCAAAATCATATACCAACCCTCCATCCTCCCCCACAGTTATAAAGGTGCTCCCTTCCCCAAACACCTTCTCAAATGTCTCCTTCCCCACATACGTACATCCTTATCATACCTATCATACCTACATCCCTTCTCACCAGATCAACACATCCCACACATCACCACACACATCACCACCCTCTTTTCATAATGAGCCTCATTCCTTCTTAGCCTGACCGCATACCTCCCGTGACTCAATACATAATTCAACACATTCACATTACACCCTTTCTTCTTATACCCACCACCCCAATCTACCTCCTGAGCCACAGCCTCTACCTCCTGAGCCACAGCCTCTACCTCCTGAGCTACAGCCTCTACCTCCTGAGCCACAGCCTCTACCTCCTGAGCTACAGCCTCTACCTCCTGAGCCACAGCCTCTACCTCCTGAGCCACAGCCTCTACCTCCTGAGCCACAGTCTCTAACTCCTGAGCCACACCCTCTACCTCCTGAGCCACAGCCTCTACCTCCACCAGCCTCTACCTCCTGAACCACAGCCTCTACCTCCTGAGCCACAGCCTCTACCTCCTGAGTCACAGCCTCTACCTCCTGAGTCACAGCCTCTACCTCCAGAGGAGACACAGCCTCTACCTCCACCAGCCTCTACCTCCTGAGCCGCAGCCTCTACCTCCACCAGCCTCTACCTCCTGAGCCGCAGCCTCTACCTCCTGAGCCACAGCCTCTACCTTCTGAGCCACAGCCGCCCCACCGACCCCAACTGATCTCACCTGGGTACCTGGACCAGCAGCACCATGAACAGATCTGCCTCAGGAAGCGCCGCCCGGTCCCCCTTAAACTCAACCAGCTGTTTCACCTGCAGCCACATCAACACAACATCACTCCATTTAGACACTTTACGCTTCATGTGTTCACACGATTCATAAATTACCACACGATGAACACGATTCATAAATTACCACCTCATTGCACACTGTCGAAATATCATTATTTGTTTAAGTATGACCTCAAAGCAGGGTAATTCAGGAAAAAGAAGCTAAGCTAAGCCAAGTACCTCTTCCTCCTCTGGCAGCAGCTTGCATAGCTCCGTTAGTTTCCCTGGTCCAAACTTCAGGCCGTTGCCAGAGCTGATGTCTTCAATCATGTCCCCTACTGGCCTGTGGGGGGCGACAGAGAGACTGATAAGTAAGTAAGTAAGTAAAATGTATTTGTACAGCACCTTTCCCAGACTAAGGCTGTGTTCGGAATAGCATACTAGCATACTACTCATACTAGATATGACGTAGATTTTGAGTATGTAGTGCGTTCACACTGTACAGTATGCAAGATTTGAGTATGCGAGAAATTTAGTATGCGAGCAATACTTCCGGGAAAATTGAAGTCTGTTACGATGGACACTTTTGGCATACTAGATCCCCAAAATGCATTTCGCGTCCAGGGTTGCAGGGTTGCGTCCAGGGTTGCCAGATGGGGTGGGTTACCGCCGAATGGGCTACTTGATTTTGAGGTTATAGAAAGTTTAGGCTGTAAATTGTCAATCCCATCTGGCAACCCTGTGCGCTTTCAGCCTCGTCAAACTGCGTCATACAAACCCGTCATACAGCTGTTGTTTACATCGTCCGATAGCCTGGGGACCGAAAGCTTGCAATAAACATTGTTTTTTGCACAGATTTGAGTGTGCAGATGCTGCTTTTTTGCACTCTATTTGATACTCTTCAGCTGCAGCACCCCAGCTAAGTCTGATCACGGATGAGCGGTGGTATTTTCACTATACTGGGAATTAACATGGTGAAATGCATTCTTAGAGAAGGCTACGTCGTCATGATTACAAATATGCCACTTGAAATGCATGAAATCCAAGTTTATTTGTGTCTTACACACATGTTCACCTAGTATTTGACTGCTTGTAGCCCAATTACGAATGATCCCAGTATTGTAGCTTCAGACGGACAAGTTGGTTGTAGTGCTTGCCCACGATATGTTATTGCTCATATATATTTATTTTAATCATGTTATTTTACCAACTGTTAAGACAACAATATAGTAAGCTAGTTACTTGAGCTAGTGTTGGGAATTTGTATTAAAATAACTAGAAGTGATAAATCATGTACTATGTGCTCATTTAAATAATATGTGAATGCGGTCAGTTGAGAACAATAGGAAGGTCACGCAAAGCCAAAAGAGAGGTTCTGTTTTTGAGCGACAAGAAGAAATACAAGCTCCTGACTAAAAGAACGTTTTATGATTCAAACTGCCTGTAAATTACTTATTTTTACCTATGTGCTTACAACCATTTTACACCTGCTGTTATAATATTCTATTTTTCTGTACTTTCATAACTAATGATTAATGATAAGTCTATTCTTCTAACTTGTAAATCGAATCCTTATATTACTGTGTAACTTCAATAGTTGTGTTTTCACAAGACATTCTGATAAGGACACTGCTCTGCTACAATGCTCTGCTCATACAAAGTATGATATCACCATGGGAACGAGACGCTAGCAGGACACTCAAGCTGATAACATACAGTACACTTTCGCACCCACACAGGAGGAATTGAAGGCCAATGCTAACGAGCAGCTGCAACGGATTTTGTACGGACAAGTGGAAAACTACTAGATAGGGGGGGGGGGGGAGGCACCACCCAGCCCCAAATGTTAAATCAAATGTATAAACACTATGTACCAAGGAAAAAGGGGACTCTGGTCTGGTGGAGCTCCTGCAGTTAACTTGTTGACGGCTAGCTGAGACGGGCCTGCAGAGGTGAAACTAGATGAGACCACTTTTCCATGGAAATGAACTATTATTGCTTGCTGATGTGCTTGAATAAATATTATCTTAATGAACAGTTCAGTAGTGGTGCCTAATATTTGATTGGATCATATCATCTTAAGAAGTGATATCAAGGACGTCTCGTTGAGATTAAACGAACTCGCTTGTAAGTGATGACTCAATTAAATCGATACTGGAGAAGTTGATCGCCTTACACTAGCTAAAGATATTGGCCCCCCAAATCATTTTACAACGTGTTGTAATTATGTTACAATATTTCTTTTTTTTTTTGTGATCAATTTTTTATTATTATTTCAGGGAGTAAAACAAGGGGAGTGGTAACATACAAATAAACAAAGGAGAAAATAGAATAACACAAATACGGTTTACCAGTACAAATACAAAATGCGCATAAACCTTTCAACCCCCCCCCCCTCCCCTTCCCTTCCCAATCTCCCTTTACCCCAATAATTCCCCACCTACCCCTCCTCCCACAAATGTCCCTCCCGCCAGATACCTCCCACCCACCCGCCCAATCACAACCCCCCCGCCACCCACCCCCCCCTATCACAGCCCCCCGCCCACCACCCCCCACCCAATCACAGCCCCCCCCCCCCCCCCCCCTACAGGACCCTATGGAAGGAGCAAATCGATTAGCCTATAATAGTGTCTTGAGGATGGTTATAGTTTGGTCCCAGCATGAAACATTGTCCGAAATTGCATGATGCCTGTTGGCTATCCAGTGTTCCATGCTGGCTATGTCAATGAAGTCTAATATCCATCTCTGCGTAGTCAAGAAATGGGGTGACTTCCACCTGCAAGCTATAAGCCTTTTGGCTGCTGTAAGGCCGGCCAGCCAGATGCGTCTTTGTTTGATGTTTAGATCCAGGTTTGAACTGTCATTTAACAATAAAACTAATGGTGAGTGTGGAATGTGTTTGGACAGGATCAGGGACAATGCATCACAAACTGTCCTCCAGAAATCAGCCACTCCCGGGCATTCCCATACCATATGAAAAAAGGTGCCAACTGTATTTCGGGTGCAAAGAGTACAGTTAGGTGAAGGTATGGTCTTTATTTTATGTAGCAGATATGGAGTGAAGTATGTCCTATGAGTAAAATTGAAATGGATAACCTGGTGGTTGGGATTTCTGGAGGAAAGGGATATGTTTTGCCAAATTAATTGCCAATTTAAGTTATTGTGTGATAAAGTATCTTTCCACACTCTGTCAATGTGTAATGGTTTTAAAGAAGCCTTAACCAGGATGGAGTAAAGAGCTGAGACCTGACCCCTGGGTCTGGTGAATGCTATGTGAAATGGATGTATGTCTAATGAGCTATTCCAGGGTACCCCGTATGTGCGCATAGCTGTACGTAATTGAAGGTAGAAAAAAAAGGACGTACCCGGTAAATTAAAGTTTCTCTGAATGTCTTGGAATGAGCGGAGACCCTCAGCCCCAAATAAATCTGAGAATGTGTGAACTCCCTTGTCACTCCACTGGGGAAATGAGATTGGACGGCCTCCCAACTGGAGAATTGAATTTTTAAATATAGGCGAATGGAGGTACCATTTGGTTGAGATTTTGCAGAGCTTTTCTGCGCATCGCCAAACTGAGATTAATTCAGTGATGATGGAGCCGAATTTCAATTTGGACTGTTTAATAGAAATGTTACAGTATATTACATCTTGTAATCTATGAGGATGGACAATGTTTTCCTCTAAGGGGCGCCAAGAAACACGAGCAGCCGGATCAAACCATGTGGAGAGAGGACGCAGCACAAAGGACCAATAATACCATTCGAAGTTTGGTAGCCCCAATCCCCCTTCATTTTTTAGCCTCTGGAGGGTTGAGAATTTGAGTCTGGGCTTCTTCCCCCTCCATATAAAATGAGAAGAGATAGAGTGTAGTTTCTTCCAATAACCACTTGGTGGGGCTAGAGAGAGCATGGAACTAAAAAAGTTTATTCGTGGAAGAATATTCATTTTAATAACTGAGATACGGGAATGAAATGTGAGGGGTGAAGTTTTCCACCTTTGTAGATCAGAATCTACCTCCTTCAGCACATTCTTATAATTAATTGATACTGTGTTTGAAATTGAGGGGTAGATAGTGATACCTAGATATTTAATATTCTGGACCACTGGGATGTTCACTGAGATATCTAACTGTCTAGCTGAGGCATTCAATGGCAATAGAGCTGATTTTCCCCAGTTAATTTTGTAACCTGAAATTCGGCTAAAATTATTAAAGATGTTTAGAAGGTGAGGGAGTGACTGAGGGATATTCTGAATAAAAAGAAGGATATCATCAGCATACAGAGATATGTGATGTTTGGTGTTCTGGACCGTAATAGGATCATGGGTGACTGACTGGCGAACGGCCTGGGCCACAGGTTCCAGAGATAGGGCAAACAGCAAAGGAGAGAGAGGGCAACCCTGGCGCGAGCTGCGGGATACTGGGAACTGTTTAGAGCATGTGTTCCCTGTCAGAACCATTGCTGTCGGGTTAGAATATAGTAGTTTTATCATATCCACATAATGATCTCCAAAGCCCATATAGCGTAAAACCGCCCATAAAAAGTGCCACTCGAGACGATCAAAGGCTTTCTCAGCATCAAGTGAGAGAATAGCATTTGCTGAATCAGTAATATTCGAAGAGTCAATAATATGGAGAAGGCGGCGAACATTGTCTGAGGCAAGGCGATTTTTAATGAAGCCTGTTTGGTCCTCATGCACTAAGGTAGTCATAAATGGTTCCAGTCGAGAGGCTAGAACTTTGGCGTACAGTTTAGTATCTGTATTTAAAATTGACAAGGGGCGATAGCTTCCGCAGTCAGTAGGGTCCTTCCCCTTTTTCAAGAGCAAAGAGATTATAGCTATATTGTTGTTTTTGGAGAAGGAGCCATTTTTGATTGCAGAATGAATCATTCCCAATAGCAAGGGGCCAACTTGGGGCCAAAAGGCCAGATACAATTCAGGTGGTAGACCGTCTAACCCTGGTGACTTGCCTTTATTCATGCATGAAAGAGCTTTGTATAGTTCAGATAGCGTAATAGGAGAATCTAAATCAAGGGAGTCATTTTGGGAAAGTTGGGGGAGCTGTAAGGGGTTCAAGAAAGAACCAACAGCTTGATCATTATAATCAATCTCAGAAGTATATAGAGCCGAGTAGAATGCCCAGAAGTTATTGTTAACCTCTGTTGGATCAGTGCACAAAGTACCTGTAGAACTTTTAATTGAAGAGATGTTTGCTAGTTGTTCATTGGTTTTAAGTTTTGAGGCTAGTAAATGGCTTGGCTGTGCGCTGTGCAAGTAATGGTTTTGTCTAGTTCTATGAATGAGGAAATCCGCTCTATGTCTGAGAAGATGGTTAAGATCTTTAAATAACACTTCTCTCTCAAGAACTAGCTCAGGGGTAACATGCGGAGTCATTGTGATCTCCAGTTCAGCAATTTTCTTTTCTAAGTCTTGAATATGTTTTAATCTGGATTTGTGTAGATTAGAGGCAAAACCAATAGTTTTATCCCTAATGAACCCCTTCACCGCATCCCAGAGAATACCAGGATCATCCACAGATGGCTTATTAATTACAATAAACTCATCAAGTTGTTCCTTCATTTCCTTTAGGAATGATTCATTCTGCAAAAGGGTGGAGTTAAAGCGCCAGCGAGGAGCCCTTTTAGGCTTCAAGGAGATCGCTACTCTGCCAAAGACCGCCCTGTGGTCAGAGAGAGACATAGGAAGTAAATTAAAATCTGATGTCTTATCATACAGATGTTTGGATATAAAAATATAATCTATGCGAGAGAATGATCTGTGTCGAGAGGAGAAACAAGTGAATTCTTTCATGGAGGGGTTAGAAGAACGCCAGACATCTACCACAGCACAGTCACTAGCCCATTTCCTTAGTGCAGAGGACGCCAGGTGTTGCTCTCTCCCCTCGTTAACCCCAGTTCTGTCCATCGTGTGTAGCCATACAGCATTAAAGTCACCCCCTATTATTAAACCAAAATCAGATAGATCAAACATCAATTTAGTTAAGTAGTCATAAAAGCCAATATCAAAGGAATTTGGTGCATATACTGAAACAAAGGCCAGTTTCTTATCATTTACCATCATTTTTATATAGCTTACTCTGCCCTCAGAGTCTTTCCCAGATCCTAGATCTTTAAACTGAAAACTGCGCTTGGCAACGATCACTACTCCCCTTTTTTTTTTGGTATTTGAGGAGGAGGCAATTACATGGTAATATTTATTCTGTAATCTACTAACATCTTTTTCCAATAGGTGAGATTCCTGAAAGAAGGCCACATCTATCTTTTTTCTCTGTAGGAAGTCTAAGGTACTTGTGCGTTTATGAGGGATATTTAGGCCCCGCCCATTCCAAGACAGAAGTGTAATGTTAGTCATAGCTATCTTGGTAAAAGAAAAAGGTGAAAGATACTAACCGAAGAGCTCCAACCATAGGATCCTGTCCCTCCCCCCCAACCCCCCCATAAGCCCCATGATCATAGCCCACCCACCCCTTGCCCCCTAATCCCAATCGGCACCCCTCTTCCCCAACCCCCCCAAAGAATAAATGGACAAAAAGGTCCATCCAGAGCCCACCCAACCTCCCCCCTCCCCCCCAAAAAAGTGACAGTGAAGAAAAGATAGTCAGATACCCCTCCCTCTCCCTTGTAGCTATTCCTTGTTTGAGTAATTACCATATATAATAAAAAATTATGATAATACAGAATTAGAAACCAAAGAAAAAAAGAAATAATTTTCAAGTATCATTTGGGGTTATAAAGCCATCAGCAATGAAATTATATATTTATTCAGTTCTATTATAAAAAAACAATAATTGTGTTCAAGCTACCTATAATGTCATACGTAAATTGGGACACCCCATATGTTCAAAATACTCAAATAAGCAAGGTTGTGTGGAACAGGCAAACTTAAAACATTAGGCTATTATACCGCTATTCAATCTGATTAGTCAGCAACCTATCATAGAGTTCAGATTGCGAAATGTGTCGCACACAGTCAGCCACCATACAGCTGGATCAGCATTTACAGTAAATAGAAAGCAAAAATAATAACTATAGTGGTTTTACAGCGATGTCAGCCGGATTTACACTCATTGAGTTGCTACACGATAGAAATAAACAAAGAGAGTCATTGGAGTGACGTCCTCCGTGAGTAACGCTCCACCAGGAAGTAAACAAGTCCAGCATGTCATCTTCAACAGTTATCGTTTGAAAAACAAAGTCTAGAGCGAGCTCTTGTTAAGAGCCTTACCCCGATCAGGAATTGTCCTCAAGTGAAGAAAGGAACTTCTCTGCCTCTGATAGTTCGTGGAATAGATGGTGTTCAGAGTTGTGGATGAGCTTGATGACCGCGGGGTACAGCAAGAATGCCTCACAGCGCAGTCCCCGAGCCCGGTGCATGACCGGATAACAGGGACGTCTGAGTTTAGAAGTGTACTCGCTGTAATCCGCTGCAAAACGGATGGTGCGCCCGGCGATCTCCACGGGAGTTTTCCTTGATTCTTGGAGGATGCGGTCTCTGTCTGTGAAGCGAAGGAATTTAATGATCAAGGACCTGGGATGTGGTGAAGACGCTCGAGGAGACCCGGTGCGGTGAACTCGCATGATCTCCAGCGGCTTGTCAGCCAGGGAGGGGAACCATATTGGGAAGTTGGCAGTGAGGTAGGACATTGCATTCCCCGATTCTTCTCCCTCCTTTAGATTGATCATTCGAAGGTTGTCCCTTCTGCTCCTATCCTCGAAGGATGCCAGTTTGGACTCGAGCTGAGCTAGTGATCTGCTGTGTTGAGAGGTAGTGACCTCGGATTCCTTTACCCGCTCATGTAGCTTGGAGGTGATAGTGCGTTGTACACTAATCTCCTTCTCGTGTTTAGTCAGGGTTGCCTCCATGGATCCCAGCTGGGTCTCCAGCCGGTCGAATCGGTCATTGGAGTTTTTCTCTGCTATATTAAAATAGCGTTTAAGTGTAGCCTCGAGAGAGGCCACTGTGAGAGCGCTCTCTGAGGTCTCGTCGCCGTCCATCGGCACAGCCAATGCATCTTTGCCTTTGCGCGTACGGCTAGCCATTGTGGACAGGACCAAACAGGCCAATAAACATTCAACTGAAGTAGCACAGCATCAGATTTCGTAGCACGAATACAAATGTTTGCCTAGCTAAATTGAAGGGAGAGTAACCGCGAGGCTTCTACTCCGCCATCTTGTTCACGTCACGTCTCCTGTTATGTTACAATATTTCTATCGAACTCCGTAAGTGAAGGTAAGCAACGTAGGGTGCGTTCGTAAAATCGCTCTGAGAGTGCCGGAGCGCACACTGGGTGCAATGTCATAAAGGGACCAGGTAATTTGATTGGACAAGAGGCATTCCATGAGTGCTGATCAGATTTCCAGGGCGAATTTACGAAAGCAGCTAGCGAACAGAAGAAGCAAAAAATCGTCAGCTCAGATATATAAACGGGTTATTTTGGTAAACTGGACACATTTTGGGAATATATGTGGTTACTTTCTCGCCTGAAAACATATTAAAACTTCATAAAATGACATGTTAACACTTGTAAAGCCAAAATTACATATTTTGCTAATGGAGGTTTAAAATGGAGGTTTAAATTCGCCGCTCCCGGCGAAATGCATTCTGGGAGGCAGTATGCGTACTGTGTAAATGGTCGGCTGGTTTTCGCATACTTATTTTGAATTTAGTAGGCAGTATGCAGTATATACTCATTGAGTATGCTAGTATGCAGTATGCTAGTATACCATTCCGAACACAGCCTAAGAGTCACAAAGTGCTTTACATATAGAGAACATAACAAAAAAGAAACTCAATAAAACATAATAAAAGAGCGAAAGCCACAGCAGGTTAAAACAGGCAAACAAGTGAAAATAAGAACAAGTAACAGACAACAGGTGTACAACAACATCAACAGGACACAGAAAGACAGGAACCTTGGGGCTATCCAAAAGCCTGTCTATACAAGACAGTCTTTAGCTGTTTTTTAAAAACCTTGACCGAGCCAGCTGATCTAAGATCCAAGGGCAGAGCATTCCAAATCTGGAATGGATAAAACACTGAAACACAAGACTATGTACAGTGCTATTGAAAATGTACATAAACAACTAATATCCTTGCATTAAGATGGACTCAATTCAACTTATTGAGTGATTTTGTTGATGACATTATTTGCTTTTTAGCTCATTTTAAGAGAGTCATTGCAAAGGGTGTGAAGACTTATGCACGTGAGGTATTTCTGTGTTTCTGTATTTGCAGACATTTCTGAAAAACTTGTTTTCAAGTTTGTCATTATGGGGTATTGTGTGTGGATAGATGCCAATTTTTATTTATTTAATCAATTTAAAATGTAGTCTATAACACAACAAAATGTGGAAAAGGTGAAGGGGTGTGTTGGCTTTCGATAGCCACTGTATCTGGTGCCAACTTGCCACCTACATGAAGCAGTTATGTTACCCAGTTACTCATGCTTTAGGGCTGGGTCTCTGCCCTTGTTGTGCATCCCCTGATTGGTTCAACACCCTGTCACTCAACCTTTATTACACTTAAATGTGCTAAGGAATTAACCAAACCCAAGACAAGCCCCTTACCTACAACTCTCTATCTGAACTCCTTGGTGGCGTAGGGATGCAAACATTAACACGAAAATACATCAGGTAGAACAGCGGATTTTGGATTAAAAAAACAACAACAAATTATGTAATTACAAAACATTTAGATGAGTATGTCCTGATGGTTTGCAGACGGTGAGCTGTCATTTCGTCATTGTCATCATTGTCAATCGCAACAGCAAAACTGGCAGGAAATGCAAGACAGTACAGTAATATTGTAAGCCTACAGGGAAAACCCTGTAGCAATACATTCATTTCTCAATCGTTAATCTGTGGGGCAGATCAGAGTCCAATGACTGTAGCAGCGTAGTCACGTATGGAGCTGTTGGAACACGCTTGGCTCTCTCAGAGACCTGGGAATGTGAAACAGCCGTGCCTGAGGCCTGTGTGAAGTCAATACTAACCCTAGAACACACCTTTAGCATACTTCCAATTACTCACCGCCTGAACTGCTTTAGGAAGATCCCAACATTCATGCTCCTCTTGGAGTTGAGAATAGACACCTATTAAGAGAACACAGACATTGATACAATCAGTTAGCCAATTAGTTAGACAACAACAACAACTCATTCCAAAGGTTATGGTATCTCTGGTTTGATTGAATGGTAATGTGTACCTATGATTAGATACTGCAAGAAACAGCTGTCCACTATTGTGGTTTCTAAAAGTTCTGTAACATATTTAAGCCCAGTTTCAATAGCATCACCATTATTTAAGTGCAAGGGTAGTAACAGAGTGGGTTCAATAGTGAACAAATATACAAAAGGAGAAGACAAATAACAAAAATAGCTTCAGGGAAACTGGTCAGAATTGTTCCCTAAAAACTCACTTAGAAAAAGGGAAGTTTAGTATAACTAAACCAACAGCAAATAATTCCTAAAGCAAAGGCTTAAATATTACTTGTTATGGGAACCTAAAGAGAGAATATCCATTCTCAAGAACAAGAACTGTTCAAGAACTGTTCTTTTACAACATAGTGTTGCTAAGACTCCAATTCAAGTCTGGAAAAATTGTGTTATATCAAGAAATATTATTGATAAACTTAATTGAGAAAAACATTCTAGACAGTTACATCTGTTGCTCAATAGCTTCATAAGAAATTGCATAAATAGCCTGTTCCTTTAGCTAGTTTATTCCATGTGCGTTTTGGTGAAACCAAGAAAGCCCTAAAACATTTACGAGACAGAAAACATTTAAGAGACAGAAATGTGGACGGACGAGACAGCCTTCCAGTAAGAGTAGGTTAAAGAGTTCACATTTTCAAAATGAATCAGAATGGTTCGTCTATTTTCACTGTGGTCAAATGTAAAGTGACAATACAACATTCCCACTATGCAGCTTTGCTATTCTATGCCTGAGGTTAAGGATCATCATACAGACTAAATAAGAAAATATGGAATAGATAGAAGTTCATAGCCTTAAAGCAAGGCCGAACATGCTGCCACAATAAGACTCCAGGTAAACAGCACCGTATCCTGTCCTTCTCCTGACCTATCCTGACAAACACTGTGACAAACATGCCTGAAGAAATCTATTTGGGTCAAAAGGAACACATTTCTGTCTTATCTCTAGTTTTCTCAAGAAGATATGCCAATATTCACCTCAGCTCACGTTGAGGTCAGATACCTTGCACGTCAGATAACGCATCAGTCCTCCCAGAACATTCGTGCAATTACAAATGCTTTGGTATGTTTATTGATTTTGTTTGCATTGGAACAACACAAAAAAGCAGAGAAAAAAAGGCAAATCTGATATCATTCCACACAGAACTCCAAAAATGTACTGGACAAAATGATTCATTATTCAAAATCGTAAGAAATAATTGTGTTTCAAGCATGTAATGCTCCTTTTTTAATTTGTATTTAAACTCAGCTGTGGCAAGTCACAGGTGCTGGTAATATAGAAATCACACTTGCAACCAGTTAAAATGGAGAAATGTTGACTCAACTTTTGTGTACCACACTGAGGGTGGAGAAAAGAAAGAAGAGCAAAGAATTGTCTGATGATTTAAGAACCAAAATTGTGGAAAAGCATGGAGCAAGGCTACAAGTCCATCTCCAGAGATCTTAATGTTCCTGTGTCCATTGTGCGCAATGTCATCAAGAAGTTTACAACACATGGCACTGTAGCTAGCCTCCCTGGACGTGGACGGAAGAGACAAATTGATGAAAGATTGCAACGTAGGACTGTTCGAATGGTCAACTTCCAAACAAATTCAAGCTGACCTGCAGACACAGGGTACAACAGTGTCAACTCGCACTGTCCGTCACCATCTGAAAGAAATGGGACACTTCTTCTTCGGCGTATGGGTTGTTGTTTACTCCACTCCACCAGGCTCGGGGCCGAGGAGCTACCCTTTTACCACCCCGAGACCTGGTTGAGGGGCTCACCCGGGCTATATTTCTGGACACCCCTCCAGAAGCCACGTCATCGTCTCGTCATCTAATACCGACAGACCATGCATCCCGTTGGGTGGATGATACACCGGGCAATCCAGGATAACATGGTCTGCGGTTTAGTCCTCTGCGCCACACTTGCACGACGCATTTGCGCATTGATGATGGGACACGATGGTAGGAGACCCAGGAGGACCCCACTGCTGACAGACACATAAAAAAGCCAGACTGGAGTTTGCTAGAACTTATCTGGGGAACCAAAATCATTCTGGGAGAACGTCCTGTGGACAGATGAGACCAAAATAGAGCTTTTTGGTATAGCACATCATTCTACTGTTTACAGAAAACGAAAATGAGGCCTTGAAAGAAAAGAACACCTGTGGCATGATCTCAAAACAGCAGTTGGGAGAAGGCACCCTTCAAATGAGAGACCTGGAGCAGTTGGCAAAATTCCTGTAGAGAGGTGTAAGAAACTCATTCATGGTTACAGGAAGCGATTGATTTCAGTTATTTTTTCCAACGGGTGTGTTACCAAATATTAAGTTAGACAAATTTTGTCCAGTCCGTTTTTGGAGTTCTGTATGGAATCATATCAGATTTGGCCTTTTTTTCTCTGCTTTTTTTTGTGTTGTTTTTGTGTTGTTCCAATGCAAACAAAAGAAATAAACACGTGAATACCAAAGCAAACTATTTTCTGGGAGAAGTGGTGGATTATCTGACAGAAGTCCCAATATTTTTCGTCCATGACTGTATTATTAGGTCCGAGTCATGAGCACTAGAGCAGTGGTTCTCAAGCCTCTCCTCGGGGACCCCCAGCCGCTCCACATATTTGATCTGTTCCACCACCAGCACACCTGATTCAACTAATGAAGTACAAATCACAATAGCTTTGTACTTGATTAGTTGAATCAGGTGTGCTGGTGGTGGTGGAACAGATCAAATATGTGGAGTGGCCGGGGGTCCCCGAGGAGAGGTTTGAGAACCACTGCACTAGAGCAGTAATTGGTAGGCAATATTGCAATCAAAGGGACTGCACTTATATAGCGCCTTTATCCAAAGCGCTTTACAACGGCCTCTCATTCACCCATTCACACACACATTCACACACCAATGGCGGCAAGCCAAGGACACTTCGACATGTGGCCAGCCGGGGCTCGAACCGCCAATCTGCCAACCTTGCGATCATTAGACACTAGACAGTGGCTCTACCTCCTGCACCACAGCCGCCCCAAATGGAAATGAACTACTTGACTGTTCGTGTGTGAGAGAGTATTAGTGTGGGCGGCGGGTCACTTTTGGTAGGTCAACTCACCACTTCCGCCCCATGGGCAGAGGCTGGCATGCCACGAAGGCTCTGGCGGTTGAGGGTCTTCTTGTTCTGCAGTTGGCCCTCTACACTTCGGCTAAACAGCTCCTCCATGCGCTTGGTGTCCAGCTCGTACTCCCCCTGGGTCTTCTGCGCGGTCCAGATGTTGTGCTTTCCGATCACGCTGTCGTTCGGAATGGCGTCCCAGTTGAAATTGCGCATCTTCGAGCCTCGGCGGGACTCTCTGGATAAGAGGGCCATGCCCGGAGGACCAGGGGGACCGGGGGGTGGAGGAGGAGGAGGGGGCGGAGGAGGTGGAGGTGGAGGTGGAGGTGGTGGTGCTACTGGTTGCATCTTGAGTAGAGAGGACTTGTCGATCAAGAATGGTGAAGAACTATGACCACAGCCTCATCATCTACCGTGGGTTTTTGCTCTGTGATGTCACAAATTCAAAGAAGAAGTCAACCAAAGTAAGTCAGAGTAAACACTGTACTTATTAAAAATCTGTTCCTAGACCGATCACCTTCTGTTATGAAATTAGATTAAGTTAGGTTTTGTCTAAAATGTTTATATTAATTACAAATTTTCATCAACAACTTCTTACACTGTTTCTCTTTTTTTTATTGTATTTTATCTCTACCTTTTCTTTTTACTGTTTTCCCCTGCTTTTATATTCATTTGATGCTTGTATATGTTTTTATATTCACTTTCTGTTTTTATTCCTGTTGTAAAGCACTTTGAGCTGCATTTCTTGTATGAAAGGTGCTATATAAATAAAGCTTTACATACTTACTTACCAACAAGATACTGTGCAGCACTGAAAGCATCAATTTGGTTATGGAAACATCAGGAAACATTAATAATAAACACTAACATCAATAAACAGTATCTATAGCTCAAATGGAACAAAACAAATATGTGATCAGAAGTTCTCCTTGTCATGCTACAGATGGGAGGACGATTCACTAAACTTACCTGACCCTCGATCCAACGTCCCGTCAAAAGAATGTAACCAAACAGCCTATATATAATATAACTATATCAATATCCCAAATCTCTCGTCACCTGTCCACTGCTGAGACACCAGACATCGAGGAGTTGACTAACTAACCCGTATGGTTGTCAGAAACTTTGACATCATGGCCAAAATATACGACAACCCTGTGTTGCAACTTTCACCTGCATCAGGCGTCAGACACACGCCCAGTTAACCCCTTCACTGCCTATACTGCCCCGCTAGACGCTTCCAGACCTTCCTTTTTATTTTATTTTATATTTAGCATTTAGCAAACGCCTTATTTCAAAGCGACTTACAATCAATACATTTGCAAAAGGAAGGAAAAGCCTTCTCCTATCACCTTCTTCTAAACGTTTTATCTTTATTTTATTTTATATAGACACTGGAGAAACAGAGAAACAGTACAAGGGGGGCAGTAGAAGTTTTTAGGGGACACAGTAAAGGGGAAAAGCGGGTGTCTTCAGTGCTGGGGGGCAGTAGATTCAAGATTCAAGATAGCTTTATTGTCTGTCACACAGTGACAGAAATTCTCCTTCGACAGGCAGAAGTGCAGCTCAAGAATACATTTCCACATTAAAAACACACATCACACTGCCAAAGACGCCAATTGGCGTCTTATAGAATAGTAACGTTGACTGCCAAAGACGCCAATTGGCGTCTTATAGATTTTTTTTTTTTTCCGCGGGGATCGCGTTATTGACATGTTCTACACCTAGCGAGTGAATTTCAGACTTGGGTGTAATGTATTTCGGTCCCAGATGGGGGCAGTAGTTCGATAAAAGCCTGGAGAAGGAAGTGGCTTGCTGTGGGTTGTAGTAATGGCGAAACGGATCAGGGTATGTTTTTTTGATTGATTGAAAACTTTATTAGAATGTTTGCAGAAGTAGGTACACACGCGGCGCGGAGCATTGCGGCGCGGAGCATTGCGGAGCATCGCGGCCATCGCGCGACTCTTCAAACAGTTCAGAGTCGGATGATACAGAAAAAGTGCAGAAAAAAAAAAAAAAAAGTTCTGCAGAAAAAGCGAGATGGGTCCAGCTGCAGCTGGAATGTGGGGCCGAATGGAATGTGGGGCCGAATGGAATGTGGGGCCGAATGGAATGTGCCTGTGTGCGCATGCGCATAGCACGAGCGAGCCTGTGTGTTGATTGCTGTCAGGGAAGTTGTCTTGGTGAACGTTTGAAGACATCAGTCAGTTATTATCTACCGAGAGATTCAGATTTAGATTACTGCCATGGCTCACTACAGAGTAAGTAGAAACTAACCCTAACGTGCTATGTATATGTTTAACAGTCGTGTGTTACAGTTTATTACGACAGAAAGCACATACGGAGGTAGCAAGATGGCCTCGCGGTGTAAATATAGCAACATTGAACAGCCTATGAAAGGTATAAATGACTTTAATATCGTGTATAACGTTCATAATATCGTGTATAATGTTCATAATATAGTGCTTAATGTCCACATTGTCGAGTGTAACGACTATTTATCGTATAAGGCCATGACAAAGATAGCTTGGTGAAAAACGGAAGTAGGTAGGATGCTACAAACAATGCAACATTGAACAGCCTCTAAAAGGTAATAAACGACTTTAATATCGTGTACAACGTTCATAATAGGATTTGTAAGCCCAGGAAGGACATAATTCACGTTAAAACTTTTTCTGAAAGGTTAAGGAATTCTTGTATTATCGAGTGTAAAGTCCGCTAGCTAGCGCGTTGCTAGCGGAGATTAGCAACATGGCGTCGCGAGAGAAAAATGAAACTTTGAACAGCCTCTAAAAGGTAATAAATGACTTTAACATCGTGTATAACGTTCATAATAGCGTGTATAACGTTGATAATATAGTGCTTAATGTCCACATTGTCGAGTGTAATGGCTATTTTGTCATATATGAGGCCATGACTGAGCTAGCGCAGCGCTAACGGAAGTAGCAAAATGGTGTCGCGGCTGCAAACATTGCAACATAAAACAGCCTCTGGAAGGAATAAATGACTTTAATATCGTTTATAACGTCCATAATATCGTGTATAAGGTCCATAACATCATGTTTAATGTCCACATTGTCGAGTGTAATGGCTATTCTATCGTGTATAATGTCTGAGAGACAGTGCTAGTCATGAGCTATTATTTATCATCTATCATATATGTTAGTACCTATCATCTATCATCTAACATTACCATCTATCATCTACTATTTATCATCTAACATTTTCATCTATACTATATCATCTAACAGTATCATCTATCATCTACTATTTATCATCTAACATTATCATCTATACTATCTATCATCTAACAGTATCATCTATCATCTACTATTTATCATCTAACATTATCATCTACACTATCTATCATCTAACAGTATCATCTGTCATCTACTATTTATCATCTAACATTATCATCTATACTATCTATCATCTAACAGTATCATATATCATCTACTATTTATCATCCAACATTATCATCTATACTATCTATCATCTATCATCTACTATTTATCATCTAACATTATCATCTATACTATCTATCATCTAACAGTATCATCTATCATCTACTATTTATCATCTAACATTATCAGCATACATATCAGTTCATCTCTCTGTCTACATACAGTTCATCTCTCTGTCTACATACAGTTAATCTCTCTGTCTACATACAGTTCATCTCTCTGTCTACATACAGTCCATCTCTGTCTACATACAGTTCATCTCTGTCTACATACAGTTCATCGCTCTGTCTACATCCAGTTCATCTCTCTGTCTACATACAGTTAATCTCTGTCTAGTTTAAAGTTCTGTTATATTTCAATTGCCTTAGTTATTAGATTAGATTCGATTCAAATGTATTGTCAATGTACAGTACAAGTACAGTACAGCGAAAAGATCTCGCTTAGGGCCACAAAAGTCCTGTGTGTGTATGTGTTCCTCCTCATCACCCCGCTGTGTGTGTGTGTGTGTGTGTGTGTGTGTGTGTGTGTGTGTGTGTGTGTGTGTGTGTTTCTGTGTTTCAACCATACCCAACCCTAATTGTTTGGCTACGTTCCTATAGCCTCTGGTTTTGCTATGTTCTGATTACATGTCATCATTGGTTGTCACATGTATCTCTTTCAAAACAATATTGTTCATTTTATCTTATTATTATTAACATCTATCTGTGATGTTAACTCCGATTTTAACTCTGTGTTAGACAGAAGAAACCTCAATCTGTACATTTTGATGTGACTCATACTGTACATGTGACAGCCACTGTAGATTTTTGTCCACCAGTACTGAATAATTGTAATGGTTACATTACTTAACACATAATATCCTTCTCTCAATAATTGTATATTTCTCTATAGCAATCTAGCACAGCAAATCGACCCTGGGACCTGGACTGAAAAAACTGGCCATGATATGGGGAACTTACCACGCCAGCTCTATGGAAATGACTGTGGGGTTTTTATGCTTATGGTAAGGTCTAATTTTTTTTTGGGGGGGGGGGGGGAATTACATGCCGGCTTTTGTCAACATTATGAATAAAATTGCCTTCCGCTTTGTCTGTTCCAGTACACCCTGTCCCTTGTCCTGAACACAGGGTTTGAGTTCCATGTGGTAAGTTAGAATACCATTTAACCACAGAACAATTAGGCTAGTTAAAATAATGTTTATGTTGCACCATACTATTCATCTCGAAGAGAAGGAATACATTATGGACAAAAGATTATCCGCGTCGCTGTAATTTATTTCAGACGGACATGCCTCGGATCCGCGAGTGGTGGTGTCTCTTTCTCATGGAGCGTTTCAAAATACAAGGGTATGACAGCCCTGATCAATATGTGTATTCATTTTGGTAACACTTAATGTATAGGGTCACTGGCAGAAGATGTAAAACATCTGAAACTTAATGGAGCATTTGTTGGATGCATAAGTTAACACCCACATTCTATCAGTATAACATCATTAAAAAGATATTGGAAAAAGCCCAGGCATCAAGGCCATAGCCTTTTGCTATCCAATACTTAAAATTAATTTTGTTGTTTGAAAGGTATGGCCAGGTGTTTGCCTTTTGGACCAATGAGGCCAGAGGGTTGCTTAACGGTAACCATAACCCGGTCTACAGAATCCCAAGTGGGAGGGCCAGCACGACAAAACTTCCAGCCCATGTCCGGTGAAGATATTGAAAGGTATTTTTTGGGTTGATTTTTGGTGCCGGCTTTGCTGTGGTAAAAATGGTAGCGGGTGCGTGGGTCAAGGAGAAATCTGAAAAGAGTGAGGTCCTGCCAGACCTGCAGTTCATCGCCAGATCGTAGCCTTATGTTCACGGTACTATCTTGCTCCTTGTGTTTTTCTAGTAACCTGCCTTCTTTCCAAACCCTGCCTTACCCCGTTTGTGTTCTCTCCCAAGATTCCCACGGACCCTCCCTCGCGTCTCCCCGGCCCCGGCTCTCGCATTCCCAAAGGCTCTGTACCCTGATGGATGTATACTGACGGAGCTGCCATTGTACACTCAACCAACCAAGTGTCCACATTTGTCGAACATAGCAGCAGTGTATTCATGCCTTAGCTAGAGCACAAGTTGAAAGAGCTGTCAGAGAGCCCCTTGACAGCACAAACTGGTCTATTGTGATATACGTCTCCTTCCTGACTTTATAGTTTTTGTTTTACATCTTGTGTGCTTGTTAGTGCTCTAGCCACACAGAAAGACACTGCTGCCATATTAACCAAAGGTGGAAACTGTTGTGTCCTACTGACTCACCTGCCAGTGAGGACGCAGAGACTTTACCACTGTGCCACCAGAGCGCCCATTTTTATTCTTATATTTTGTTCTGTTATTAGTCTCTGTGGAGCATTGTGGGAATATGTTTTTATTTTAAGTGTACAATTTGTATGTATATACTGTATGTACACCTGTACATTTGATGTGTGCCTTTTCCTGCACCTTTACACTGCTGCATTGTTATTTTCATTGTATTTTTATTATCTTGTTGTAATATTGTTTTTAATAAATTTGTCAAAATATATATTGTCTATTTTCATCCTGGTAAAACTTAAGACGTGTAAAATGTTATACCCAATTTTAATTGTAGGTGTGTTTACAAGAATTAACACAGTATCCCTCTATCTATTCAACCCTACCTCCTTCCTAGCTGCCACGGATTGTCAATAAAAGAAATAAACAAATAAACCTGTTCCGTCCTCTGACCTTTTAAAAGTAGACAATCTGGTTTAGGCAACTTAGATTACAAGTCAGTTTTGGGAAAAGTAAGTGAACACAGAAGAGCACAGCTTGTGATAACGGCTGCAGTGACTACTTATGAGTTTTATATTGTTAATATATTGTGTGAGCAAAAAGAAAAGAAAAATACATTTTATGAAGTATAGTTAATTTACTCATATACAGTATGTATATCCTCTGGCTTGTTTGTAGAACTGCCCTGTATTGTTGACAAAGCTAAACCCTATTGATATGAAGTCTACTGGGAACACGAGAGGATGCCATCAGTATTGCATTACTGAGTTAAGATTTGGTACTGAGGAAAGGTCAGCGTTTAGGGGTAACTGGATAGCACTTGGAACACCATCCGTGTTCCATTTCTTGGTTTGACTGTGCCATCTAACCCTAGGTTATGAGGGAATCAAGTACACGTGGTTGGTGTCACAATTATGTATAACTAATACACAATCTATGCTGAGTCTTTCAGGCTTCATGTTAAGTATTGCATAAATCACAGATGTAACATTCATAAATGCTAGAGATCATCATTTGACTCACTTCATCAGTCAGTTCTACAAATCGGAATGTTAAACTCAATGGTTCAATGATAAACTCAATAGAATCCAACTGGATTCCCTCTTGTAAACAGTAGGTATTGGCGATTTTTTGGGAGGAGTAAGCATTATGTCACACGTGAAATAGACTTAGCATTTCATGTCTTGGTGGTTTACAAAAACGTTCACTGATTGTGTGTATTGAATGTTCAGCCATGAGAGAGCATCAATCGTTCATGAAGGACATAGTATATAAAGGAGAATGCCAGTTGTTGGGTGTTTTCCGTCTAGGTGTTTCCCACGCATGATTGGCCATGAGGAAATGCATAAGATCTTAGGTGAGTTCCATAAAATGCTCTGGGTTCTTTCGTCTGCTAGGGGTTTACTGTGTAACCACGGGAATGGTCTAACATGTGGCTTGTGTTTCTAGAAAGACTGAAAACTAGATCCTCTTTTAAGAGAGGGTAAAAACTAGACCACTGAAAAGCATCATAATGCTAGTGTTAGGAGTTCCCCTGCCACTTATTTATTTTGTTGTTTCTTAAGTGAGCTGCTGTAACGCATTAATTTCTAGCATCTGCTATTGTAACCATGTACTTTAGTAACTTTGTCTCAATGATAATATAATAATAATAATAATAATAAATGGTTAAAGTGTATAGCACACTTTAATAATATAATAATAATAATAGTAATACATTGTATTTGTATAGCACACTACTGGAAACTGTTCTCCGCTGCAATACTCCAATTTATCACTACTGGAAACTGTTCTCCGCTGGGTGGCGCTTTCCGTCCTGAAAGGCACATTCCATTCGGCCCCACATTCCATTCCATCCTCACATTCCATTCGGCCCGCTGCAGCTAGATACTACTGGAAAAAGCTCGTTTTCTCTGTTTATTGGTCAAAATCAGGTGTTTTTGCTGAAACCACCCTATGTTCTACGGCCGATTTCTAAACACTCAAAGAGGCTAGAAACAAACTTTCTTTTTCTGATGAAAGAAGAGAGTCTAAAGTTTTGGTAGATATGTTCAATGTTTATGTAGTCCGAAAAGTCAATATTTGGTGGGTCTTCAAAGTTCAGCGAAAATGCCCCAAAAGTCTGGCAGTGTGGAGCTCTCCGCTCTGAACATGGCTGGCAGTCAAAGAGTTAATACATACAATAAAACCAGACAAACATAGCAGTGTTTATAAAAATTTAGTGCCTATTTAAAAAGTCCAGTCATTTAAAAATAATAATAAAAAACGATAAAATGTTGTGGTTTAAAAAGAAAAACAATGCGGTTTCTATTGTAAAATGTTCAGGGCGGTGGTTGCAGTTGGGATTAATGATTTTGTGTATGTGTTTTGGCCGGGCCAGTGGAAGTCTGTAACGGTAGATGTCTCTTCCTTTTCTTTTCTATAGACGCAATACACATACGGGCCTTCCCGGTAGACCTATGTTCCATGGAATCTGAAAAGGCCTATAAATATACTATGTGTGAACGCGATTTACAGGGAAATTAGGTGTGAACAGAAACCTGAACATCGCCTGGATAGTAGGGTCCAAAACCAAAATTCCGTGACCACTCTCTGGCTAACATGTTTTGATGATTTATTTGACTTTTTATGAAACATTTAGCCTCCAGGTGCCTCCCAAAAATCCCGGGGGGTTTTGCCAGAGGGCCAAATCCAAAATACCTGTAACCTTTAAGGCAGGTGAATAGGGTAAAAAATTAACTAATAGCTATCACTATGAAACTTCCCCAGTTAATTACTTACATTAAGACAATTATTTTTTGTATTACAAGTTTTCTGAAATTTTATGTTTAAATATGCAAATGAGGCGTTACCTAATTAAATATGCGGTAATTTGCATAACATTCAAGAACTTAAATCTAAACATTGGATAAAGCCAGGTTAAAAATTATTGTTTCATCTTGTTGACATATTAGAGTCAAAGGCTTGATTAACTTGTTTGTTAAATTGGATGCCCGTTAGTTGCCACCAGGGTATCAACTATTATGAACGTATAACAAGAGACGTAATTATACTTCAAAATAAGCTCTTTAATAGCTGTAACTTGAATAGTTATAACAGAACAATTGAACCACTTCACCAGATGTGATCACTCTGAATCAGAAGATTCTGCCTCACTAGATTCTGAATCCTCCTCTCCCTCCTCCTCATCTCCCTCCTCACTCTCATCTTCCTCCTTGTCTTCAGCTGGCCCTGGTGCAGGTAGATTCATTGGGAGAGCAGGTTGTGTGTGGCGGACAGGACGACAGTGACCACCCACCAGCTCCCAGCCATGTCCGAGGGGCGAGGGGTGGTGCTTCAGGGAGGGGTGGCGCACTAGATATGCCAAGTAGTTGGCACGGAGACAGTGTTGGCGTTCTGCATCTGGAGGGAGACGGATGAAGTCCAAGAGTTGTTTTTCATTCTCTTCCACTTCTCGGCACGGGCCTCAGCCATGGTGCTGCTCTTTTTGTGGCCATAGATGACATCTTGTGTGAACTGGAAGAGCTCCTCTACCACCTCCTCCTCAAGGTGAAGGCTATCTCCACACCGTGAGAGTTGCCGTCTTGCCACAGGGCTCTTAGCCACCTTGTCATACACCGACAATGTCCTTGTTCCATAGAAGCCTGAGTTGGCATCACAGCCTGTAATACAATGTAGCTGCACAATACAGTCTGCCATCTCCTCAGTCACTAGGCCACGGCATACAATTATCTCCTGCTTTCTCTTGATATAGATAGAGCATACCTGGCAACTGCTGTGAGATGGCCGCTGCTGCGACATAGGCATCGGTGTCAGCTGCATCTATGACAACAGGGCCACTGTAGCCTGACTCACGCAGAACTGCATAAGCAGAGAAGGTGGTGTCAGCCTCAGACAGGTCAAAGATCTAGTTCTGCATTGGTTGTTGTGTTGACAAGTTGGTGCGATGAGAGCCAACAGAGTAAACAATATCTGCATCTACAGTCTGTGCAAGGTCGGTCAGGTAGCTGCATATTAGTTGTTGCAGCTGCACCTTGTTGCTGACGCTACACAGCAGCGTTTTGAACACTCTGGCAGAGGGGAAGGGGTCGCCCAATTTCATGTAGGTGTTGGGGACATGTGCCTTACCCTGTACCCGCAGGTCTCGCTCGTCATCTTTCGTTGAGTATGCTCCATCGTACGGGTCATTCACACAGATGATACGGTCAGCATCACCATGGCGGGCAAGGATGATGGATGACACCTTGTGGACGTCGTCCGACCACTTGTATGGGGTGTCATCTTGTGTCTGTCGATCTTCTGCTGATCCTCCAAATCATGCCCATGTCGACGAGAGCGATGTAAGGTCCTTTCAGAACTACAGATTGGAGAGAGAGCTTCTGGATGAGCTTGCTCTTCTGCGTCTTCCTGTATGTGCCATTGGAGTTGAATAAGGCTGTCTCCTCGACAACACAGTGTTCCAACAACTGGGAGATTCACAAGTTAACTGACCTCAACCAGGTCGATCACTGCCTTGAGAGCATCCTGCTCCATCTCAGCAGAACCTTGGGTTCCTCCCCGGGTTTCTTCGTGCATGGCCCCTTGGCAAATGTCAAGCGTTTGCTCAATGGGACGGATGCATGGAGGGAGGTATTCTTACTATACACTCTGTCTCGTAAAATGCTGTTCAACTTCTCCTCTCCTGCAGCACGGGCTGAGTTGAAGTCAGCAATGAGCTCATCAGAGGCAGGCATGGCTGACTGTAGGGTGCGGAGGGTGGGTGAGGCCGAGTCGAACGGGAAGGAGTCAAACTCATGCATGCATGCGACCAGGTCCTGCACACACTGCTCATCCTCTCGCATCCGTGGCCACATTGCATGTGCTTCTTCTTGGCTTCTTTTCGGTTGGCCAGAGCGCTGTGAGCCGCCCGGATCTGGGTCACATTGTTCATATTTCTGGAGTGCACTAGCAGCTGCTTCTCATTCTAGAGGATGGAGAGCCAGCCAGACTTCATTTTGCTGCCCTTGTTCATTGTACACTCATGTCCCAGGCAGGGTTTCCGTTAGAAAAATTTGCCGCCGGACAAGTGTCCGGGAAGATTTCGATTTACCGGACAAACGTGAATTATTCCGGTCATCATATTAAAATATAATATAGCTGTTTGTCGTGGTGATTACTGTTGTGTAGCGGCCTATATATGCCATTTAATGTCTATTTCTCATCCGATACGATTAGATGCGAGCTATATAATATATAACATGATTCGCATGCGCGCTGTGCCATTATGTCCAGCGCTGAACGGGCGCCTCACTGGGAACTGAACAGACAGCATCGATCAATGAACGGACTCCACATTACGTTAACTGAAGTTTGTTAAATTGTTTGGGATTAATGTGAGTTTTCTATTTTCTCTTTCCAGTTTTACCCTTTTTTTTTTTAAATCAATAAAACAACGTCATTTCTATAACCAGGTCTCGCTGGTTGGGAAGGCATTTAGTTTAGCTGCCTGTCAAATCATACTTAATCGGACTCGGGAGTATGACAATGAGGAGAACATAACTGTTTATTGATAAACAATTGATAGGCAGGTTGGGATACGATGACATTTTAATTAGGTTTTTTCTCTCTCTCTCACTCGCTGTCTCTCACACACACACGCACACACACACGCACACACACACACACACACACACACACGCACACACGCACTCACCCGTGGTGGTCAGCACGGTGCTGGTGAAAAACAGGGAGGAGATGAAATCCCAGTTGGGTTCGCTGGAGTTCCCCAGCACGGACACGCCGTAGTTACTGGTTACCTACCTCCAGCGCCCGGGCCAGCAGCTCCTCCAGCCGGGCGTCGGACACGCACGCGTTGTCCCGGAGGAGCTCTGCAATTGTTCGCGCAACCGGTGCGTGCAACGGCGTCAGCCGCCTCCATCTCTTCAGAGCCAGACTTCTCCTCATTGCTAAGCTTACTTCTCCTCATTGCTAAGCTTACTTGGTTTTGCCATGTTTACATTAATTTAATCGCTCGCTATGGTGCACTTTGAGCTGCAACGTTTGCGTATGCTGGCCCGCTGCGCAGGGTTGCCAGATGGGCCGGGTTACCGCCGAATGGGCTACTGGGTTTAGCGGTAATAGACTGGTTAGGCTGTATTGTCAATCCCATCTGGCAACCCTGCCGCCGCTGTTTCGCATCTAGGCAGCCGCTAGCCTACACATTAGGACTACTCATCATCATGCCGGCGTCAAATCATATAATAATAAAAGAAATACATAGCCTATATATTCGTCTTTTTTAAAATAGAAGGAATCAGAATGTGAACTTTAGCGAATTGTATTCAAATTGTGCTTAGAGGGAATTATTTTCACCGGACAATATGACCGACGAGTTTTAAATTTGTCGGACTTCAACAAATTTTACCGGACAAAGACCAGTAATTACCGGTTAACGGAAACCCAGGTCCCAGGCCATGTAGGACTAGGGGTTGCCTGTGATGGACTGAGTGAAATCAGTCCGAAGGAAGGCGACCTGATCAGCAAGGAGAGCTAGTCAGCATTGCCCAGAAGTCAGGCAGCGACCTCCCATACCTTGTTGTATGTATTGTTATCGTACGCTACCATTATTAATTATTAATCAAGCCTTTGACTCTAATATGTCAACAAGATGAAACAAGAATTTTTAACCTGGCTTTATCCAATGTTCAGATTTAAGTTCTTGAATGTTATGCAAATTACCGCATATTTAATTAGGTAACGCCTCATTTGCATATTTAAACATACAATTTCAGAAAACTTGTAATACAAAAAATAATTGTCTTAATGTAAGTGATTAACTGGGGAAGTTTCATAGTGATAGCTATTAGTTAATTTTTTTACCCTATTCACCTGTCTTAACACTAGGGGCGCGCCGTTTTTTTACCTACTAAAGCGCGACGAGGTGTGGAATCACACGACCACTATTCACAATGGGGGAGTGTGTACTGACCCACAAAAATCGCTAGATGGCGATGTCACGCAAGAAGCGTGGACACGCAACAGAAACACACCGTCCCCCACTGCCCGCAGCGCAGAGTGGAGTGGAGAGGAGATTCATCTAGGAGATTGATCGAGACTGCAGGAGTTTTCATTACTAACGAATGAAAGTTGATTAGCATTATTAAAAAATAACTGTAATATATATTGCAATGTTGTCCCTTTCACACATAGTTCCAAGTAATTTCCTTGGAATCCCAAGCTGTGTTGACCAGGTATCTGTAATGTTCACATTTATATATAACAGTAATACATATAGCGATAAAAGACAGCGCTGTAAATAGTGTTATTCTTGCACAATTGCACCCACAACGTGTTATTGCCGTCCGGAGTTGATCAGCTCCAGATTGAACCAAGGTTCTTCGCTACAGAAACATTTTCACACAATGACAAACATGTGATGCGTTTTATATTATATTCTTTGAACAACAGAACGGGACAGGCGCCAGAAACTGCCATAATATACCATACATATCTGCCATATATCGTACCTCCGTTTTATATTGAGAAATATGATGATAAATACATATAGGGCGGAGCTATGATATGTGGTGTGTGGCTAGATATTTTCATGTAGCACTGTGACTGTGCCTATCTGTGGATTATTATTTATAAATAGTGGTCTCCTAAGAGGAGCGAGTCTTGATTTGTTTTATGCAACAAGGAGGAGACAATGGTTACAGAAACACACCTTGGGACTTGGTGGAGCGGGGGAAACCCGATGTCTTTGTTCATTGATCGGAAACGATTGAGAGCCATCAACCCTCCCCCATCAACATCAAGTGATTGTAACTCAGAAGTTTGTAACTTAGAAACGAGTCGTCCCATACAGTGATTTTGTTTGTGCCTACTTGTTAGAAACAGAGCCTAGTATGTTTATAACCAAGTGCTTTAGTTTCTCTGCAATTGGCTACTATGCTGCCAAAATCAACTATCCAAATATGAATCTGCGTATATCTATGTACAACCTTGTTGTAGCCTATTATTATCATGGTCGACATGAGAATTGTTGGCTACTTCATATCACAACTGAACATTCATATATAGCCTATTGCATTATTTGAAAATTGACAGCGCTGTACATAGTGTCATTCAATGCACAAGCACGTAATTTCAAACGATTTTGGTCGACAGCGAAATACATTATCAATATCTTATTATCAATTCAACCCACTCAGAAATATCCGTTCGTTATATCGTTGATGATTACAGGCATAATCATCGCCGACATCATTTTATTTGATGTACACATTTCACGGCAAGAGACAGTTTATTCTCCCAACAATTGTTTGTTCACTGCACAACATGAACACAGTGAGGATTCAAACAAACACAATAATGAATACACTCTGCAACGGGACAGGCGCGAGAAACTGCCGTGGTTGAAACTGCCGTGGTTGAGAGAGTTGAGTACAACTGAGTACAACCTTTCTGGTGGGGGATTGTTTGATGGGCTTGTTGGAGGAATTGGCATCCTTTGTGTGGTCAAGTCAAAAGTCAAAAGTCACTTTATTGTCCCATCACTGGGAAATTTGTATTGGGCTTACACCCCACAGCAGCCAACAAAGAACAACAGACAATACAGAATGTTAACACACAAACAGAAGGCAGCCTTGATTAAAACAAGAGTGGAAATAAAACGATAAGCAAGATATGTTCAATATTCATCTGGTGCAGTTTAAAAGTTTAACAGAAACGGGAATAAAAGAATTTTTAAATCTATTTAGTCTAGCGCGGGGGACTCTGAACCTCCTCCCAGAGGGCAGCAGTTCATACTCTGCATGTAGGACATGGGAGGGATTCATGATAATTCTATTAGCCTGTCTGAGAGTAGCCTGTTCAAAAATAGACTGCAGGGATGAGTGGTCTTTCACCCCTATGATCTTCCATGCAGTCTGGTGATCGGAAACGATCAGAAAGAGATCATTGAGAATAAGATGACCCTCCCCCATGCATCAACCATCAATTGTCAGGATTCATCTGTGATAAACAATTGCCTACTAATTACATGCCATTGAATATGTTTGCATATGAACACACTTATTCCTACATTATCAATATCTTATTATCAATTGTCAATACTCTCTCCCTTCTTCTCCTTACTTTCCTGTCTGTCTTCACTATATCTGGGACTGCCCCACTCAGAAATATCCGTTCGTTATATCGTTGATGATTACAGGCATAATCATCGCCGACATCATTTTATTTGATGTACACATTTCACGGCAAGAGACAGTTTATTCTCCCAACAATTGTTTGTTCACTGCACAACATGAACACAGTGAGGACAGCACACTTGTCTGTCTTCACTATATCACGCAAGAGAAACACACCGTGGGAGAAACCTGATCTTATTGTTCATTGATCGGAAACGATCGAGAGCCATTCAACCCTCCCCCATCAACATCAAGTGTATGTAACTCAGAACTTTGTAACTTAGAAACGAGTTGTCCCATAGCCACGGTTCTTCGCTACAGAAACATTTTCACACAATGACAAACATGTGATGCGTTTTATATTATATTCTTTGAACAACAGAACGGGACAGGCGCGAGAAACTGCCACATATCATCCCAGTACCTCCATACCACATGTATTTTTAATATTTTTCAATATATGTTGTATTGTCTGAACGAACATTTATTTCGCCATATTACGTGACTTATTACCTTCGTTTTTTGTGAACGGGACGATCAGAAAGAGATTCGTTTACCACAAAACAAGGAATGCAAAATCCAAAAAACAACGTGTTACATTGGCCGTCCTAATGAGACGATAATAGGCTACTCAAATAGAAGTCATTATCACTATTAGGCTACCGCGTCTCAATCTCAATGGCATTCAATTGTCAGGATTCATCTGTGATAAACAATGGCCTACTAATTTCAATCTCAATGGCATTCAATTGTCAGGATTCATCTGTGATAAACAATGGCCTACTAATTACATGCCATTGAATATGTTTGCATATGAACACACTTATTCCTATAAATTAGCCTGCATTACAGTTGGAGACCAGAACTACTCGTAATTTTGCTGTGATGAGTCGCCCAGAGAGCAGACGCGAGTGGTCCCCTGAAGAGATTTTAGCCTACATGCACGATGTACCAGCGGACCACTCGGACGGCGGGGGAGAATCAGGAGATGATGAGAGAAAAATCATGGTAAGACTTGGTTACAACACTGTAAACAAAAAATCTGTAAATTATAGTATGAAAAACTAATATAGATTGCATTGTCAGTTGTGTGTGTGTGTGTGGACATGTCCCGTGCTAATATAAAATCGCATCATATAGGCTATTGTTTTTCTGTGCATGATTACATGAAAACAACAACTAATAGTTTATTGTGTGTGGACATGTCCCGTGCTAATATAAAATCGCATCATATAGGGTATTGTTTTTCTGTGCATGATTACATGAAAACAACAACTAATAGTTTATTGTGTGTGGACATGTCCCGTGCTAATATAAAATCGCATCATATAGGCTATTGTTTTTCTGTGCATGATTACATGAAAACAACAACTAATAGTTTATTGTGTCTTACAGGCAGCAGGCGATCATGTCATTGAATCAGACGCAGATGCTTCAGAATGCGACTCTGACATTGAGGACGCAAGTGAAGCCACGAAAGAGCAGGGTCGAGACGGCACAGTGTGGACTGAGCAACCAGGCGCAACACAGCGCAACCCAGGCCCTCGGAGAGGCAGAGAACGACAGGCCAATATCATAAAGACAGCTCCAGGCCCGACTCGTTATGCCAAATCGAACATTACAAGTCCGTTGAGCAGTCTACTGTGTCTGATTGACACGGAAATGTGGCAACAGATTCTAAAGTACACGCAGGCAGAAGCTGACCGGAGTAATGATGAGATGTTCAATTTGACAATGGACGAACTAAAGGCATTCGTGGGTCTCCTTTACTACAAAGGAGTTTTATGTTCCAAGTCCGTGAGGGTGGATGACCTCTGGTCATCACAATTCGGAATCGCTGTCTTCAAGGAGACAATGACTCGCCAGAAGTTCCGAGATATCATGCGCTATCTACGCTTTGATGACAAGAACACACGAGCTGCCCGCGTTCCGGTGGATAAATTTGCCATGATTTCAGACATTTTTGACAAATTTGTGAAAAACAGCATTGCATCGTACACACCTGGTGACAACATTACCGTGGATGAACAGTTGTTCCCGACCAAAGCAAGATGTGGTTTCACACAGTACATGGCCAATAAACCTGACAAATTTGGCATAAAGTTCTGGGTTGCAGCGGATGTGGACACCAAATACATGTTGAACGCACATCCCTACCTAGGGAAAGATGCAAGCAGGCCGGCCGGTCAGCGGTTATCGGACAATGTTGTGCTGCGTCTGATGGAGCCGTTCGTGGGCAAAGGAAGAAATGTCACGACAGACAATTACTTCACCTCCTTGCCACTGGCAAACACCCTTTTGGCCCAACAAACCACAATTGTTGGCACAATTAATAAAATCAGACGGGAGTTGCCCCCATGTACACGGGCACAGACTGAAAGATTTTCCAGCAAGGTGCTGAGGGCTGGAGAAGCCACACTCACGGTTTACCAGGCAAAACCTAAGAAAAATGTATGCCTCCTCAGCACACTGCATCAAACCGTTTCTACTGATGATGGCCCAAAGAAACTGCCCGAAACGGTTTCCTACTACAACAGCACTAAGTTCGGTGTTGATGTTCTGGACCAGATGACGAGGAAATACACAGTAAAAGGAGGGACCCGCCGTTGGCCTGTAGCTGTGTTTTACAACATGTTGGACATGGCTGCAATTAATGCACGCATTCTGTACAGCCAGTGCATGGGCGTCAGGATAAGCAGGAAGAAATTCCTTTTTAAGTTGGCAGGGGAGCTGTGTGAGCCACTGGTAATGACAAGGCTTCCTTCTACACCAGCAGCGAGAAGGCGACTGCAGCTCGAAAATCCTCGCACACCTCCGTCCCCACAGGTGAAAAGAAAAAAGTGTCAAGGCACCATATGTCGAGGGAACAAAGCAATTAACATCTGCCAGTCATGTGGACGATTTGTCTGTGGCACATGCACCAAGCCAGCAACGGTGTGCTGGGGATGCTGACTGTCCCATGGCCAGGCCTGATGCCTCTCCTGCCCTGTCTACCTGACAGCGCCCACGCTGAGCGCTCCGGCGACCTCCTATTCACTTTCTACTTTTTTTAAATATATATTGGTGTTCATATTAATTACCATACTTTTTACTTGGAAGAATTGACGTGAACATTGCAAGTAAATAAAAATGTTACTTGAATTATCTGTCTCTCTGTGTTCGTTTGTAGTAGAAATATCACATCTGATATATCTATGTAAATAGATTTCACTGCAACATGAACACACTATATTTTCACTTTTCACAACAGCTATTTTCATTTCATTTATAATGTGCAGTAAACAAACAAAATAATGTATACTCTCTGCAATTGGCTACTATACAATGGTGCCAAAATCAACTATCCAAATATGAATCTGCGTATATCTATGTACAACCCTGTTGTAGCCTATTATTATCATGGTCGACATGAGAATTGTTGGCTACTTCATATCACAACTGAACATTCATATCAGAATCAGAATCAGAATCAGAAGACTTTTATTGCCATGACATGTAAACATGTTAGGAATTTGGTTTGGAACAATGGAGCACGGTTTACAGCAGGATAGGTGCAAGACAGGACAAGACAGTGCAAACCAACATCAAAGTGCAAGAGTCATAATTAATATAAATATAAAGTGCAGAGATCAAGTGTTCATATCCAGACAGTCCAAAGCTCTCTGGGTGGGGGTGGAGGGAGGGTAGATATATATATATATATATATAGCCTATAGCATTATTTGAAAATTGACAGCGCTGTACAGGCATAATCATCAAAAAAGACATTATATACAATATTATAAATATCCGTTTGTTATATAATATTTGTTGATGAACTACTTTGCTGTGGTACCTATGTAATACCACACAGCTTGATAGGTACATACTGTGCAGTGTATCATTCATAACTGTACATAGGCTACACATATCATAATATCTTATCACTATTGCATGGAACTTGGGTGAAAAAAAAACCTCAGCTCCAACAAATCTGAAGGGATTGTAAAAGTCATACTGTACAGTTTATCATTTTTATAACTGTCTGTACATATACATATCTTATGTATCACTATTGCTATATATAGCCTATATATAAACACATTATGTTACAAATATCAGTCTTATCCACTGTATCTAATTCAGCACTGAAGCCTGAAGGTTGAGCACAGTGTGTGCCCCCTTGCTACCTCTGCTGATATAAAAGAGAATTGCAGCCTTGGAGAAAAAGATGGCAGCCGAATCCCAAGGCAAATACACAGACACACACAGAAATACTGCAAAATCGCTTTATACTAACTCGATTTTGAAAATGTAAAGATGCTGGGTGGTAGAACGCACATATCTAGGAAAAGTCATGAAAGGAGGGTCCTGAAATTTGATCGAGTGCAAAGGTAGATTTTTTTTTGTACTCACTGGTGCTGTTTAACACCTCACGGCTGATTAAGTGTTAAAGGTTACAGGTATTTTGGATTTGGCCCTCTGGCAAAAAAAAACGGGATTTTTGGGAGGGACCTGGAGGCTAAATGTTTCATAAAAGGTCCCTAGAAGTCAAATAAATCATCAAAACATGTTAGCCAGAGAGTGGTCACGGAATTTTGGTTTTGGACCCTACTAGGAGGTTAGGTTGGGGTAGGTTAGTTTAGTTTATTTATTTAGCACGATTAAAAAAAAAACAAGGGCTTGTAGCCTACATATTCCACTCCTGCCAACAGCTAAAGTTCAATATACAACAAACAACACTTAATACAGACTATTGTAACAGTCTCCTTGCTCGTCTTCCGAAGAAAGCTATTGGCCAGCTGCAATTAGTCCAAACTGCAGCAGCGAGAGTTTTAACCAAAACAAGCAGACGAGCTCATATAACTCCTATTTTAGAGACTCTACACTGGCTTCCTGTTAAGTTCAGAATACATTTCAAGATCCTTCTGCTTGTTTATAAAGCTCTCACTGGCACAGCAACAGAATATTTGAAAGACCTTTTGCTAGCATATCAGGCCAATAGAGCTCTCAGGTCTTCTGATGCTGGTTTTCTCCATGGGGGCAAAACGGTAGGATAGCACACAAAAAAGACACAAGGATACATAGCTTGCTCAGAACACATCAAGAAAAGAACAGAAATTAGAGCAATAATCATGGAAAAGAAAATAACTTGAAGGATTTAAAAAGAAAAACAGAAAAAAAATCTATTACTAAGGATATTACGCAGGACCAAGATGAAATTAACGGCTCATGACGAAATTAGATAATCTTTCTTCTACATGGCTCACCTGGGTGTAGTTGAATATTAAGTGAAATCAATGGCTGTGTTCGGAATAGCGTACTAGCATACTACTCATACTAGATATGACGTAGATTTTTAGTATGTAGTAGGTTCACACTGTACAGTATGCGAGATTTGAGTATGCGAGAAATTTAGTATGTGAGCAATTCATAGCTTTCATGTGACGTCACAGCATAGTGGAAACGCCCACCTGACGGGCAAAAGGCACTTTTTGCGGGCAAAACCCACGGGCAAAACCCACTTTTTGCGGGTTAATAACTTTGATTTCCCGTGGGTTAGGAAAATAATTCTAACGTGTCCGGATAGAGTAGAAGACAGGGAATCCAACACTATTTGAATGGAGTCGATCCTCCACTCCTATCACCGTGGACACAGCAAGGAGCGAATTCCCGGATATAAATATTCCCTCGCCTCGCTGACAGCGGGAGTTGGGAGTTTCGTCCAGCAGCCGGTGAACGCCCGGTTGATCGAGTTTCATATTAAAAGTATATCTTCTCGGGGTGTCAGCGCGGTGGTTAAGGGCTCAAAATGACCGTATACTGATGGTGAATTTAGCAATAATAGTCTTATGTTTGTACCACCTCCATAACCGGTGTTATTCACGGGAAAAGCCGGTCAAGGAGGCACCCTTTGCAGGTCAATAACTTTGATTCTCCGGGGGTTAGGAAAATAATTCCAACGTGTCCGGATAGAGTAGAAGACAGGGAATCCAACACTATTTGAATGGAGTCGATCCTCCACTCCTATCACCGTGGACACAGCAAGGAGCGAATTCCCGGATATAAATATTCCCTCGCCTCGCTGACAGCGGGAGTTGGGAGTTTCGTCCAGCAGCCGGTGAACGCCCGGTTGATCGAGTTTCATATTAAAAGTATATCTTCTCGGGGTGTCAGCGCGGTGGTTAAGGGCTCAAAATGACCGTATACTGATGGTGAATTTAGCAATAATAGTCTTATGTTTGTACCACCTCCATAACCGGTGTTATTCACAGGAAAAGCCGGTCAAGGAGGCACCCTTTGCAGGTCAATAACTTTGATTCTCCGGGGGTTAGGAAAATAATTCCAACGTGTCCGGATAGAGTAGAAGACAGGGAATCCAACACTATTTGAATGGAGTCGATCCTCCACTCCTATCACCGTGGACACAGCAAGGAGCGAATTCCCGGATATAAATATTCCCTCGCCTCGCTGACAGCGGGAGTTGGGAGTTTCGTCCAGCAGCCGGTGAACGCCCGGTTGATCGAGTTTCATATTAAAAGTATATCTTCTCGGGGTGTCAGCGCGGTGGTTAAGGGCTCAAAATGACCGTATACTGATGGTGAATTTAGCAATAATAGTCTTATGTTTGTACCACCTCCATAACCGGTGTTATTCACGGGAAAAGCCGGTCAAGGAGGCACCCTTTGCAGGTCAATAACTTTGATTCTCCGGGGGTTAGGAAAATAATTCCAACGTGTCCGGATAGAGTAGAAGACAGGGAATCCAACACTATTTGAATGGTGTCAATCCTCCACTCCTATCACCCAGTGGCGGGCGGTGCATTTCACACCTAGGCCTTCAGTGATGTCCGACACATTCCTACCTGAATTATTCTACCTCTTAATACCATCGTTATGACGCCATGGCTCTAGAAACTAGACAGAAACACAGTATAACCGGGCGTTGCATCACCTTAACATAGTCAGACAAGTACAACAGAGTTATATTAATATTTCCGAAGCATTTTTAATCAATAAATCCGCATTTACAATGAAGAGTGTTAAACTAACATCTTTAAGATCGCTACATTACCCACGTCTGTCGTCTCGTCCACCATAATAGCGACAAAGGGTGCCTTTTTAATCTCCATTTTGATCTCTTCTTCCATCACTTCAGCAATAGCAAAAATCAGGTCGTTTTGTATTTTGCCTGACGTCCCAGTAAACACGACTTTGTTTGTGGACAGGTGGTAATGTAAATCTGGGTTGTTTTCAGCCAGAAAAGAAAGAAGCTCAACGTAGTTTCCTGTTTGTGGACTTGGCGCTTTCATTGTGTCCCCTAAATGAAAGTTATTGTTTACCCAAAAACAGGACACAATCGATCAGTATTATCGATCAGTCAACGAAAGCTTTCGTTGTGAGGCTCCGTTTCCCTGCGCACTTTCAAAAGTTTCACATCTACCGGCATAGTTCCGCATCTCAATAGTGAATATCAATAGTGCGTATCAATAGTGCGTAGCAATAGTGCGTATCCAATCAAAAGACGTGCTGGGTGCTGACATCATTGAGCCTTACAGCAGGCGCCGTTGTTGCTTTTGCTCGCATCTACGTAGGTTTACTAGGAACGCCACAAGTTTTCTCGTTCCAACGTTAAGTTACAGGTCGAATCCGCGGCACCGTTTAATGTGAAGGCGGGCAGATTTTTGAGCCCCCTAGCAACACATTTTGATTGGATAAAAGCTCTAACATAAAGGCCAGCCCTCCAAATCTCAATCGGAGACTGGAAGCAGCGCAACCAAGAGGAAAGCTATGAAATGAAGAGAATAGACTATGGGGAATCATTAATACATATTTGTGGAAAATATATATTAAAATAAAATGTATATTCTGATGATGTTTAGGCCAGCAGAGAAGGCCTTGCTGGCCCTGACGGCACACCACTGCTATCACCGTCGTGTATCTTGATAGTTCTTCATGAGTGAGGTGGTCTAAATAGTAGGCAGCCATGTTGAGCGATGTTGCTATGATACTTTTTGCCCGTCAGGTTGGTGGTTGCTAGGGAAGAAACCACGTGACTGAAAGCTATGAATAGGCTTGTTGCATTAACGTCGCGCTGCGGAACTTCCGGGTGCGTCTACTTGCATAATAACTTCCGGTGTAGCCGGACGTTGACATCCTAGTCATTAATTAGCCGTCACATTATATTACTTATTATACAATACATTACTTATTAGCGGTCATGAGTGGAACATTTCAAAAACGTGGGTTCACGTACCAACGACGTGAATCAGGCTCCACTGACCACTGTTGTGTGCCACAATGTGCGAATTCGGCGCGCTATAATTCGCACATAAGTTGTCATTCCTTCCCAAGCAACTCTGAGGCAAATGCTAAGTGGCTAGCGAAGATTCGGCGGGACGCATTTCGTGTCACCAAGAAGAGCAAAGTGTGCAGTCAGCATTTTGAACCAGGTGATTTCGCTGTGCCAGCTGCAGGTGGGTTAAGGACGCTGAAGAAAGGAGCCGTCCCGTGTCTCTTTAAATGGAACCAGTTCGCCAAATCAGCACCCAGGCTAGGTGTGTGGGAGGGCCGTGAGCGTGCTGCGGTCGCCCCTATGATAGCAATGCAGGACTCCTCTGATGAGATGGAGGTCACCCGGCCAGACCACGATTACTGCTTGGCTCCTGATCCTGATGCTTTGGATGACGTCCTGGCCCAAAACGAGTCATTGAGGAAGGACATAGAAAGGCTCCAGAAACAGCTAGAGACCGTCCAGCTACAGGCCAACTTCAGCCTGCGGCGATTCGCAGGTTCTGACGAGGACATACGCTTTTACACCAGGTATGTCTGATTTGTATAATTTCATTTATTAATCCCCCCAGGCAAATTAACTCACCTGTTCAGTCTCTCCACCCCCATCTCTCTCACGCACACCCACGTAGTAGATAATAAGTACTGTACCCATCGTGTGATAAGGATCATATTCTTGTGATAAGGATCATATACTGTATACAAGTCTACTAGTCCAGTGTTTCCTCTACATGCATTTCATCGTGGCGGACCGCCACGATGGAATTTCCTCCGCCACCATTCAGATTTCTCAACCCAAAAAAAAAAAAAGGATTTAGGCCGCTTTTCAGACCTTCACAGCGCTAGACACACCCACAAGCGCTGAAACTGGACCAGTCCGTGTGTGTCGCGAGTATTGAACTTGAGGCTGCGTTCGTAAATTCGCTCTGAGAGCCCCGGAGCGCACACTGGGTTCAACGTCATAAAGGGACCAAGTCATTTGATTGGACAAGAGGCATTCCGTGAGTGCTGATCAGATTTCCAGAGCGTATTTACGAACGCGCCCTGGCTGTCACCCGAACACCGCGAGCTAGCGTAGTGTAGTGTAGTATAGGATGCGTAGTGTAGTGTAGTGTAGGATGGAGAGAGAGAGGAGAAGCCTCTCTATGTGTTACCTATGTCCAGTGTACTAGAACCACTCTAACAGGAGTGTTTGTCCGTGAATAACACCGGCTATGCCCGGGGTAGAAACACGACCAGCCCTCTACGACCACGGGAAGTCATGTTAAAAGTGAAGATACTTCTGTTAAACTAAGCTAAGCTAAACATCGCTAATCGCTAACTCCCTCCTGGGCTTAAAGTGACAAGTAATAACGTTGTGAAAAAAAACGTCAGATCAGTGTTTTTGTTTTTATTGACAACGGAATTACATGCTGGAAAAACATGCAGACACAGACAATAAGAGACACACGGGAGAAGTACAGGAAAACATTTTATTTTTTGGGGCAATCCTCGAGTTTTGGCTGAAATTACGTCGTTGTTTTGAGCGCGCGTGCGCGTTTCATGCGCGTGCACGCGAAAAAATCGCGGGCGCGCGCGCGGTCAGCACTACCCGCCACCATTGTAAAAATTCCTGGAGGAAACACTGTAGTCCATATGTTTATAAAAGTACACAGTTACATGTTAACTCCCCCCTGTCTATATACTCCCCTGTGAATAGGCCATATAGTGTATATACGTATAGAAGTTCACATTAGATATATTCTCAGATGTCTACCGACCACTTCCCCCCCCCCCCCCTATTTCTATTTATATCCCCCCCTATTTATGTCTCATTCTTGTTTTTTTTACTATCTTAAGACTGTTTGTTTGTTAGCACCTAGGGTTTGCATTTGAATTTCGTTGTACCTCTTACAATGACAATAAAGATAATTCATTCATTCATTAATTAATGTATACATACATGTTTGCTTGTAGTCTAACTGTATAGATACAATTAAACTAACACATCATGTATTCTGGCTTGTCCTAAGGTTTGCTACCTATGAACATTTCATGTGCTTCTGGCGCATGATCGAGCCTTGTACCTCCAGAATGGTGAGGGTCACCCGGGCTAAGGTATCCTCTACTGACCCTGAGGAGCCTGTTCCTTTAAGAGCAACGGTATGTTTTCTTCTTTGAACTGGACATCATTTTAAAAACTGTTAAATTACAACATGTTGGCCGTTATAGTTTGGTTATATCAGCTGCTGTTCTGTTGTGGATCGTCTAAGTATAATAACAATAATAATAACTTTTTATTTGTATAGCGCTTTTCCTGCAAATGTTGCAGCTCAAAGTGCTCCAATCATTATATAATCATAATTTTATTATTTAGTCATTTAAAGGCAATATTAAAAAGATGGGGTTTTAGTCTTGACTTGAACATATTTGCTGAGGTTGCATCCCTAATGTAAACTGGCAGTGCATTCCACAATTTGATATAGAGAATATGAGAACATGATGTCTGTTTTTCTTTATTGACAGAAACTTGAACCTGTTGACGAGCTGTTCCTATTTCCTATTTCCCACACAGTGATGGAAACCTGGCCTTCAACCTTCCCAACCTGGCCTGCAATCCTCACTTCAAAATATACATGAATTCATGGTCTAGGCAGCCTTTCTCAACTCCAGTCCTCGAGACCCACTTGCCAGAAGATTTGTTGTAACCAGGAACTCACACACCTGACTTCACTAATCAAGGGCTTTTCTGATGGTTTGGTTGGTTCAGTCATTAAATCAGGTGTGTGAGTTCCTGGTCAGGAACTAAATCCAGTCCAGATTTAACACCTGATTTAATGACTGAACCAACCAAACCATCAGAAAAGCCCTTGATTAGTGAAGTCAGGTGTGTGAGTGAACTGGGTGTTGGGGTGGATGACGAACCCACATGGTGAGTAGTTCACAACCCTGGTCTGACAGTACGCTTGGACAGCACCTGCCTCCATTTCCAGACCCCTCTTCATCGCTGCTGTCTGAGGGGTCCCTCGCAGGATCCTGTCAGCGAGGTGTTGAGCTGGAGTCGGTCCTCTAACATGGCACACCTCCCTGAAGTGTGAGGAGGTGAGGCGCGGCCTTCTTAGCTGATGCCATTCTGAGACCATACTCTGGTCTTTGGTTGCAGCTTCAATTTTGTGAGCCATATCCCACGTGGTCTCCAACGATGTTAGAAACAGCTGTTCCTTTTCGCTGCACACGAACATGCAGTTTGATGGGTCCAGTCTGTAGTGCTGCAGCGGAAGGGGTGGTGGAGGAGGGGCATCTGGGTGGAATGTTATTTTCCTGCTTGCGGTCAGTGGTTGCTGATACGACAGTGGACTTCCTGCCTGGACCTTTCCAAGTGCAGAGTCCACCAGTGGGACCTCACTGGAGATGCCCATAGTGGTAATCAGTGGTGCACAGGCCATGTTTTTATACACCTCTGATACCTGCAGAAGAGAGAGGTCTGGTAGTTCTCCTTTATATGCCTTGTAGAGGGTGCTCCTGTGTAAACATAACAATTTAAATGTCACGAAAATGCGAAGCAAACCATCTGGTGGAGTCAGGTTACCATTTCACCTGAGCATTCCTTGGGACTAACAACTCTCCTAAACTGGCTAACTGTTTCATTCATTGTAAACAAATAGGGGATCCATACTGCACTACTACCATGCTACTTACCAAGGGCTCTGTGGATGCCCTTTTTTTTTTAACAATGAACAGAATATTTTATGCACCTGCAGTACCAGATAACTGGGTGTGTGAGTGGTGTTATCGTAAATGATGTGTCGGATTTATATTTCTGAACTTACCTCACGCCATCAGCCATCGTCCTCTGTTTTGGTTTAGGCCTCGTAGACAAGACAACCATTTTGTCTACTGGGCCTGGCTTCACACCCTATTTAATTGAAAGACATTTGTTTAGATATTGATGTCATGTGTGCTTATGTAGGCCTTCATATGTTTTCCCCCCCAAACTACTTACCATTGTTCTTGGCTTGTGCCAACGCTGCTCGCTCTCTGTGCAGCTCAGGACAGGCGGGACCACTGGAGTCTTCAGCTGCGAGTAATGTGCAGACTGATACAACAGAGCAACGGTGTGGTTACATAGTGTTGTACCAGCGACACAGGAGCACTGTGTATGAATGAGCTCCACAGGGCATGAGTCCTTCAATATAACCTGAAATAGTAAGGAAAGAGGTGACATTAAAAATGTGTTCATACTTTATTAAATGGTAGTAGAATTGTCAGTCTTCATTTACTGATTTATGATTTAAAAAGAAGAATAAGTTGAGACAGACCTTACATGGGTTCAAGGAAAACTCTAAATCTGAAGTAACATTTCAGCAGTAGGCTACAGAACTCTGCATTGGATCTTTTACATTTTTGGTTCTGGAAACTGTCTCAACTGATTCATTTAAAGGAAGTATGAATATTGTGAATAGCAACAGATACAGTTAGGTGAGTGGAACATCTGAAATAGAACAGAAATTCTCTAACCATTTGTGACAACTGACAATGAAAAGGGCTACCTGTAGGCAAAATCATTTTTCTGTTTTTTACATGTGCTTAAACTACAGATTGTAAGCTTTCAAATGATGCATCATACATTGAAATCGGAAACAAATTGAAGACGACATGAGTATTTGAAAGTTGCTACACCTGAAATCACTAAGCACAGAAAATCCCCTTCAAAGATATTGTTTTTTCTCACCTTCACAGCCAGGTAATGGGCGGTAACAATGTCTGGTTAACCCCACCCCCAACCACTCAGCTGTCAATATCTGTCAGTGTTACTCACTGGGTCAGATAGCTATAGCTAACATTATTACCTAGCAAGGTATTACCTAAGCTAATTAGCCAGCTTATCATTATGGAGGCTTTATGGTTGTTGTAACTATTATTCTTTTAATGATACAAAAAAGTCTTGAATCAGAATCAGAATTTATTTTAGAGTACACAATAATACAAATCTTTGGCTGTGGTTCTTCAACATTAGCTTTGCAGCAAGGTACATAATCACAACAATACCATCATCACAATAACCACAAGTAAATAAGTAAAGTAAGTAATGATAAGTAATAAATTGATAAGTGATGGTAGTCGCACTACAGCAGAATTAAAGTGCAATCAATAGTGTAACATGCTGTGCAAAGTTCAACAAGATGAAAATGAAAGTGTTCAGGTATTTCTCAAGTAGTCAGGTAGTGTGCAATTCCTGTGTCCTAATGTTTTCAACATTAGCATTGCAGCAAGGTACATAATCACAATAATAAGTAAATGAGTAAAGTAAGTAATGATAAGTAATACAGTTTTCTGAGGTTTTCTGAGGTGCTATGGAGTCATGTGGTGTCTTTTGAGTCATGTGGTGTGGTGTCTTTTGCCTCATCTGAACAGAATTCTCTGATCAAAAAGATACTTCTGTCTTCTGAAACAGACAAACATAAACACAGTTAGCTAGCTGTACACGGTATCAACAACACAACTTATAAGAACAGCATAACGCCCTGCGGTGGTGTAGCGGTCTAAGCACTGGCCACTAGTGCAAGCTGCCCACCGGGGACTGGGATAGAATCCCAGCTCGCCAGATCCGGATATGGCTGGGGCACACACGGGGAGCGGCATATTGGGCGGCCGCTCCCGAGGGCGGTATAGGAGTATTTCCGGACAAAGATCTGTCGCGCAACAGCGCCCCCGGGGTGCCGGAATGTTAACTTTTCCGGCCGTGTATGAGTGAAAAATGGATAGCTACTAGCTAATGTTACACAAGCAATGTAGCTCACCACAGTTTGTATGTCTTGTCTTCTGGTGTTAGTAATAATATATGAGCTATAGTCAGTCGCAATGGTCCAAAATTCAAGTGCTTCGTAACACAGACGGGGTGAATTTCATGAATGAAAGTGAAAGTTCTGTCACAAAACGCCGTTACGTATCCTCACACATGTTTAAGTGGGTATTGCGTGGGTAAAGTGAAATTACGTCTTTGTTTTGAGCGCCAGTGCGCGTTTTATGCGCGTGCACGCGAAAGAGGACCCCCCCGCCACTAATGTGAAAAATCCTGGAGGAAACACTGCTGTGCCCCACCCAAAATGTTTAGCACCAGCCGCCACTGCTAAGCAGAACACATTCTCAAAACAAACACGGCTTCCTTTGTCCCTCCCCCTTGAGCTCAACAGCCAATCACACCCAAGTGAAAGCATACATGTATTTTCATGACAAACAAGCCTATTTTGTTGCTAGATTACACTTATTTAATGAAGGTAAAACTGTTCGGAAAAATAACGAGTGGGTACTTCACATCTTAAAGTTGAATGTTAGCTAAAAAACCGAAAATCTGAGTTTTAGGTCAGAAATAGGTTGAAGGCCGATTTCACGTATTTCTGTTTTCCGAGAGGTGTCTTATTACATCGTCAGTCGACACATTTTCTGGGGATGCCAAGCTAAACATGCTGCACCTAACGTTCATTTCAAATCACTGACTGGTGTTTTGCCTAACATCCAAACTCTGGCAACATTGACTCCCCAGAACATGATTGAGAACTAGAGCTAGCTGTAAAAGCTAGATAACTGTACATCCCCCTACTCTCAAATTGTGCTGTTTCTCATGCTTCCTCATGCGCCCTGACGCTGACCTCTCCAGTACTCAGTGGTGTGCCGTCAGGGCCAGCAAGGCCTTCTCTGCTGGCCTAAACATCATCAGAATATACATTTAATTTTTATATTTTTTTTCTACAAATATGTATTAAATTATTCCCGTAGTCTATTCTCTTCATTTCATAGCTTTCCTCTTGGTTGCGCTGCTTCCAGACATTTGGAGGGCTGGCCTTTAGCTTTTATCCAATCAAATTCAGCCATAATGTGTTGCCAGGGTACCAAGAAATCTGCCCGCCTGCAGATTCAACAGTGGCGCGAGTACAGATTGTAATTTAAAGTGAGCGAGAAAAGAGCTGTGGCGTGCCTTGGTCAGATCTCGAGTTGGCAGCAAATCCAAGCAAATCCGACGAAGGGGCCTTCTGGATGGCTGAGCACCTGATCAGCCCCTTCACGTCTTTTGATTGGATACAAACTATTGGGAGGCGGAGCTAACACACTGAAACTTGATCTCGCTAATTTGTGTAGATGGAAGGTGTTGTTCTACAAGCCGAACCCCGGCGTTAGCGACGATATCCATGTAAAAGGACTTATTGGTGGAACTGATCAACTGTACAACAGAGTCATTGAAGTCTTCTTGAGGAAAGAAAGGAGGATGGATTTTGTGTTCAAATAATCAGTTGTTTTGGTGAGTACAAAGCATTTAATGTTTTCTGCAAGAGATGTAGACATACAGAGCGACCCTGGGGTCCATAGAGATATGTGTGTTGTGTTGCCTGGCTCAGTTGTGTGAGTAAGTGGGGCTTCAATGCGATCTTCTAACCACTTCCCGGGCTGCTACCATGGAAAACGACACACCCCCGTGACCGTATGAACACGAGGAAGATAACCATCCTTAAATGGAACCTCGAAACGGTTCTCCTATCGAGATCGACAGAAAATAACTGACGCTTTCGTTTTCATGCAATGAATTGAATACACCCAGACAAGGTGCCGCTATAATAACAATGGCAACGCCCGGTTATACTGCGTTTCTGTCTAAATGTATAGTTTCTAGAGCCATGGCGTCATAATGATGGTATTAAGAGGTGGAATAATTCAGGTAGGACATCACTGAAGGCCTAGGTGTGAAATGCACCGCCCGCCACTGCCAGTACTTGTATCTTTGTTTGATACTGAAAAAGAGCCAGATAATAACGTTAATGTTAATCAAGAATGTAACGTTACTGATATTGTGTTTTGAATGTAGCTGGTTAGTACAAAGTAGCAAGGTAGTTGCAACACAGCCAGCTAAAAAGCTAACGTTAGTGCTAGCTAGCTAGTATTCTAGCTACTGATGCCGTTACTCACCCTCATAGTTGTGGAGGTAGCTCGAAATATACATCTTGAATCCCTTTTCTTTTTTGCTAGAATGGGCTACCGAGGAAGCGCTAACGATTCGATGTACGTCATCGACCGTGATTTTCGGGAGATCCTGTAAACAGCGAGTGTAAAAAGCCATCTCTTTCTGTAACAACAAACCAGACCGGAAGTTATTATGCAAGTACCCGGAAATGTGATGTACCATTTGGTTGGAGCGCGTCATCGTAAGCGCGTCGGTAAGTAACCGCGAGAAACCGCGAGATTTTGAAGGATCTTAAATGGCCGCCAATTTTTAAGGATTACATACTGTAACGATCCTGTATGTATGAGGCACTACCAGTCTCAGTTCGCTACAATACGAAGCAAGACGAAGAGGAAGAAGAAGAAGAAGAATTACAAGTACAATGGCAAATGCAGCTCAGGTGAGAATTTCGAAATATTATTAATGAACATGTTATAGTTTTCATATATGTATTTATTATTTAGGTTGTTGCATGTGTTACGCATTTGGCTGTAGTTTTGTTCATCTGGCTTGGCTAATTGGGTAATTCTATGTGGTTTAGCGTTATCAGATATGAGATTAGATTCAACTTTATTGTCATTGCTGAGTACAAGTACAAACAACAAAATGCAGTTATGCATATAACCAGAAGTGCAAATAGTGACAAAACAAAGATAAACATGTACAGCCGGCAGGGCTAAACGCAGCGTTGTCTTCAACCACTTAATGTAATTTAAAAGTTCACATAATAGATACATTCTCAGATGTCTCTTTTTGAAGTAGTTAACCCTTTCATGTAAAACATACTGGCAATAATGGTGGACTCTGTACAGATGCCACTGGACACTGACGAGGACCACACGTACTTCAAGAGGCCTTACAGCTTTCCTCCTAAAGAATTGGTTAGTGTGAATGAAGTTTATTGCATACAAACATACTATCCACCATTCACAGCTGTACACATAGTCATGCTTATGTGTGTATCCATTTAGGAAAGTGATGTTACCATGGACAAAGATGTCAGAAGCCTGGAAAGTGAAACCACACTTTCTATCAGGACACTTGAGGTAAGTAAGGAAGTGCAAATGATCAAGGAAAGAAAGTGACTCATTCAGTACTTAACTGCACCTTTTCATTGTAACATGGTTAAGCACTGTATTATTATTTTAGGAAAGGGCTCAACAAGCCCTACGAAGAGTGACCAATGACTTGTTAGTGAATTTCATCACTCAGGACAAAGGCTTACTGCAACATCTTGAAGTGAGTTTGCAACTGAAATGTGCAAGTGACACATTTAAGCATAATATAAATAATGAAAGTGAAATGTTTTATATTTGTGTAGTGATTGTACATTTACATAGAGCATCCTCCCAACAAACTATATATTTGCAGGCAATCATGGCAGGACAAGTCAAGTCTCTTTGGGCAAAAAAGAAGGCCACAGGCGTCATCTTCTTTGACGATGATGACCAAATGGACAGACTAGTTAACTTCCTCTCAGGAGTGTTAAAAAAAAACACAGACAACATTGGCTGATCCGGTGGCATTCGACATTGATGTGCTTCTGCCAGAGGTGACAATTCACTGACACTTTTTTATTTATTTATAGACTACATATTTCATATTATAACATATGTCACACTTTAACTCATGGTCAATATCCAGTAGGATCTTATAATGCCATTTGCTCATATCAGCAGTGTTGGGCACGTTACTTTAAAAAAGTAATTAGTTATAGTTACTAGTTACTTATCCCAAAAAGTAACTGAGTTAGTAACTGAATTACTTCATTATAAAAGTAACTAGTTACTTGGGAAAGTAACTAGTGCGTTACTTTTTACCACGGTGCAGCGGGCTAGCGGGTCCCTATCAGGAAGAAAATAATTTGGATTATTATTATTTTTTCTGAGCAGGTTTCAGCAGGGAACTTTTCATATTTATTGCAATTCAACAGACCACAACTGGTAGACATACTGTAACTTCAAGTATTTTCAACACAACAAAAGTAAACAGTTAAACAATATGAAGTGCTTTTAAAGTATTTCTTGGACATTTCAATTTCTTGGACAAATCCAACTTTAGCTCCTTAACATTCATTCATTCATCTATCCATCCGTACACTCCTTCCTAACACTCATCCATCCATGCATGCATTCATTCATCCAGCCAACCCAGTCATCTAACCATCCTAGCCATTAAACCAGTAATTGTATCTTAAAAGCAGAAGCTTTTCAAACTTCTGGTCAGAGAGCCTGTTCCTCTTTGGAGTGAAGACGAGCTTCCCCAGGCTAAACAGTCTCTCTACGGGGGCGCTGGATGGAGTGGCTGCATTGTATTTGAGTGAAATTTTCTTTATCCGTGGAAATCCATTAAGAGTGTCCATCCCTTGTCCTCCTGATTTGAGATAATCCACAACTTCACTTTCAGCAGTAGCAGAGGGGTCATCCTCATCCTCAAAGGAAAAAAACTCATCTATGGCTGAGTCAGTGAGTGTTGGTGTGCTGGTAGTACCTGTTTGCTGGTCTTCGTCTTGGACACTTTTCCGGCACTCTGCCAGCAGACTTGCCTTGGCCTTATCCTTCCTGTCCTGTGTCCGCAGCCAACGTAGTTTAAACCTGGGCAGAGTCACAGCAGCCAAGACAGCATTGTCGCTTTCCAGCACCTCTGCAAATCTTGTTTTGATTGCCTGAAATGATACATAATGCAAAGAGCATATTATACTGACTGTCTTACACACACACAAACACACACACACACACACACACACACACACACACACACACACTAATAGCATTACACATTAACCATATTTAAAAACTTTTCATAATGTATGGATGCATTTAATGTATTTAAAGATAAATACTAGTTCTTACCTTGACAACTGCCTCTGGGAGGTCAACAAGGATTTGCAGGCCACTCTTCAGTTCCAGGGTCTTGAACATCAGTGTCTCGAGCGTGGGTAGGAGTGTGCCATGGAAACAGTGGTCTTCTCCCTGAAGAATGTCTAAGGCCACTGTTAGTGGCTTCATTACACTACAGTACTCCCTGATGAACTGATGCTCTCGTTCTGTGATGGCTTTCAACCCGAACTTGGAGGAGATGGTGTTCAGCTCGACTATAGGGATCTCACAGATTCGAACAAGGGCATCATAGAACGAGTTCCATCTTGTAGTGCAAGGGACTAACAGCTTCCTTGCGATGACATCATCCACGGTCTCTGCGGCCACCGTTGAACGGCTAGCCTTGTTCCATAAGCCTGTGCATTTTGTCGTAGCACTTCTGTATATTGCTTTTGCTTCTGGTCTTGACAGTAGCCACTTGTCAACATCAGTACATGAAACCAGGTTTAATGTGTGCGATGCACATCTCTGATGTGGCGGCAAAGTAATCACAGCATCATCATCACCAACACTGTTTTGCAAGACATCATTAATGTTCATAAAAGTCACCTCATCCTCATCCTCCCCAGAGTCATCCTCCTTGGCTGGCTGGTACATTTTGAAGGCCTTGACGAAATTAGAGCCATTATCCGTGACAGTTGATGTTATTTTGTGGGATATGCCATAGGATGAGTGAATGTAGTCAAGTTCAGTTGCAATACTGTCGTGAGTATGACGGCCCTTGAATCGTCTGCATGCCAGGGCTGCTTTCCTTCGTTCCAGGCTATGTGGATTAATCCAATGCGCGGTCACGCCAAGATAGCTTTTATTATGTGCAGTCCAAATGTCTGCAGTTGTAGAGACATATTCTAACTCTTCAAATGTATTTTGGAGCTCGGCATTCATTTTGGCGTACTCGGCGTCTATATATTTAGAAAACGTCTTTCTGCATGGCGGACCGGCCCCTCCTCTCGCCGGTATTTTGGCAATTAGGGCTCTGAAGGAGTCAGAATCAACTGTTGATAACGGAAGCATGTTCTCAACAACATACCTGCCTATCATTCCGTTCAGTTCAGTCTGTGTCACAAGTTTTTGTGGAGCTGACGCAGAGAAATCCAGCTTTAGCTGCTTGGACGGCGTGGCTCCGTGTCCTTCTTTGTTAGCCATTGCTGCGTGTATCTCTCTGATAGTTTGAGTGTGTGTGTGGTGCTGTGCGAGCGTGTGGTTTGAGTGTAGAAACATCCGCACAAAACTGAACTATGGTTGGCTTACCATGACATGTTCTCTACCATAGCCAATCATGATCACTTAAGCGGTTGTCTCGCCCCTCCCCTCCCCAACAAACAAAAGCACATTTGCAGCTGTGACTGAGGTCGGATGACAATGAGAAGCTTCAGTAAAGTAACTAGTAACGCGCCGCATTGAATTACCGGTAACGGTAACGGCGTTATAACGATGGAAATAGTAATCAATTAGATTACCCGTTACTGGAAAAAGTAACTCCGTTAGTAACGCTGTTTATTCTAACGCCGTTATTCACATCACTGCATATCAGGTCTTGCTTAGTTGTCACCTGCAACATGGCACAACCTTCTTAGATGTCTACATGTTACTATAACTGGTTAACGTGTGGCTTTAATCACTTCATGACACAGGCAACAGTCCATGCCATTGCAGCTGTAAACTGTGTTTCCAATGAGAAAGCCATGGAAATGTATACATGTGGACCACAGTATGACTTGAGGTAAGCTGGAAACATGAGGAGAGTGCTAATACAATTTCCATGACAGTTTGCAACCACTGATGAATGTGAGTTTCTTAAATTCATTATTAATCACTTCTTTATAACATTTTGTCTCAACAGTGAGAAGCAGCTGTCTCACCATTATATGGTCGAAAATGTGAGCGAAGAACAGAAAAGGAAGCTGAAAGACCAATGATAGAGACAATGTTGAAAGAGCACTTGTGCTAAAGTGCAATCAGCAATGATGTCTTGATTGAAGCGCATTGAGTCGCATCTTGTGAGATGCGCTATACAAATAAAGCTTGAATTGATTTGATCCCTTGTACACACTTTTGGCCATTTGTGTTGCAACACACCTGTACATTCTGCACTCTACCCTGTTAGGCCCTTATTTTACTCTAGACAGAAGGGTTGTAACACTTGTTATTAACTCCATTTGGTATACCTCATAAACTTTCTTGCATTTCTGGTGTTTGCATTTTACATATTCTAAATATATGCTATCTACATGTCACACTGGATGGGGTTATTGCTGTTGACTCATCAGAAAGTAAAGACTAATTCACAGAGTGTATGAAGATTCCAGTAAGGGTTTTGTGAAGGAGCCCTAGTGCTGTTGACTCATCAGAAATAGAATGTTTTATTTAGCTCATCAGTGTGCACTCAGCACCATGGACACCTCCAGCCCAGCACCTTGCACCACGGTTCCTGCCCTGCTCCATGGATTACAACGATGATCGCCTGACCCTTGCCTGACTCCACCAAGTCCTTTGCCTGACCCCTCAAACCTGTTTGACCTAATAAAGTCCCACACCTGGGGTCATTGACATTCTTTGATTTATATACAGTTAGGTCTGGAAGTATTTGGACACTGACACAATTTCCATAATTTTGTCTCTGTATGCCACCACAAAGGATTTGAAATGAAACAATCAAGATGTAATTGAAGTGCATACTTTCAGCTTTAATTCAAGGGGTTGAACAAAAATATTGTATGAAACATTTAGGAATTGCAACCATTTTTATACACAGTCTCAAAAGTAATTGGACAAATTAACAATCATACAGTACAGGCCAAAAGTTTGGACACACCTTCTCATTCAATGCGTTTCCTTTATTTTCATGACTATTTGGTACATTGTAGATTCTCACTGAAGGCATCAAAACTATGAATGAACACATAGGAATTATGTATTTAACAATAAACTGTGAAATAAATATGTCTTATATTTTAGATTCCTCAAAGTAGCCACCCTTTGCTTTTTTGTTGTTAATAAAATATATTATAATAATATTTAATATAATGTGTTAATAATACTATGTTATTATATATATATATATATATTTAATATTATTATTATTATATATTTTATTAACAACAACAAAAATATATTTTATTAACAACAAAAAAGCAAAGGGTGGCTACTTTGAGGAATCTAAAATATAAGACATATTTAGAGTTATTTCACACTTTTTTGTTAAGTACATCATTCCACATGTGTTCATTCATAGTTTTGATGCCTTCAGTGAGAATCTACAATGTAAATAGTCATGAAAATAAAGGAAACACATTGAATGAGAAGGTGTGTCCAAACTTTTGGCCTGTACTGTAAGTAAAATGTTAATTTTTAATACTTAGTCGAGAATCCTTTGCAGGCAATGACTGCCTGAAGTCTGGAACACATGGACATCACCAAATGCTGGGTTTCCTCCTTTGTGATGCTTTGTCAGGCCTTTACTGCAGCAGTCTTCAGTTGTTGTTTGTTCGTGGGTCTTTCTGCCTTTAGTTTTGTCTTCAGCAAGTGAAATGCATGCTTGATTGGGTTGAGATCAGGTGATTGACTCTGGCCATTGCAGAATATTCCACTTCTTTGCCTTAAAAAAGTCCTGGGTTGCTTACACACTATATTTTGGGTCATTGTCCATCTGTATTGTGAAGCACCATCCAATCAACTTTGCTGAATTTGTCTGAATCTGAGCAGACAGAATATCCCTAAACACTTCAGAATTCATCTGTCTGCTTCTGTCTTCACATCATCAATAAACACTAGTGACCCAGTGCCATTGGAAGCCATGCATGTCCATGTCATCACACTCACCAGTGCATTCTTTTTTTCTCAGAATGTACCAAACAGTTAATTTGGCCAGTATTAATGTTCCCACTATCTCTCTGATGGATTTTTGTTTTGTTTCTAAGGATGGCCTGTTTCAGTTGCATTGAGAGCTCTGTTGACTGCATGTTGTGCGTATACAGCAACAGCCTCCAAATGCAAATGCCACACTTGGAATCAACTCAGACCTTTTACCTGCTTAATTGATAAAGAAATAATGAAGGAATAAATAGCCCACACTGGCCCATGAAACAGCTTTTGAGTCAATTGTCTAATTACTTTTGGTTATTATATATAAGAGCTATAATTCATAAACCCTTCCTTCAATTTGGATGTGAATACCCTTAACCTAACGCTGAGAGTCTGCACTTTAAGCCCAGTAAATTCTGTTGGAAATCTCATATAAGATACGTTAGATCCAAAGTATCAAGGAGTATTGCAGTATTGTGCAGGGCAAAACATATTCTGGAACAGAGGATGTTGTATACTCTATATTGTTGTCTTGTCTTACCCTATTTGAGTTACTGTGTGGAGATATGGGGAAATTAATATAAAAGCACTTTAAACCCATTGATTACACTACAGAAAAAAGCTATGAGGATTGTACATGAGGTCGGATATCGTGATCACACTAATAACTTGTTCCTAATGTCAAAAATAGGAAGAAAATATGAAGGAAAGCAGAAATATTGCTCTATTGCTCTATTTAAAAAAAGGTTTAAATTATTTTTAATGAAAAAGTATTAGAACGGATGATACTGAAATATATGTATTAATTAATTAATTGGATTATATAATGTAAGCATAATTGTTAAGTATAAACAGGGGTAGGACAGGCTTCTTCCTACTCCTTTTCGAACAATTGATAGGACTGTACTCTACATATTAGTTTATTTTTATTTTTATCATGTTCGAAATAAAGATTCATTCATTCATATGCATTATATGACTGTAACTTGTGTATGACTGTAACTAAGATGTTTTGGTAAACAGCTAAAATAATACAAATTCTGTCTGTGACCAAATCCATTGCTGGAAATGTGTTCATGGTTTGCACCGTAGTTTCCACCGTAGTAAGGCGATTCAAGGTTTCCACCGTAGTTTCAACCGTAGTAAGGCGATGACGTAGTCTATGCAAATATGCAGGCGCGGTATGATGACGTATGGTACATCACATTTCCGGGTGATGGATTTGATGCCTGCAGCTGGACCCTTCTCAAAATTTAAGTCAGTTACGATGGACACTAGCTCAGGTCCTATTTCCCAAAATGCATTTCGCGTCCAGGGTTGAAGGGTTGCGTCCAGGGTTGCCAGATGGGGCGGGTTACCGCCGAATGGGCTACTTGATTTTGAGGTTATAGAAAGTTTAGGCTGTAAATTGTCAATCCCATCTGGCAACCCTGTGCGCTTTCAGCCTCGTCAAACTGCGTCATACAAACTTGTCATACAGCTTTTGTTTACATTGTCCGATAGCCTGGGAACCGAAAGCTTGCAATAAACATCGTTTTTTGCACAGATTTGAGTGTGCAGATGCTGCTTTCTTGCACTCTAGATACTCTTCAGCTGCAGCACCCCAGCTAAGTCTGATCACGGATGAGCGGTGGTATTTTCACTATACTGGGAATTAACATGGTGAAATGCATTCTTAGACCAGGCTAGTCGTCATGATTACAGATATGCCACTTGAAATGCATGAAATCCAAGTTTATTTGTGTCTTACACACATGTTCACCTAGTATTTGACTGCTTGTAGCCCAATCACGAATGATCCCAGTATTGTAGCTTCAGACGGACAAGTTGGTTGTAGTGCTTGCCCACGATATGTTATTGCTCATATATATTTATTTTAATCATGTTATTTTACCAACTGTTAAGACAACAATATAGTAAGCTACTTGAGCTAGCTAAAGATATTGGCCCCCCAAATCATTTTACAACGTGTTGTAATTATGTAACAATATTTCTATCGAACTCCGTAAGTGAAGGTAAGCAACGTAGGGTGCGTTCGTAAAATCGCTCTGAGAGCGCCGGAGCGCACACTGGGTGCAACGTCATAAAGGGACCAGGTAATTTGATTGGACAAGAGGCATTCCATGAGTGCTGATCATATTTCCAGGGCGAATTTACGAACGCAGCTAGCGAACAGAAGACGCAAAAAATCGTCAGATCAGATATATAAACGGGTTATTTTGGTAGACTGAACACATTTTGGGAATATATGTGGTTACTTTCTCGCCTGAAAACACATTAAAACGTCATAAAATGACATGTTAACACTTGTAAAGCCCAAATTACATATTTTAGCTAATGGAGGTTTAAAATGGAGGTTTAAATTCGCCGCTCCCGGCGAAATGCATTCTGGGAGGCAGTATGCATTCTGTGTAAATGGTCGGCTGGTTTTCACATACTTATTATGAATTTTGTAGGCAGTATGCAGTATATACTCAATGAGTATGCTAGTATGCAGTATGCTAGTATACCATTCCGAACACAGCCATAGTCATTATGTCAAAGTAGATGCCTCAGTACATCCACATGAATTACGACAAGTTAAATTGTGTGACAACTGAATTGAATTGTTGGAATTAAATATGAGTCACAACCATGATGCTGGGTTGATAATCACAAGGTGTTTATAGAGGTTATTGTTTATTTATTATCATTTATCATTTGGGTTCCTAAATATTTATGTTTTCTTTTTTTAATGTAATTAAGTATGTAAATACGATATTTGTATTTTGGGTAGGCCTACGCAGTCTTTGTATATATAATGAGATTGTATTCAATTGAACAGGAAGCATCTTTATGATTTATGGAGAAGGGGTGGGATTGAATAAGTTGTACTTCTTCCCACTCCTTTTCGAATATGTGTATTTTGTTGTTGTTGTTGTTGTTGTTGTTGTTTTCCGTTATATTAATTATTGTTGCTTGATCCTTTTTGCACATATTTTAAATAAACATCAATCAATCAATGCTGTTTGGAGTGTTTATTATCCGTGGGGGTTAATGTAACTTATTGAAACAGAACATGAAGTGTGACTACAGGACATTGGGAATTGAAATAATGAAACAACAACACTATACACAAGCTGACATGTCATAGATCACAAATTAATTGAGAGGATTTCTGCAATTAAAATCATAAAAATGTATATTCTATGAACAAATAAGCAAAATAAGACAAGACGAGCTCTTGCTTTGTCGATTAATCTATCATCATTATCATCATCATCATCATCACTGGCGTCTACGGGTGCTGTCTGTCGTTGGTTTTATATATTTTTGTCCATCTGACAGACCCCTCATGGCTCTAGTCCACCTCTTTAGTTTCTCCTACTTCATACTTCCCGTATGAAGATGACCTGGGTGCTGCTCACTTTTCCTGCAGCCAGGACAGTGTGTCTAACGCCGGGTGCACACAGGGCCATTGCGTTGCGTTGCGTTGCATCGTTCTGGCGCAACCTGGTGGGATGGACTTGACGTACTTCAAAACTGCGTGTTGCTAGCGAAGTTTCCCACAGAAGTGGGGAAAAAAACGTCAGATCAGATATATAAACGGGTTATTTTGATAAACTGGACACATTTTGTGAATATATATGGTTACTTTCTCGCCTGAAAACATATAAAAACTTCATAAAATGACATATTAACACTTGTAGAGCCAAATTACAGATTTTAGCCAATGGCGGCCAAAATTGAGGATTTAAAATCTGAGGCGAGAGCTCTGGGCAAGAAACTACTTCCGGTTGTTTTGACGGATCCAATGCAACGCAAAAGCTGAATTTTTTTGACTGATTGCCGCACCCTGACGGTCAAGAAACGCAATGCAGAGCAACGCAACTGATCAACGCAACGGCCCCATTGAGATGAATGACTTCCGGTGCAACGCAACGAAACGCAATGGCCCTGTGTGCAAGCGGCGTTATGCTGCCTGGGGGCGGGGCTGTTCCATCTGATCGTAAGCTGATGCTTTTAAATCGTTGCTTATTGAACATTTATGCATAAATGATGCATGCATCACCCTCACCTGGAAGAGAGCAGAGGAACAATATGAGGAAGATGAACATTCTGAAGCATACACTATTTTAAGTAAAGCATTTTAAAGAAACTACGTACAGTGCCCTGAGTAGGTAATGGGACAGTGAAGCAATGACGTCTTCTTTTGGCTCTATACTCCAAACGTTTGGATTTTGAATTAAACAATTATTACGAGGATAAAGCATGAATAGTATTTGTGAACACTGGCAACACATTTTTATTCGTAGTGCCCAAGGCCACCGAAACATAATGGAACAGTTGGCTTGACAGGTGTTTCTGGTTAGTGTAGTCGAATTATAGAAAATAGAACAAGGTAGCCTGCTTTCTTCAGATTGCACAGAAAGGGTATTTAATTATCTTTTGCAAAAGGAGAACAGTTTACCAGCATGACAGACAGAGTCTGTTTTCAGTGAAATCCTTCTCAGAAAAGTGAAGTTCAAGGCACAGAGCCTAGCTTTTTATGTACAGGTAACAGTCACGCCCTCAGGTAAAATACAAGCCAATCACAGGGATTTCCTGTCTACATCTGTAATGAGGGGGGGGTCACATGACGCTAGCTGTGATGCAAATTATGAAGAGGTTATGGGGGTCAATCCCCCACTTTCTCTTAGAGACACCGAGGTGAAAAAGGAAAACACAAGGGGCCAGGAACTGGTCTGGTCTTTATTTAGGTCTTTGTGATCATTTAAATGTGTCTGTTGTCTAGCCAATGTCAAGCTTCAAGTAGAGACAGCGGTCTTCATTGTCTACCAGTGTTAAAAAGGCTGTGGAGGACTGAGTGGTCCAAGCGGCCAATCACTGGCCAGCAGAGGGCGGGCTCTAGGAATGACGAGCGAGAGAGGAGTACTGGCAGGTTGAGTGAGAATTACGACGGAGAAAGTTAGTTCAGTTAAGATTGTTCAGTTAAGATTGTTACGAATTGTGAGTTGTGCGTCCATGATAAACTGAGTAGAGTAAATATTATAGTTAAGATAATTAGAATTGTGTTATGGTAATTAAGGGTATATGGCATACCTGTCAACATTGGGATTTGAAAATAAGGGATATTTTCCCGAAAATAAGGGATATCCCCCGCACGCCCCCCCCCCCACCGTCCACAAACCATACCCCTTACATTTAGACAAGGGTACACATAGTCAATCCTAACATCACCACTAGACAACCATAGGATACCTCTTACATTTAGACAAGGGTACACACAGTCAATCCTAACATCACCACTAGACAACTGTGATATTCTGACGTGTAGCAAGAATATTATGTATAAATGATGAGACACACACTGGATATCAATTAGACTCTTTAGTTAGTCGACGTGCTCGCATTACAGCATATGCATTGACTGACTCCAGACTCCGCATGACCGGATCTTGACTGTGTATCTAGTCTACCACCAGGTGGCAGTAGGTGGTCTAAACATTACATCACTCCTTTTTTTTATAAATGATTAAGTGCATAACATTTAGCACATACACTGGTTCCTGAACTAAAACATGGCTCTCAACAAAGTAGCAAATCAAAATACATTCTTTGTGCTATTTTAATCAGTCTATTGTTCTCAGATTTATATAGATGTATAACATTCGAACAGTCCATTAACTTGGAACATTGTTAACTCAGAAGAACATGTTAACAGTCCTTTGGTACTCCTGCTCTTTAATCGAAGTCACGCAGGTATGCGGGAGGTTGTCTGTTCTCCCTAACTGGATACCTCGGCGGAGGTGTGGGTGGAGGCGTAGCTGGGCCTACTTCCTCACTGACCTCTGAACTTAAGTCCATTAGAGTGTCTGGGTTGTCTCGGACAATCTTCTTAAAGAATGAACTGTTCCTAGTGGTGGTGTAACCACTTCTTCCAGCTGTTATCATGGAACCTTTGACATCGATGACTGTGAGCGGCTCTGCGTTGTAAGGCGTAGTAAGCTTGTTCTGTTTTGGTTGACGACACAGGACGGTGTCTCCTGGCTTGATGTTAGAAGGCGTAGCGTGTCGTCGAGCATCTGAAAGAGCTTTCATCTTTGCCTTGGCCTCTCTGTCGATTCTGCGTATCTCTTCATCAGCAGGGATGGTGATTGTGTCTGCTGAGGGTAGCTTGGTGGTCATCTTCCGTTGGAATAGTAACTCGGCAGGTGACGTGTTCGTCGTGCTGTGGGGAGTGGACCTGTACTCACGCAGGAAGACGTGCAGCTGTTGTTTCCATGGCATCATCTGCATCTGGGCGATTCTGATGACTTTCCCGACGGTGCGCATGAATCTCTCAGCTGTGGCATTAGCTTGTGGCCATAGAGGCGTTATCTTCCTGTGCTTGAACCCTAGGTAGTTGGCAAACTCAGCGAACTGGTTGCTGTTGAAAGGAGGTCCGTTGTCAGTCTTAACAATTCTTGGGATTCCAAACATGGAGAAGACTTTGTCCATGACTGGTATGACTGTGTTTGCTGAGGTAGATCGAATTGGCTCAACAATTGGGTATCGTGTGTAGTCATCGACTATAACTAACAGATATTCTCCCGATGGGAGTGGGCCATAAAAGTCAGCACTAACACTGTGCCATGGTGCGTCTGGCAGCTCAGACATTTTGAGTGGTTCGGTCTGGGTGACTGGAGTGTTCACTTGACATGGGAGGCAGGTCTTGGTGATGGTCTCTACCTGTTGGTCTATGGTAGGGAACCATACCTTTTCTCTGAGTAGGGCTTTTGTCTTAGCCACGCCCTGGTGGCTTTCATGAGCAATCTGCAGCGCCCTCTGCTGTAGAGCTGCAGGTATGACAATCCTGGTGCCTCGCAGTATGATGTCGTTACCTGTGGACACTGTGAGTTCATCACTGACGAGCTTGTATGGTTTCAGTGCAGCAGCACCTGGTGAGCGGTCTGTGATGAAACGCCATGAGTTATTTATGATGTGTGCACTGACCTGTTGCAGGATTGTGTCTTTCAATGTCTCTCGCTGTATCTCTTGTAGTGTCATCGCCTTGGGTGTTGCTTGAAGTGCTACGAAGTTAACGTACTCCTCTGCAACCTTGGATGCTCTTGTGTTCTGTGACGACTGTACCGGGAGAGGGTGTCTAGACATGTAGTCAGCTGGATTGTCAGCTCCTTTTCTATATTCCACTCTGAAGTTGTACGGCTGTAGTCTGAGGCCCCATCTCTCGATCCATGCAGGTTGGAATGGAATGGAATGGAATGGACTTTATTTTATTTGTCATTGCTACAGTACAGGTACCAAACAACGACATTTAGGAGGGGTGGCTCCCCTGGTGTTAGGAAAGGGGAAAAAAACACATTTTAGAAAAAGCATAAAAGCATAAAATCACAAGAAGGTAAGGAGCTGGTTTACATCAATAAAGGCTATGTACACAATCCACTGTACTATACTGCACAGATAGTCAACTAGGGTTGTCATATTGCACAAGAGTATTTTTTCACATTATTTTAAAGTGTCACAGTTTGCAGGCTTGAAAATGTACATGTTTGTGCCTCAGCACTAGCTGCCATACAATCCGTCCGGACTGTCCTGGGCCCAGAACTTAGGCCTTTTCTGTGTTCAGGGCCTTGACGGCCCTGTGGTAGAAGCAGTCCTTCAGTCTGTTTGTCTTAGCGGCTTAGGTTGTTTTGATCTTGGGTTATTCCATATCATCTCCAATGGTTTGTGGTCGGTTACCATGGTGAATGGATGTCCATACAGATACAGGTGAAAATGTTCGCAGCTCCAGATGATGGCTAGGGCCTCACGTTCTGTTTGCGAGTATCTCCTTTCTACATCACTGAGTGCGCGGCTGGCGTAGGCTATGATGCGCTTCTCTCCCCCTCCTCCTTTCTGACAGAGAATGGCGCCTAGCCCCACCGGACTTCCATCAACAATGAGCTCCGTCTCCTTCCTGGGATCGAAATATGACATTGTGGTGTCGCTCGTCAGGCTGTCCTTGAGCGTCTGGAGTGCCGTAGCTTGATCACTGCCCCACTGCCACGGAGCGTCCTTCTTCGTGAGCTCACGGAGCGGTGCAGTGATGGTTGAGTAGTCCTTTATGAACCTGGCACAGTAGTTGGCCATGCCCAGAAGACTTCTGATCTCACCTGGATCTTTGGGGTCGCTGGCGTCATGAATGGCTGACACCTTCTTTGGATCTGCAGAAATCCCGTCGGCAGAAAAAATGAACCCAAAGAATTCAAGGCGCTGCTTGTTGAATTCGCATTTGTTGCGATTGAGTGTCAAGCCACTGTCTTTCAGTCTTTTAAACACTGCTCTCAGAGTGTCGTCGTGTGCTTCCTGAGAGACGCCATAGATGATGGTGTCATCGCTGAGGTTCTTCACGCCCGGTATACCTTGCAGCGTCTGGCAGATGGCGTTCTGGAACACTTCAGCGGCGGATGATATACCGAAGTTCAGACGTTTGTATCTTCTTAGCCCGAGGTGTGTTGTGAACGTTGTGATGTAACGACTCTCTGGATGCAGCTCGAGCTGGTGGTAGCCTGCTGTGAGGTCCAACTTCGAGAATACCTTGGCACCGTTCAGCTCGTGTATTACATCGTCCATTGTTGGGGTGATATGTCGTTCTCGCTGAATTGCTGTGTTCGCCTGACGCATATCAACGCAGATTCGGACTTTATCAGGGTCTTTTGGCTTCGGTGGTGTGACGATCGGGGAAACCCAGGGTGTTGGTCCAGATATAGTTTCAATGATACCGTCGTTCTCCAGCTTCTGAAGCTCCGCCTCGACCTTCTGACGGACATGGAAAGGGACCCGTCTGTGCGGCTGGCACGTCGGTTGGATGTCGGGGTCAATATGCAGTTTCACCTGGAAGTCTTTCAGCTTTCCGATTCCGGTGAAAAGCTCTGGGTAGCTCTGCACGAGTTCATCTGCGACAGTACGCCCACTGGGTGGCATCACTGGCGGCGTGTTCACCATATTGATGATATGGATCAGCCCTAGTTCACTGGCAGTTGCGTAGCTGAGCAGAGATTGTCCGGCGTCGCCTCTGAGAACGTAGAACACACTCTCTGTCCGCTTGTTAGTAGCCTGTACTTTGCATGCAAATTTACCAATGATAGGTAGAGCGTTGTTGGACCAATATGGAAAGATTTTGATCATGGCTGTGCTGAGCATAGGCTTTGGGTCAAGTGTGTTTAACACATCTTCATTAATTATGTTGACAGCTGCTCCTGAATCAATCAGTATTTTAACACTGACACCATTCAGCTTGATGTTGGTCTGGGGTTGCTGTATACTTGTGCTGTTGATTACATACACATACCTTTCGTCTCCACTTGATGAGTCTCTTGATTTGGTCTCGGAGCATGCTGTCACCTGGTTCACTTTCTTAGTGCTCCGCTGCTTGTAGTGAGCTGTGTCTTCCTCTTGGCTTTGATGTGCTAATTTCTGACCACGGCAGTGTTTGGCATAGTGGTTAGGCTTTCCACAGGCCCTGCAGTCCTTCCCTCTGGCTGGACAGTCACCCTCGTGTGGATAATTTCCTCCACAGTTTCTACATTGCAAGCTCTTCTCTTTGCGCCTGTATGCTGCATGTTGCTGTTTGGCGCCCTTGAGATGCAGTGCATTAATTGCGGTGACAGCCTTCTCTTCTATGCTTTCTGCCTGTTGTTCAGAGATCTCTAACATTCTCCCTAGGTCTAACATATTAGTCAAAGTCATGTTTGGCTCTCTGAGCGCTCTCCTGCGCAGCCGGGATGAGGTACAGCTCTGTATTATTTGCGCAACTATTTCTCTGTCTGCATCTGCAAATTCACAATCTTTAGCTAGCATCCTCAGTCTGGTATGAAATGTGTCTAAAGACTCACCGGGAAGCTGTATGGCTTGTCTGAACTTGTACACAAGGTATTGTGTGTTCTTTTTCGGTGAGAAATCTCCGTGGAGCTTCGTTTTTGTGTTTTCATAGTCATCACTGTCGTCAGCCAGCGTGTCGTAGATATCATGGACTCTCTCTCTCCAGCTAAGTGAAGTAGCAGTGCCCTCTTCCTTATTTCTTGAGTAATGTTTGTGGCTACGGTGTAATTTTCAAATCGGTTGATCCATTTGTTCCATCGCATTCCAAGCGAACTGGGATCGGTTTCTGTGTCGAATGGCTGTATGGCCATGTGGCCCGAAAATGCCGACTGCATGATACTAGCGTTAGCCTGGGTAGCTTAGCCAGCTAGTGTTCTTGCTAGCTAACTACTCACTTCGACTTTTCCGGACGGATTCTTCTTCTTCCTCCTTCAAAAATCGACACTGGTGGCGTTTCCACTTTGAATCCTCGTCGCCATTGTGATATTCTGACGTGTAGCAAGAATATTATGTATAAATGATGAGACACACACTGGATATCAATTAGACTCTTTAGTTAGTCGACGTGCTCGCATTACAGCATATGCATTGACTGACTCCAGACTCCGCATGACCGGATCTTGACTGTGTATCTAGTCTACCACCAGGTGGCAGTAGGTGGTCTAAACATTACAACAACCATAGGATACCCCTTACATTTAGACAAGGGGACACAGTCAATCAACCACCTGCTTCAGTGCAACAAGAATTGGGTTAACTAGTTCCTATGATTAAGTAAGTGACTACAGGTGATCAGAATCAGATACCTGGTTGAAAGTAAAATACTTTGAACATCCCTGCATATATATATACATGAAAACACAAAAGGGCATATCAATTCAGCACATTTATTTATACATTACTTGACACCATGGAATGCCTCTTGTCCAATCAAATTACGTGGTCCCTTTATGACGTTGCACCTAGTGTGCGTTCCGGTGCTCTCAGAGCAAAATTACGAACGCAGCCCAAGAAATGAGAAGAAACAAGTAAACTCCGACATGGATATAACGATTGTGCCGTGCGCATGCGACAACGTCCAACAATTAAGTGTTAAATTATATTACATTATAGGTTAAAAAAACGGGAGATTTATGGGAAAATATTTAAACGGGAGCACAGCGGGAAATAAAGGTAAAATAAGGGAGAATCCCGGGAAAAACGGGAGGGTTGACAGGTATGGTATATATGGATGTGTATTAGATGGGGAGATTGCGTGATGTTAGGATTGGCGCATGCGCACTACTGTCCATATGCTGAACGCACGCTAGGTGTATATTTGATATGTATATATATATATGTATATGTATATATATATATATATGTGTTATAGGGTAGATATAGCAGGTGGCATGTGTATATGTATATATATATGTTCAGTATTATCTGTATACTGTTCTTACAGTTGTATTCTGTTTACCTTTACAGAACCACAAGTTCACGGTTTTCATTAAAGCCTTTAATAGTAACCTGGCCTGGTTAGTATCTCCATGCATATAAGAACATCATAGTTCTAACCGGACTACCCACAGTGATTTGAACTATCCACCAGTCAAGTCTATCTATAGTCAACCAGACTGAGGTCGTCAATGTGTTAATTCTGTCCAGACAGTGTTGACTCTTGGTGAATTCAGTCTCAAAGGTAATGAATGTCTTATCGATAAATAAAATGTCTTATCAGGCATATTATTCCACCACATTAGTCTGGGGTGTTCATCATTTGGAAGAAAAAATGCTTCACTCTCCCATAACTTCTTCAGGGCACTGTATAACTGTGAATGTCTATTAAGGGGGTACTCCAACTCCACAAACCAAATCTATGAACTTGTTCATCAAATCAATGTTTGATGTTGAAGTTGCTGTGGAGCCGCTCGCACTTGTATCTGTGGACCTGGTACTGCTGCTGGGCCTGGTCAATGCACACACGCATACACAGATACACATACGCATACACAGATACACACATGCATACACAGATATACACACACGCACACAGGGTTCTTCAACACGCCATAACCGATTTTTCACACACATTATTCATTTGTTCATTTTGTTCATTATTCCTTTCACACACACACATCACATACATGTGTGTTTACCTTGCATTCCTCTTAATTTTGTCGAGTATCTCCATGACCGTCGTGGCTTTGATGGTTATAGTGTTGAGGCTGGACTCAAACAAATAGATGGCACCGACGCGTTGTTTGCATGCACCGACGCGTTGTTTGCATGCAAGCAACAGCTTCCGTATCTCTGCTTTGTCTCCAGGCTCATCCTGACCACAAACATATTACGGTTTACATGCCAACTGTACCTCACTTCTCCCTGACAGTACGTCCACTTATTCCTGATTAATGACCCCACCCATGGCTGTTCTATTGTTAAATGACCCCACCCATGGCTGTTCTAGTGTTAAATGACCCCACCCATGGCTGTTCTAGTGTTAATGACCCCACCCATGGCTGTTCTAGTGTTAATGACCCCACCCATGGCTCTTCTAGTGTTAATGACCCCACCCATGGCTGTTCTAGTTTTAATGAGCCCACCCATGGCTGTTCTAGTGTTAATGACTCCACCCATGTGAATAATTTCTTTTTTATATCTTTGCACTCAAACAAATTTCAGGACACTCCTTTCATGCCTTTTCCTAGATATGTGCGTTCTACCACCCCAGTATCCTTACATCTTCAAAATCACATCAGGATAAGCTAGTATAAAGCTATTTTGCAGTTTTTCTGTGTAGGAGGCATGCTAATTTACAAGACACGCCAACTAGTGGTCTTTGTGTGTAAGTAGCAGTTTCCCATTATAAAGACTATGGTCATTTGACCCCCCCGACCCCACTCTTATAGTAGGGACAACAGGCACGGCTGTTCTAGTGTTAAACGAAAGAAGTTGGTGGTTTGCAGGGTGGTTATTGTGAGATGTAACGGTACCAGCTGGTCCAGCTGAGAGAGGTGAGAGGTGTTCTGTCTGAGCTCCGCCATGGCCTCATTCAGCTGCCCCATGAGCTTCACCATGTTGTGCAAGTGGCTGTTGAGCATGTTCTCGTACATGACCTTGTCGCATTGCTGTGGCTGCGACGTGGGAGTGGGCTCACTGTTGAACCAAAAATAAATATATTCATTCACTGGCCCCAAACAAGCAAACCCTAATCAGGGGGGAGTCAACAAACCAGTTTGAACCAGTTAGAGTTCTCTCACCTTTCTTCCTCCTTCACTCTTGAAGTGGCAGGCGCATCTCGAACACCGAACACCGGCTGAGGAAGAGGAGGGGGAGGAGCAGAAGGAGAGCGCTCTTCCTCACTGTTGAACCCAAAAATATATATATTCATTCCTTCCACACACAACTATTGCCCCCCCACACACTCTCTTTACTGTATATAGCACATTGCACATGTCTCCTGACATGGCTTCTTTTATACTCTGCACATTAGATATTGTATATAAACTACCTCACTGTACATAGTCCACAACAGTATATAGGCCTACCTCTAAACTACACTGATGTTTACAATACTACCTCTGCACATACTGTATAATACATAGATATCACTACATCTGGTTCTATATCATGCCATTATTTCCCTATTTGCACTTCTGGTTAACACAGGGTTACATATATATATATATATATATATATATATATATATATATATTAATTCACTGGCCATTCACTAGCCATAGACGAGAATCGTTCATAGAGACATAGAAATAAATACATATTCAATCCATTGCCCCATATCGCCAGACAACTAAGAAAATAATATTCCTAAATATGGGAAGCATTAGTACTAAACATTACACATTTCACAACAATATAGGCTATAGAGGTACCTTGATAAACTTGATCAATAAAAAGTAACCTTACCTTGAAGTTTGAAAGTCAGATTCCTGTTCTTGATGAATAAAATCTTCTGCGCCATCATCTAGCAGCTGATCCAATAGTTTGTGTGCGATCATACGACGGTTACTCGCCATTCTTTCAACTTATCGCAACTTAAAACAATACTTCCGGGCAGTAAATGCGCAGTAGGCTACAATGAGCACAAGTGGTGTGCGCTCCTCTGGCGCGCCGCGTTTTATCCATTTACCCGTATGGAAAGTAGGATTACGCGCGGTGCCTCCTCTGGAACTGATTGGTCCAATTTGATGATTGACAGCAGCTTCAGAGCTTCAAAGCAGAATAGAATAGAATCGAGGCAAGGTGGCAAAAATGATCTTGGAGGGCCGAGACGATTCTTCCCCCGCCGGCGGGGCGGGGGGCTAAACACATACGAGCCTTCCCAGTATATACCATGGGATTTGAAAAGAAAATAAGTTATGAAGAATTTAAAAAGAAAACCAATCTATTACTAAGGATGTTAAGAGTTGTGTGATATTATGTCCTCAGTTGATATATAATGTGTAATGTGTAATGTTAAGATTGTGCCACAAGAGGCGCTAAGGCGCAGGGTATAGGACGCATGCCTGCGTCATCACGTTCATGTGTGTGTTCATCACCTGTGGGAACTATGTTAGTTCAAGACTGTCACCGTGAGACTGATGTGTGTACAGCCCGCCAATAAATATGCCAGGCTTGGCTAAAGGTGATCTTCATCGTGTTTCCTCCGAATGCAACGTTAGCTGCACAAGTATAGGATAACTTAACAGGTTATGGGCCCAGGAGTCGTTCGGAAGAAAATATTGTCAGTTTTCCACCGTGTAGTCACAACGGACAGTGTGCTGACGGGCTGCTAGCTAGCAAGAAGAGCAAACTAGCATCATGGATCAACGAGGAACAAGCAGGTTCCCTCGACTGGCATTCGACGGAGATGAGACAAAATATGAACTTTGGGAGACCAAAATGCTGGGACAATTTCATTTATTGGGGCTAAAGAACACGGTCCTGGGGGAACCGAGGACTGAAGCCGAAATGGCGGCAGACGAAAAGAAAAATGCCGACACATACGCCGAGATGATTCTACTGTTCGATGACAAAAGCCTATCATTAATTATGAGGGATGCGGCCAACAACGGAAGAAAGGCTCTGAAAATATTGAGCGAGTATTATGCCGGGAAGGGAAAACCCCGGATAATTAACCTGTACACCATGCTTACATCGCTTCAGAAAGCGGACAACGAAAGCATCATGGACTACATCATCAGAGCAGAAACAGCCATCACAGCACTGCGGAATGCAGGTGAGACGTTGGGAGACGGCCTACTAGTGGCTATGGTCTTAAAAGGACTGCCTGGGAGTTTTAAGCCATTCGCAATACACGTGGCACATACAGATGGTAACATCACATTCGCAGAATTCAAGACTAAGCTAAGAAGTTTTGAAGAAACAGAAAAGATAAACGCAGCTGAGTCGAGCGACAGTGTGATGAAGACCCAAGGGAGAACCGGACGGCGACCCGCCAAGACAAACGCACGCGACCGGTACAAAGAAGATACAGAGGTGGTCTGCTTCAAGTGTGGCACCAAAGGCCACCGAGCGAAAGAATGTCGACAGAAGACATGGTGTAGTCGTTGCAGAAGTGACACACACAAAGACTCCACGTGTAGGCGTAAGGAAAGAAAGGATGGCGCGTGTAAAGTCTCAGCAGATGGCGACGCTGACTACGCGTTCAAGATGAGAGACGGAGAGACCGGTACCCAGCAGCAGTCGGCGAGCGGCGTCCAGGAGAAAGGATTGATGGTGGACACGGGGGCCACATCTCATATCATCACCGACGTGACCAAGTTTAAAGACTTTGACAGCACTTTCAGACCAGAAAAGCACAGTGTCGAGTTGGCAGACGGCACCCGGTGCAGCGGGGTCGCTCAGAGAAGGGGAGATGCTGAGGTTTCTCTGATCGACAGCAGTGGACGACGGCACAAGGCGACGCTGAGAGACGCTTTGTTCATACCGTCATACCCCCAGAACATCTTCTCGGTGAAGGTGGCGACTAACGGAGGGGCCACGGTCGTTTTCAAAGAAGAGAAAGATGCACTGATAACCAGAGACGGTAACAGATTTGACATTCATGTATATGGCAAGTTGTATTATTTGCATACTGAAGGTGAATCTAATGATAAGTGTAATGCATGTCACGACATACAGACATGGCATGAGATATTAGGCCACTGTAATTATGACGATGTTCTAAAGTTGCAGAATGTGGTTGAGGGTATGCAGATCAAGGGCAAAACAGGTAGACCCGAGCAAGAGTGTGAGGTGTGTATTCAGGGGAAGTTTGCACAAACCAGAAATAGAGACCCTGATACTAGAGCGGAGGCTCCCTTACAGATGGTACACACAGACCTTGCAGGTCCTATAGCCACAGACTCAATAGATGGCTACAAATATGTGCAGTCGTTCACAGACGATTACTCGAGCGCAGTGTTTGTATATTTTCTGAAAAAGAAAAGCGACACAGTACAAGCTACGGAAAAGTTCCTAGCAGATGTATCCCCGTACGGGAAAGTAAAATCCATCAGATCCGATAATGGAACTGAGTATACATGCAATGATTTTCAAACACTGTTAAGGAAAAACAAAATTAGACATGAAACGTCAGCTCCGTATTCCCCACACCAGAACGGGACTGCAGAGAGGGGTTGGCGTACTCTTTTTGAGATGGGTAGGTGCATGATAGTTGAAAGCAAGCTACCAAAACAACTATGGCACTACGCAGTACAAACAGCAGCGATGGTACGTAACAGATGCTTTAACAGACGTACAGGGCAAACTCCTTACCAGCTGCTGACAGGCAAGAAAGCAAATGTATCTAAAATGCAGAAGTTTGGGTCTGTATGCTACACGTACAAACAGGACAAGGGAAAACTAGATACCAGGTGTGACCAGGGGTGTTTTGTGGGATATGACAAGAACAGCCCGGCATATTTGGTATATCATTCAGATACAAACAAAGTACAGAAACACAGGCTAGTGAAGTTTGTGAGCAGGGCAGCTGTAGAAAAACAGACACAGACATGTGAGACAAACTCAAATGATGACTATAACAGTATGGGACAACCAAGGACTAGCGAGACCACACAGGAGGCCAATAGGAGAACAGAAAATGCTGAAGAGCCAAGTGAACAGAGTAGAAGTACACATAGTGGTAATCCAGGTGCAGTGGTGAGGCCTAATGACCATAACCAAACACAACAGAGTGTGACAGGTGATGAACCTGAGAGTAGGAGGTATCCAACCAGAGAAAGGAAGAAACCGAGTCACTTAGAGGATTTTGTAGATGAAGACAGTGATAGTGATGGGGTTCATACCACAGTAGACCACTGCTACAGGGCGGTATGTGGTGTTCCACAGACTTTTGGAGAGGCTATGAGGTCAGATAACTCAAAAGAGTGGGTAAAAGCCATGGATGAGGAGGTCCAGTCGTTAGAAGAGAACAAGACATTTACCCTGACAACCCTGCCAATAGGCAAGAAAACAGTGGGGGGTAGATGGGTTTACTCTATCAAGAGTGATATAAATGGAAGAGACAAGTACAAAGCACGGTTTGTGGCCAAGGGTTACAGCCAGGTAATGGGGATAGACTATGGGGAGACGTTTTCACCCACAGCAAACCTGACGAGTGTAAGGGTGGTGTTACAAAAAGCAGCACAGGAGAACCTACTCCTACACCAGATGGACGTGAAAACAGCGTATTTGCACGCTCCCATAGATTATGACATATACATCAATCCACCAGAGGGTTATGAAGAGAAGGAGGATGATCTAGTGTATAAGCTAGAAAAATCACTTTATGGTCTTAAACAATCGGGGCGAAATTGGAATAGAGTCTTACATGATTGTTTAACTGAAAACGGGTTCACACAAAACCCAGCCGACCACTGTGTTTATGCCAAAGAGTCAAAAGACGAGAAGGTGATCATAATCATATGGGTCGATGACTTGATCATTGCAGCCAGCAATGAGAAGGTTTTGAGAGAGGTGAAAGAGATGCTCGCAGGAAAGTTTAAGATGAAAGATCTCGGCAGTCTCAAACATTTTCTGGGTATCGATTTCAGCCAATCCGATGGATGTGTAAAGATGTCACAGGAAAGGTACACTAACAAGATATTACAGCGTTTTAATATGCAAAATTGTAGAATTAGAGAAACGCCTTGTGATCAGAAACTGGAATATACTGAGGATGCAGTAAAGATGAATGATGTCAGGATGTACAGGGAGGCTGTAGGAAGCCTTATATACCTAACTACTTGTACCAGACCAGATTTAAGTTTTGTGGTAAGCAGGCTATCACAGTACTTTGCTGAGCCTACAGAGGAGCAGTGGGTCACTGTGAAACACACATTGAGGTATCTCAAGGGCACTTCTAAGAAAGGGTTAAGTTTCAAAAACGACAGTGAGAAGCTAGGTATACAGGCCTACAGTGATGCTGACTGGGCGTCTGATGTCAGAGACAGGCGCAGTACCACAGGGTACTGTGTGAGGCTTAGTAAGAACAGCTCTCTAGTTTCATGGAAAACTAGAAAACAACCTACGGTTGCACTTTCCACCTGTGAGGCGGAATATATGGCACTGGCTTCAACCATACAGGAGTGTCTATACCTAGAGCAGTTACTAGGAGGTATAGATAACTACATGTACACACAAACAATAGTGTATGAGGACAATCAGGGAACAATTGCTCTTGCCAAAAACCCTGTAAACAGACAGAGGAGTAAGCATGTGGACATAAAGTACCACTTTATCAGATCTACTGTGAGTGAGGGGAGAGTTATTTTGATGTATTGTCCTACAGATGACATGGTTGCTGATATAATGACAAAACCTGTAACTAAGTTGAAACTGAAGAAGTTTGCAGCTATTCTTTTTGGAGTTTGAAATGTGTAAGACAGGGGTCCACTTTCATTCTGTATTTTTTGTTCTTTTCGTTCAGATTGCAACAACCTGAGTACAAGTGGGGGTGTTAAGAGTTGCGTGATATATGTCCTCAGTTGATATATAATGTGTAATGTGTAATGTTAAGATTGTGCCACAAGAGGCGCTAAGGCGCAGGGTATAGGACGCATGCCTGCGTCATCACGTTCATGTGTGTGTTCATCACCTGTGGGAACTATGTTAGTTCAAGACTGTCACCGTGAGACTGATGTGTGTACAGCCCGCCAATAAATATGCCAGGCTTGGCTAAAGGTGATCTTCATCGTGTTTCCTCCGAATGCAACGTTAGCTGCACAAGTATAGGATAACTTAACAAAGGATATTGCGCAGGACCAAGATTAAATGAACGGCTCATGACGAAATTAGATAATATTTCTTCTACATGGCTCACCTGGGTGTAGTTGAATAATTGTCATTATGTCAAAGTAGATGCCTCAGTACTTCCACACAATCTATGACAAGTTACATTGTGTGACAACTGAATTGAACTGTTGGAATTAAAGAGTCACAACCATGATGCTGTTTAGAGTGTTTATTATCCTTGGGGGTTAATGTAACTTATTGAAACAGAACATGAAGTGTGACTACAGTACATTGGGAGTTGAAATAATGAAATAACAACACTATACACAAGCTGACATGTACACAGATCGCAAATGAAGATGAAATTCAATGGGGTGTTTAAGGAGCAATTATATACGAATCAACGGCTATACATAGTTAATTTTAAAGTCTAAAAATGGATGTACCAATCCCAGATTGCCCCTTTAATGTTGAAACATGTATTTATTAAATCCAGTAAAGAATAATAATTCATGTTGCAGCTGTGGTCTTGGTGTTTGTGTCACGCCCTCTACCTCTAGGTAGTGGGCAGTGCCTCTCTCTCTCCCTCTAATTGGCAGGAGTGGCTTCAGGTGTGCGTTTGTCCGGCTGTTCACAATTACCACATCGTTAGCCCTGCATAAAGACCCGGTCCAGCCTTCACTTCACTGCCAGATCGTAGCTTCAGCTTACCGTATGATACGCTTCCAGCTCCCCTACCTAATTACTACCCTGCCTGTACCTGCCTCCTACTTACCCCTGTTTTGCCTTTACCCCCAGTACCCCTACCAGACTCCTGCTACCTGCCTGCCTGCCCTCCTGCCTGCCTGCCCTAACGGCCTGACCCCTGCCTGCCTAACGACTACCCCTCCTGCCTAACCCCCTGCCTGCCTGCCTGCTGACAACCCCTCCTGCCTAACCCCCTGCCTGCCTGCTGACTACTCCCCCTGCCTGACCCCCCGCTTGCCCTACGACCATTCTCTGCAAACTGCTGGGGCAACACTCAGACGCCCTTATGTCCCTTGGAGGGCAATTCTCTACCCGTACTAAACACCTGGAACGGCTAGAGGAGGCGGCTGTTTTGCCTTTACCCCCAGTACCCCTACCGGACTCCTGCCTGCCTGCCCTACCGGCCTGACCCCTGCCTGCCTAACGACTACTCCTCCTGCCTAAGCCCCTGCCTGCCGACTACCCCTCCTGCCTAAGCCCCTGCCTGCCTGCCGACTACCCCTCCTGCCTAAGCCCCTGCCTGCCTGCCGACTACCCCTCCTGCCTAACCCCTGCCTGCCTGCCGACAACCCCTCCTGCCTAACCCCCTGCCTGCCTGCCGACTACTCCCCCTGCCTGACCCTTGCCCTACGACCATTCTCTGCCTACTCCTTAAAATAAATATATTTTATTTTACTTTAATCTGTCTCTGGTCTGTGTCTGCGCTTGGGTTCCCTATCTGACCGTAACAGTTTGCATGATTGAAACATTGAAAGAAAAACACATTGCTTGATACATTTAATAAACTGAGAGGATTCTTGCAATTTCTTTTATAGATAACAATCACCATTACTGTTTGTAAATCAGAGCCCATTCATAAAAGCATAATTCCCCGTGATAGCATAATTAATCAATTCATTGTCAAACAAATGATAAGTCGGTGCGATAAGAACAAGACACAACACCCTCAATCATTATCCCATTTGACTCTTGCCTACCTGTAATCCAGTATAGTATTTGGTCTCAATCCTTAGAGTGTCTGATTGTTGTGTACTGCACTGGGGTGTAGCAGGACCAGAAAGTACCCCCCTGAATATCACCAAACTTCAGGGGGACATGTTATATTTTTCCCGTAGTACTGTATCTCTCCTTTCCTTCTCCTGCTCCACAGTGTAATGTCGCCTACTGTGTACAGTATATTTACAACAGAACATAATACAGTGGTTGTTTTTTTTCAAAGACAAGCAATAACTCATGACCTTAGAAGGCTAGACGTTTAGATCTTACTTCACAAGATACAACTGGGGGGGTTGATCTGAAGGTGAGCATTAACGAGGGAGAGGGGGGAGGAGGGCAGTTGCCTGATCAACAATAAAGAAAGACAATCGCAAATGGGAACAAAATAATGCTTCAGCACTGTAGTGTCATCTACATACTTTATGGTATGGTAGATGAAAGCACAGGTGGGTATACCTGCTGGGCATTGCTGCCTGTCGCACCTCCGACGGTGCCAGTGGGCTGACTGCAGGGTCGTCAGCCGGGAGCCACCCTTCACTGATGTTTCGCTCCTTTAATCCCGGAACATCTCGAGGTGGTGGAGCAGTGACAGGGACGTCTCCCTGCCACTCCCTGCTGCCAGCCCTAGATCCTTCTTTCCCCCACGCCTTGTCCTTTCTTCTGAGCCAGAGCCAGAGTATAATGTAGAGAACATAACAAGTGGACAGCATTTAGGCTAGTAGCATTTAGGCTACTTGTACTTGTATCTGATGTGGGAATGGTCCGTGGAAAGATCGACTCAAACAGTATCACATACTGTACACTACATACAGTTACGTTTCAAACATAAACATATTTTCCATAGATGTAGAGATGGGAGAGGATGGGAAAGAATAGTAACGAAAGTTAATAATAATAATAATAATAATAATAAAGTTAAAGCATAAATAGTAGGTGACATACAACATACAATACAATGTGTCTGCTACATAAAGCATAATGACACTTCAATGTTTTTGTTTTGTGATCAAAATACAAAATATCTAAATAAAATTGTATTAAAAATTATATTCTATGAACAAATAAGCAAAAATAAGACAAGATGAGCTCTTGTTTTGTCCATTAATCTATCATCATCATCATCATCATCATCATCATCATCATCATCATTGGCGTCTACGGGTGCTGTCTGTCGTTGGTTGTATATATTTTTGTCCATCTGACAGACCCCTCATGGCTCTAGTCCACCTCTTTAGTTTCTCCTACGCGTCCCGTATGAAGATGACCTGGGTGCTGCTCACTGTTCCTCCAGCCAGGACGGCTTGTCTGACCCCGGGGGCTTTAACTTGACGTTGAACTGTCTCAGAGTCTGTTCCAGCTGCTGCTGGTTGCCAGCGAAGTAAGCTGATATGGCATTATGGAAGAGGAGCAGCTGTTTGTGCATCACCTTCACCTGGAATAGAGCAGAGGAACGAGACGAGGAAGAGGAAGATGAAGATTCTGAAGCATACATTATTTAAGCAATATCACACGAGAGGGAGTGCTCTTATACTGAATATCAGCACGGCTTAGTACCGAAGACGATCACAGCCGTGCTGATATTCAGTATAACAGCACGACCTCGAGTGTGATATTGCTTTTATACAACAGTTCTACAGCGCCATTTATTAATTAACAGTAATAAGCGACAACAGATTATGATTTGTTTGTTTATTTAATCATTTATTTTGGCTCCGCCAACAAAAAATTGTTCTGCAACTGAACTTCAACTGGACTGTTGCCTAGTAACCTGAACACAAACATCTGCAGGCTAGCTACTTTGTATTAACGGTCATTTAATAGAACACCTGTGCGGCGGAGTGATACATATAGTTAAAAGTCCCAGTGCGTTATACTGTATATCGGCACTCATGGAATGCCTCTTGTCCAATCAAATGATTTGGTCGGAACTAACTGTTGGATAATGTAATACGAAAAAGAAGAAACAACACTTTGCCCCCGAAAGGAGAAAAAAATGCTTCACTGTCCCGTAACTTCTTCAGGGCACTGTATAACTGTGTCATTAACATGGCAAATGTCTATTAAGGATTAATTGCTCTCTTTTTATACGTAATTTTTTCTGAGTGAGACAGTCCCACTCTTATTTTAAATGTTTTTTATTGGACAGATACAGTGAAGACAGACAGGAAAGTAAGGAGAAGAAGGGAGAGAGAGGGCATGTCAGCAGGGCATGGGGCCGTATTCGAACCCATGCCGACATGGGCATAATATGTGTGCACTGTAGACCTCGGTGCTAGACCACTGGACCACCCCAGGCCATGGTGCTAGACCACTGGACCACCCCAGGCCATGGTGCTAGACCACTGGACCACCCCAGGTCATGGTGCTAGACCACTAGACCACCCCAGGTCATGGTGCTAGACCACTAGACCACTGGACCACCCCAGGCCATGGTGCTAGACCACTAGACTTCTATTTCTCCTTTACATGCTGCCCCTAGGCCCTATCCTGGCAAACCATGGGGTGTCCTTCCACTGTTATGCTGATGATGTCCAGGTCTATCTGCCACTAAAATCTAGAGGAAAGGCTGCACTTCAGCCATTGCTCAATTGCCTGACTGACATCAAAGCATGGTTGAGTGCTAACTTCCTCAATCTAAATGAGAGCAAGACTGAGGTAATTCTCTTCCCAACACTTCTCTAGGTGCCACTTTTCTGGACCACCCCAGGCCATGGTGC
>NC_137674.1:83836128-83948854 GCF_963989245.1 Nansenia antarctica
AGGAACTAGGGGCTCTTAGAGAACTTGGAACTTATACTGTAGCTTTCCTGAGGAACAATAAACAATAAACATTTCCTGAGGAACAATAAACATACCCAAACTAAAGTGCAACATAAACAGGCTATAGCCAAATATAAAATAAATACTGTTTCAAGTCAGTCAGTTTCAAGTCATATAGGAGGAGATAAGACAGAGTCAGCTCAAAGTTTGCGTTGATAAACTGCGCAGTCAGGCTCAGCATAGACACAGGACTGACACTCGAACTCCAAATGTCAGTCGTGAAGCTGATTGACGCGATGTTGTCCTTCACTAGGCTCCCGATGTATGTGTAGACAGTGTTATATAATTCCGGCAGGCAAACATCAGTGAAATATTTTCGCCCCGGCAGCGTATAGCGTGGATCCAGGCAGGAAACAAGGCGTTTGAACCCGGCGTCTTCCACAACAGACAGGGGCTGCTGATCAAGGCATATGAATTCTATTACTTTCGCATTTATTTCCTTTCGTTTCTTGTGGTCGTTGCCGTATGGTTGCTGTCGTTGCAATGTCTCGGTAACAGTAAGCTGAGTGAGTGGTGTCGAACGTTCTTTCGACGACTCTTTCTCTCTGGCCTTAGTGCTCGCCAATGTATTAAACTCGTTATATTCCTTCGTGTGACAAGCCTTCAAATGCCGTATTATATTCGTTGTATTGAAAGACCTTGCGTGTGTTCCTCCCCGAGGTATTTCTTTTGAACAGGCATTACAAACGGCATATTTGTTGTCTCTTTCCGACACGGTGTAATATTTCCAGACTGGCAACGCCATCTTGTAAACTGATCGGTCGGGTTTGATCGGCCGTTTTGAGAACTCCGATCAAAACCGATCAAGGCCATATCGGCCGATACCGATCAGCGCCGATCAGATCGGAGCATCACTATTTCCTCTAACAAACAAAATCTGTTATAGACAGTGCACAATGCTTTTTTTAGCCAAGATCTGGCCTCCTTTTATGAAAACAAAAAAGGCTCACCTAAGAGTAATTAGATCAAAAAGGTGTCAAAAATAAAGTGCATCAGTCAATACAAAAATAAAGACTTTTATAGAACCAAAAGCCAATGGCTGCTTAGTCTGCAGATAAACAGAATGACACAAGGCACATAGTAGGCTACACTAGTATGCTTAATAAAGCAACTGAAAAGGGCTGGGCTATGCTACTTTTAGTGCATGAGGATGAGGTAGGTTGTGATAAAGCCCATCAAACGTTTTGCATAAGAATTAAAAATAAATTGCACTGACATGGAAAAACAAAATGTGCATGTTTTCGTAACATCGTTCAGTATCAGTTCATATAGCTCGCTGGTAGCTTTATAATAACATTCAATTGTCCAATTTTTCCAGACAACGGTCTCGTCTGACAGGTTTAGCGACGGTAGCTATCTGGCTAGTGGCTGCGTTCGTAAATTCGCTCTGGAAGTCTGATCAGCACTCTTGGAATGCCTCTCGTCCAATCAGATTACTTGGTCCCTTTATGACGTTGAACCCATTGTGCGCTCCGGTGGTCTCAGAGTGAATTTACGATCGCAGCCTATATCAAACGTTATGAACGCCGGGAATGAAGACAGTGCTAACGATGCTAACGTGTCGGCTAGTTTGCTGGCGTCATGGTGATAGCTACCACATGGTTGACCACCGGCTCAGCTTTATGCAGATCGCCGGTGTGATATGTGACACGAGATTTAACGACTTTTATTACTGTTGCTGATAACAATAAGCTAACTTTGCTGTCTAGCAACCTACACACACTACCATGTTTATTCGCTGCTACTTCTGTCAAACAATAACATTGGAAAAACAATACTAGCTACCGTCGCTAAACCTGTCAGACAAATGGGACAATTGAATGTTATTATAAAGCTACCAGCGAGCTATATGAACTCATACTGAACGATGTTACGTATGGATACAGAGTCAGACTATCTGTCACAGCGATGTTTTGCTCTCGTCTCTACACTGCGTGGCTGTACACAGGCTCAGCATCATGAGCGCGACAACCGGAACCGGAAATATTTCCGGCTTCATATTATCGGCTCTATATCGGCTAAAATGTATAAAACCGATAAATATTTAATAACATTAATTTCCCAATATCGGGCCGATAAATATCGGCGCCGATAATATCGTGCATCCCTACTTATTAAGGGTCTTGATTTTCCCAAAATGGATTTATCAACTTTTAATACTTTTCAAGACACCGCGGATACCCTGTGACAGTACCTCCTCTTATCCCTGATTAAAATGTTATATATCTTTGCACTCGATCAAATTTCAGGACCTTCCTTTCATGACTTTTCCTAGATGTGCGTTCTACCACCCCAGTATCCTTACATTTTCAAAATCACACCAGGATAAGCTAGTATGAAGCTATTTTACAGTTTTGCTGTGTAGGAGGCAGGCTAATTTACAAGACGCGCGAACTAGTGGTCTTTGTGTGTAAGTAGTGTAGGGGAAAAGTATTACTTTGATAAGACATTTTGTCATAAGTGTAGTGGGAAGACATTTTGTCATACTACGGTACTATCAATCAGACTGTTTGGGCAGGATTAACATACTTAAAACGACCTCAACCTCTTCTACAATGGAAACCACTTTCTCTACTTGAAGCTTGACATTGGCTAGACAACAAACACATTGCTGTCTTACTTTTTTTTGTGATCAAGTGTTTCTTTCAACACTCAACAACTCAAAAGATCTAATGGCTCTCTTTTATCTTAACCAGCACCTAGAGCATCGTTTCTCAACGGGGGCGTTCAGACAACATCGGGGGGCGCTGGAACAGATATTTTTAAAAGGGGGGCGTTGAGGTGTTCTTGGGGGGCGTTCGCGCATTAAGTATTTTTCTCATGAAAAACAGCTGTGTTATTACGGGCACAGTCGTAAATGCACGAACGCTGAATGTCGATGCACGATGAACGGTCAGTTCGCTCAGACAAACCGTGTTTCGGTCGACTGTTCGACCCTGCTGGCTGCCTGTCCCGCCCTAATGCGAGCCACAGCCGCTGCTATTGGTTGATAGAACGACATGTAGAAATGTGATTGGCTGAGCGGGAAGCCTTTTCTAAAAAGCTGCTAGTTTGGTTGCAGTGCGCCGTAGAGCCCTACACGTGCCCATCTCTGAGCGCTCTGAACTTGGCCGGGCTCTGACGCAGACACAAAAAATAAAAGTGAGAGTGTCATCAAGAAAACGGAGAAGCTAAAAACTCAGCTAGCAAAGGCAGAGCTTTTGATAGTTTCCAATGTGTCTGGGTAAGCGGCATTGTAGAAGAATCTTGACAGTTCATGTACAGTGCAGAAATTGCAATACTATGCTACGATAGAAAGAACCCCGGTTCATCCCATCTGTAACGTCATGTTGACAATGCCCAACTTCTATGAGTGTTTTCCTTGTAGGCTATGCTTGAGTGACATAATGTTTCAGTTTGTGGGCTCATTGTAATTGTTGCGTTCGCTTCGTTCGCTTCCTTTCAATACAGCTTATTTAATTTAGTTAAAATGAGTGGTAATACCATACCACCATATCACAGCAGGAACAACCTATCTCAAAAAGCGATCGTAATAAACCAGTCCTGAAAGTTCTCTGTCGCTTACCAATAATCGAACCTAGAGAAATCAGCCAAGAATGTCCCCTCCCCTCGCAGGTTCATCACAGTATATTACATAAATGTATTACTGTTAAGTGTTGTTGTGGATGTTATCCCTAGTGCCATTCTGAGGTTAGCATTGCGATGTGTTTGCAAACTAAAATATACGATCGCTTTTTTGTGATATGTTGCTCCTCTTGTGATGTCCTGGAAACGAACGCATCAGCTGCAGCGTCTTTTGTATTGATCAGCTGTCATCAGTGTTATTACGGGTACGTTCGTAAATGCACGAACGGTCAGTTCGCTCGGACAAAACCGTGTTTTCAGTCAGAGCGCCCATCTCTGAGCGCTCCCAGAGCGCAGAGCTCTGAACTTTGGAACTTTGTTATGTTTTGATATGTTTTGATATGAGAAATTCGAAGTGGTCAGTTTATGAAAATAATACCATAGAATACTAAATAAAATATTAAAATAATAGCCCCCTAGCGTTTGCCGCCATATTGTGACACCACCACCCCCCCCCCCCCCAAAAGTCCAATCAAAAATTAATAAATATTAGCATCATAAAACAGCAATTTGGAGAAATGCAACACCAGCACACTTAAAAAAAACTAACAATGTTAGTTGTAATGTACAGTTCTGCAGCCTACTGTTTGTTCTGCATCGGACGTGTGAAATTGCTGCTGTTCCGTAGCAGTCTGTTTGTATTCTCTGATGTTGTCTGAGTTTGTTTAACACTCAGAAACAGCATTTTTATTCACATTCACATGGCTTTTCTGCTCTCTGGTAAACTAATGATAATGATATTCCAACTGCCCAATTAAATCCAATCTATTATTTGGCATTCAGTGACATGCTTTTTAAATGATATAACCCAGAATATTAGTCAACATTAATATCTAGGGAAGAAAATAAGCCTACTTTTTTTGATGGGGGGGCGGTAAGAGGCCTGGATAATGGACAGGGGGGCGCTGGCCCAAAAAAGGTTGAGAACCACTGACCTAGAGAGACTGAGCAATCTTGAGCAGTTCTGGGCCTTTGTACCTCTGGTACTCTAAAACCATACCAGACCAGTTGGTGTGAACACTTTTGTGTCTCTAAGAGAAAGTGGGGTCAATCCCCTATAAACTCTTAATAATTTGCATCACAGCTAGCCCCTCATCTATTGTTGATGGATGCAGTCTGAAGCTAAGCTTTGAATGTTGCTTAGTGCCATTGGCCTCCTAACCCACAAGTCAGAAAATAACTTCTTTAGAACTCGAAAACCTTGAAAATAAGGTGAAAGAAGAATGAAAGAAGTTGGTGGTTTTGCAGGGTGGTTATTGTAATAATAATAATAATAATAATAATAATAATAATAATAATAATAATACTACATTAGACTTATATTTGCGCTTTTCTAGACACTCAAAGACCCTTTACAAACTGAAAAGATTGAGTAGTAATAATAAAAATAAACCAAAAATATAAATAAAAGAAAGTATAGGGGCCTAATTAAGGTAGTGCTGGGGACACATGGGAAGGGGAGGGGGAGAGGGTTAACTGGTGAAGGCGAGCTTGAAGAGGTGGGTTTTGAGGGCCTGCTGTTTAAATGTTGGGAGGGTGTTGGCCTGTCTGAGGTGTTTGTGAGATGTAAGGGTACCTGCAGCTCCGGGGACTTCTGGCTGAGGTCAGCGAAGGTGTCCCCCAGGTCCTGCTGGGTCTGCACCATGTTGTGGAAGTGGTTGGTGAGAGCGCTGGCCAGCCGCAGGATGTTCTCGTACTTGACCTTGGTCTCTCTCAGCACGTCGATCTGCGCCTCCAGCTCCAAGTCGACTGTCCGCGACCCGCGGCCGAACCGCTCCGAGAACATCTGCTTGGTACACTGGAGGACATACAGATAGATAGATAGAGGATGAAGATGGACATTCAAAAATCATACAACGGATAGATCCGGTCCATTGTCTCTATTGGTCAGTTTGCATTCCAGCCGTGCCGATATCCATGATATCCGCAACGGCTAAATGGAATGTTGACACATCTTTTCATATTACTCTGCGTTTGTTTATATTACCGTTATCGTTAAATTACATTCTTACCGTTGCTTAGCAACCGATAAACAACTGTGTGGTGGCCTGGGAAAACCCGTCGGATGTCGCTGGCGTTCGTTCGTGGCAAAGAGCAAATATAGATGGAAATCGCGATTTTGGCGATTTTGATATGATGTGGTATTCTAGTACTTTGAACTCCATACTACATTATGGTGAATAAACATTTTAAGAAAACAAAAGAGAAAGTACTTATTTTGATGTTTTTGTGGCGGGTAGTTTGCAAGCGAAACAACATCACGTTGAACGTGTCTCATTCTCAGTTAAGCAACGCACGCACACATGAGCGAAAGGAGAGACGATACTTCCACCTGTGTTATTGCCAGTTTACTGATGCTCACAATAAGCATAAAGTAATAAAATCTTAACTAGAAGACACACAAATGGATCTGTCCCTCGCATACCGACGAGGCGAGCAGACTACCACCGCATCACAAGCAGACAAACGAGACCGGACGATCTGCATAGGCTCCTCCCCCGACCCGGAGGAGAAAGGGGAGGATTTCTCCCCTTTCACTTTTTTTGACATGCTACATTAAAATGCTCATAACTTTTTAAAATAAAGGGCTATCTCAGTCATTCAACCAGTTATGAATAGCCGAGAACTTCTAATTTATGGAAATATTAAAAAATGAAAATGTCAAAATGCCACCATGTGAAGGGTTTTCCCAGGCCACCACACAACTGTTCAGCGGACGAATACACGTACAATAAAAGAGTTCCGTTAAAATACATTAATTAAAAGTTTGTCTTGTCTTTCTTTTGTGAAATATTGATAGATAAATGTGGTAACCGTTGTATAAAAGCATTATGGAATTCGAAGCTGTGGTATATCGTGGATATCGGCACAGCTAGGTGGTGAAACCAAGCTATCTGTGCCGATATCCACAATATACCACAGCTTCTCGTTCCATAGCGCTTAATTAATCAATGGATTCTAGTGGGGGGTTTTTATCAAGAAAAAAAACATAGTTCCCCTTTTGTACCTTGTACGTGTTGATCCCCCATTTCTTCACGCTGTCTATCTTCTCCACGGCCACGCCGCGTGAGGTTTCCTCCGCCGTCATAGACGGGTTGCTGTTGCTGTGGTGCATGCTGGATCCTGGGACAAACGCAGGTTCGTGACATTAGAATTATAAGGTTCTATCTCAATTTTTGGTCAAAATTTAGTTTTTGACATAATCTGATCCATTAGGTGTTTATTTTATTTTTTTAACAATATGTTTATTGTTTTTCAGTTTGCAAAATCACATAAAATTGTACAACATTACAAAACACAGCAAACATTTTTCACCCTGTTCTCCCGCCCATAACCCCATCCCTAACAATTGAAAAGACACACACAAAAAAGGAAAAAACTTTAACAATAAATACATTATATAACCTAAAGAATATTAATAATAAGTACTAATAATAATAAAATAAAATAAATTAATATAAAAGGGTGCATTCCTGGTCAATGTACACGATCATAAAGCTACTCTACTCCCCCAGAGCTTGTTCTTGTTGAAGCAAGTTACCAACATTAACATTATGCCTTAAGAAATACTTAAAGGGCCTCCATATATCATCAAAAACACTCTGTTTACTTCTAACAATATACGTTATCTTTTCCATCTACATATTTGACGCCATTTCTTTAACCCACATTCCAATTCTTGGTCCATCAACATTTTTCCAATTAAGAGCAATTGTACGTTTTGCTTGTAATATAAACATGTCTATGAATCTAATCTCTTTGCTTCGTAAATGTGGATTGGTAGGATATATACCAAGAATAAAAAGCTTGGGATCCAATGGTAATTTCTTTGATAACATTTGATCAACCATATTAATAACATCCTGCCAAAAGGTATTCACTTTCACACATTCCCATACACAGTGGTACAGTGTCCCTCTTGCCTCATTGCACTTAATACAAGTATCAGGAATGTTGTCATTAAACTTATGCAACTTAACAGGGGTTATGTACGTACGCATCAACCATTTATATTGTATTAGTTTCAAGCTACTGCTGATTGTCTGCCTCTGTGCCTCCTTACATGCCTCACTCCAGTCTTCTAAAGATATTTCCTCCTCTATGTCTTCCTTCCATAATCTCAGTTTTGATTCTGACGATTCATCAGATCCAGACACAAACAAGTTATACATAGTTGAAATTAAACCTTTCTCATAACAATGTCTTGTGACTGCTAACTCCAATGTGGAAAGGACAGGTATATCTAACGAATGATTTTGTGATGAGGATATAAAGCTCCTAATTTGAAGATATTTGAAAAAAAGATTTTTTGGGAATGTCATATTTGGTTGATATTTCTGCAAAGGACATAAATACTTCCTCCTCACTGTACATGTCTTGTACTTTCCTTAACTCTTTTCCAGCCCATATTCGAAATCCCGTATCACTTGTCCCCGGTTTAAAATTGGCATTACCCCAAATAGGACTAAAACGTGACATGGAAGAGTTTATATTAAAACATTTGCAAGTATCAAACCAAACATCAATCATGTACAATATAATAGGGTTGTCTGTATTTTTCTTCAGGTATTTACGCTCCGCTGAATACAGATATAAGTGCAGTGGTAAGCTTTGTGTAAGAGAACAGGATTCCAAATCCATCCAAGCAGGAGGGCTTCTAGATGAAAAATAAAACATAATGGACCGCAATTGAGCTGCCCAGTAATAGTATTATACCATTGGATATTTGGGCATTTAAGGCCACCTCTGTCATATGGTAGATAAAGTAAAGATAGACGCAATCTGGACCGTTTATTTTTTATTTAATTTTTTAAAGTTGGTAAACAATTTCTTGATTCTAGTAAACAAAGATGAGGGAGGGGGCAAGGGGATATTCTGGAACAAATAAAGAAATGTAGGGAGTATGTTCATTTTTAGAATATTTATCCTGCCAATCATTGAAATAGGTAAAGATGTCCAACGTTCTACTGATGCTTTACTAGCCTCCAAAATTGGGTCATAATTTATCTGCGCAATCCTATTCACCTCAGGGACAATCTTTATTCCCAAATATGTGAAGTTATCTGTAGGGTTGAAAGTAGAGGCATAAACATGGTTACTTTTCCTCTCCAATTCATTAAGTAACATTATAGATGATTTTGAATGATTCACTTTATACCCGGATATTTTCCCAAAAGTTTCAATAAGACCTAGAAGTGCGGGGACAGAGCTCTGTAGATTCTTTAGAAGCAAAATTACATCATCAGCGAAGAGTGCTATTTTATGTTCCAAATGACCAATACGAATTCCACAGATGTCACTGTGCATCCTCACCGCTATAGCAAATGGTTCTATTGCAAGGACAAAAAGCAATGGTGATAAAGGACTCCCTTGCGGGCAACTTCTAGAGATGTTAAAAGGTTTAGAAATCATACTATTAGTCAAGACTTCTGCAGTAAGCCCAGTACAAAGCAATCTAACCCATTTGCAAAATGTATTTCCAAAGCCAAATCGGGTAAGCACCTCAAACAGATACGGCCACTCAACACGATCGAAGGCCTTCTCTGCATCAAGTGAGAGTAATGCCGTATCTGTCGCCCCCCTCTGGCTGTGCAAAATATTGAGCACTCGTCTGACATTATGAAATCCTTGTCTACCTTGAATAAATCCGTTTTGATCTTCCCCCACCACCCGAGGAAGCAAGCCCTCCAATCGTTTTGCAAGAACTTTACAGAGAATTTTTGTTTCTGAATTTAAAAGACTAATTGGCCTCATGTTTTCACATTTAGTATTTGGTTTTCCTGGTTTTGGAAGTACGGTAATGTGATTAGGGCGCCCCTCATGGATGTGGGGAGAAGACCATTCTCGAAGGATTCCTGAAACATCTCCATAAGAGGTGAAAGTAATTTGGATTACATTTTTTTATAAATATCTATAGGGATACCATCTGGACCCGCTGTTTTCCAGCTTGCATACAGCCAATCGCTTCATCAATTTCCAACTTTGTAAAAGGTCTGTCTAATGCTCTACTTTCCTCTTCAGAGATTCTGGGAATATTAAGGTTGTTTAAGAATTGCGTCTGCATATCCAGGTTAGAAGAGCACTCAGAGCTATACAATTCCCAAATCCCATAGAAGACTCTGAAGGCCTCATTAATCTCTGTAGGGTACACTATAGTTTTACCGTTTGGAGCTTCAATACTGTTGATAGACCTTTCTGTTTGTTGTTGTTTAATACGCCATGCTAGGAGTCTTCCGGGCTTTTCCCCCTGGTCATAGTAGGACTGCTTGAGTCTCAGTAAATCGGCAGCTGCTTTATTAGCTGACAATTCATTACATTGTGATCTAAGTAGGAGTAATTTTGTATGTTTGTCTATAGATATGTTTGTTATGGTAGATATCCATTTCAATTTTTTTTATTTCCTCATCTAATGTCTTCATTTCAAGTTGTGCCTTCTTTTTCTTTGAACTAGTAAAAGAAATGATTTGACCCCTAAGGAAGGCCTTGAATGCCTCCCATCTCGTGCTAGCAGATGTTTGGGAAGTGTTGCATTCAAAATACAAATCAATTTGTTAATCTAAAAAATCTATGAATGTGGGGTCCATAAGCCATCCCGACTGAAAGCGCCATCTTGGGGAATCACTCACTAATTTAGTATCTTTATAAGTCAAGGATACGGCTGCATGGTCAGATAAAACTATGCTGCTATAATGACATTCATCAATTTTGGAAGTAGGGCTGAAACCAAAAAGTAGTCTATACGTGAATGAGTTTTATAAGTGCTGGAATAGCAGGAATATTCTATTGCATTTGGTCTACCATGTCTCCAAATATCCAATAAATTCAATTATTTCATAAAATGTTGTATTGTCTTTCTCGACCTGATATGAGTATCATCTAAACCAGTTGATCTGTCTCTTAATGAATCCAACGTGCAATTAAAGTCGCCACCTATTATGTATCGCCCAGGGAGATTTGAAACAGTCAGAAATAAATTATCATAGAATTTAGGGTCATCGTCATGGGACCGTACACATTTATCAAATGTATACTTTCGGACAATAAAGTGCCCTGGACCATGATATATCTACCTGCAGGGTCCTTAACTATATTTTGAATCTGTAGTGGGACAGATTTATGGATCAGTATCATAACCCCTCTAGCATGAGTGGTATAGGAAGCAGACAGCACCTGACCCTGCCATCTGTTTCCTATTTTAGAAACATCCTCACTCAGCAGATGAGTTTCTTGTAAAAAAAACTACCTTTGATTTCAAGAGTTTTATCCTGCTCATCACTTGCTTCACCTTTGTAAGTTTGTTCAGACCCCTACAGTTCCATGAGGTAAATTTTACCTTACAACTATCAGACATTTATTACAGTAGTACAATGTATCTTTAAGAATCGCTTAGATAGAATGCACTGACAAACCACACCCACATATAAAAACAAAACAAAACAAAAAACACCCTGAATCCCATGTGAACTTAAAGCCCATGACATGTCCTCTGGACATCCCCCCCTCCCCTCCCACTCTATAACTACCGCTTATAGCCAAAGCGAGTCTCTCTCTAGCTTTAAGTTATTCTCTTCAGCTCTGACTAGCTTTTTTACAAAGTACTAACCACTTAAACGTAAGTATGTAATCATGAACTATGCAACATTTGCAACCTGTAGCCTACATAGGCAACCGCCACTGTGTTAAACGTCTGCACACAACAAATAGGCCTACTCACATACCTGGGACCCACGTCGTTCGAGGGATGAAGAAAGCATTAGTAGAAATAGAAATCAAATAAAAATCAAATAATAGCCTGCGTGCCCCGCGGTGGTGTAGCGGTCTAAGCACTGGCCACTAGTGCAAGCTGCCCACCGGGGACTGGGATCGAATCCCAGCTCGCCAGATCCGGATATGGCTGGGGCACACACGGGGAGCGGCATATTGGGCGGCCGCTCCCGAGGGCGGTATAGGAGTATTTCCGGACAAGGATCCGTCGCGCAACAGCGCCCCCGGGGTGCCGGAATAACGGTGCTGGGCTCGAGGAGCCAGTCAGCTAGTCTGCCTGGCGGCCTCCTCTGGGACTGCCGGCCACGGGGTCGTGCGGCGGATCCTTCGCAATAGGCAGGGGATAATTGGATGCTAGGTTGGGTTCAATTGGCTACCAAATTGGGTGAAAAAGGGATAAAATCTGAAAAAAAATAATATATATATATATACCGGTAATAATAATAATAGCCTGCAACCATTGTCCGCATCAAATCCGTGATGAGTTGAAAGTCCCAAGTAAATAAATGTCATTTCGGCTCTGTCCAGTGCCTGGGTGCACCCATATACTGTAAACTAAATGTTATTTCAGCTGTCCAGTGCTTGGATGCAAAAACGTCAATGTTTCTCCTTCATTTCAATACTTTTTAAGCACTGTCCACAACAGTAAAGTTGGCCATAATAATGAGGAAATGAAACTCCACGAAATGAATAGAAATGAAAAGGATAAGCAAAAAGAATAATCACGTCTTCATTTGTGGAAATAGTAGGCTATAAAAATAGAGTAGCCTAGGTCTATAGGCTATAACGTTAATAGGGCTATTGCCGTTATGCATTCTCGACGGAGCACTCCATCACCAGGTCCGCCTCGGTCTTTCAAAGAGACTGGACAAACTTTTCCACTTCTGCAGGCGTTTGGAAGGTGTGGGACCTCTCATCGTGTGTCACCAGGAGCCGCGCTGGAAAGATGACTCTGTGTTTGTTGATGCCCTTGTCTCGAAGCCTCTTCCGCACGTCATCGTAGCTGCGCTTGCATGCTGTGCACACCAGCGGAGAGGTCCTGATAAAAACGCACTTGCTCCTTGTTGTAAAGGACCTTTCCTTTGGTTCTGGCTGCCTTCAATGCTCGTTCCTTGTCCTCAAAGTTCAAGAACCTCATAATAAATGTCCTTGGACGTGTCGTGTTCGAGTCGTTGTTTGGTGGAGCGCCGATTCTATGAGCCCATTCAATTACCAAGGCAGCTCGTGGGTCCAACCCCAGAGCCTCCGGTAACCATTTTTCCAAAAATGCGACTGCATCCTGGCCCTCTGCCTTCTCCGGTAAACCCACAACTCTCACGTTGTTTCGACGGCTTCTGCATTCCAAGTCGTCCACTTTGTTGGTAAGGTTGACAGTGGTAGATATGAGAGTAGATATGAGAGTAGATGATATGAGAGTAGATATGAGAGTAGATATGAGAGTAGATATGAGAGTAGATGATATGAGAGTAGATGATATGAGAGTAGATGATATGAGAGTAGATGATATGACAGTAGATGATATGACAGTAGATGATATGAGAGTAGATATGAGAGTAGATGATATGAGAGTAGATGATATGACAGTAGATGATATGAGAGTAGATGATATGAGAGTAGATATGAGAGTAGATGATATGAGAGTAGATGATATGACAGTAGATGATATGAGAGTAGATGATATGACAGTAGATGATATGAGAGTAGATGATATGATAGTAGATGATATGAGAGTAGATGATATGAGAGTAGATGATATGACAGTAGATGATATGAGAGTAGATGATATGAGAGTAGATGATATGAGAGTCACTGACAGTGCTTTCCAATGCGCTGACTTTGGATATTAGCCCGTTGACGCTGTCTTCTGCATCGGAAATCCGTTGTTCCGCATGTGCTACGCGCCCTGTGCATTCTTCTACCTGTTTCCTTACATCCGCAATGGTTGCTTGCACAACATCAATTTTCTTATAAAGACCGCTTTTCAAGGACAGTATGGCTTTCATGATATCTTGATTGCTACTCCTGTCTGGGTCCAATACCTCGCCATCTCCCTCATCGGGGTCATCCTCCATGTCAGCCATGACAGTGCTCGTTCCTTCACTCTCCGAATGTTTGTCGTCAAGTCGTGGTTCCTTTTTATCTTTTTTGCCACTTTTCCGTGACATTTTGATTCCCAGTACTCTTACAAACGTGTTGCTTGACTTTAAATAATATTCTGATTAGTATTGTAGAATTAGTTACATGCTAGCAGCAGAGCTCAAAAGCGGCGACCTCCTAGTACCACGCCATAACCCGCAAGATCCATTAGGTGTTTATTAATGCCTGTTATTTTTAAAATATTGACATTTTTTAGTTAGTAATTCATAAAATACAAAGGTTCCATCTCACAAAACATAATGGAATGTAAAAACGTTGACGCTCAATATCTCTGAACTACCCTAAACGGAGATACCTTATAATTCTAAACGGAGATAGAACTTTATAATTCTAAACGGAGATAGAACCTTAGAATTCTAAACGGAGATAGAACCTTAGAATTCTAAGCTCACGGGTTGACAATGAGTCCCACTGAAGGTGTCGCATACATACACACTTTACAGAGGCTACGGAAGCATCTAGAGAGATGAGATCGATGCTTCCCTCTTGACCTCTGACCTCTTTGTTCTGGCAGCAACACTTTTTAACACAGTTTTAGGTCAAATATCCTTTTTAATTTACCCAGCAGTGTGTTTATGTTTATGGACCAATAACCAGCACTAGAGTTGAGGGGGGATATGGGGGTATGGCATCCCCCCTGAAATAAAAACAGTCAAAATCATCCCCCTTCTAAAACTGCCATTCCCCCTTTCCATCCCTTATGTCATTTTATCAATGAACGTGGTATTACTGCTATTTCAACATTTAGTTTTGCGCATATTGAGTAAAATACTGTGGGCGAGGGAGGGGGCACGCACACATGCAATGACATTTTTACCAAGTCACTGAAGTCACTGATGCTGTGGGGATGCAAAAATTGTCCCCATATAATAAAATCCACCATCCCCCCTGATTTTCTTTTACAACTCGAGTACTGCCAATAACCCACAGTATGACATGGAAGAACGTGACATGGTGAGAGAGGAGACTGGGGGGGGGGGGGGGGTGGATGATACCTGGACATGGCTCTGCCTGGCTGGCTGTCCGACCTGCTGCCGACTGGCCGGGAGGGACCCCGCCTAGACCCCGGGATTTCATGCGGATGTCTGAAATGAGGGTGGTGAGGAGGGAGAGTGAGGCGGGGTAGAGGACGTGTGAGGAAGAGGTCGGTTGGTGGGTTACGGGCGACGGATAATAGACACAGAATTGTCTATTATCGAATTGTTTTTGGTTAGGGTAGAGTTGAATGTCACGGAGAGAGTAGTAAAACAGATGAGTATGAGTACCAGAGAGATAGGATGAGTTCAGGTTGGTGGTTGACACTAGAACAGCCATGGGGTAAAAAAATATATTATATCTTTGCACTCAATCAAATTTCAGGACCCTCCTTTCATGACTTTTCCTAGATATGTGCATTCTACCACCCAGTATCCTTACATTTTCAAAATCACATCAGGATAAGCTAGTATGAATCTATTTTGCTGTTTTTTTTGTGTAGGAGGCAGGCTAACTTACAAGACGTGCCAACTAGTGGTCGTTGTGTGTAAGTAGCAGCTTCCCATTGTAAAGACTGTGGTCATTTGACCCCCGAGGCGGCTCATATAGTAGGCAAACTAGACACGGCTGTTCTAGTGTTAATGAACTCATGAAGGTTCTTCATGCAGAAATGAGCAGGATGAAAAGCACACAGAATATATTTTTTAAAACTACCAGCTCCTTTTCCCCAATTGGAAGGAAGTGTTTTAATGAGGATGTCTTGTACTGTAGTTTCTTAAATAAATATACATTGTTTTTTGTATGAAACACTCTCTAAATGTGTTTTTCCTCCTTCTTACTCACAAGCTATACTCTGTTACTGGCTTAGACATGCCTACAAAGTTTGTGTTAGCGTAATTGCATAATAGGTAGCCTAGCAACAACAGTCACATATTTTCCCACTTCACCTTTTTGAAGGTTGCTGTTTCAGATACAGAAGTTACAGACACATTGTTTAGTCAACACAATGCAATACAACAAGCTTATATGTTGGGTTCTGATGGGGTACTATTCATGAAGAATCAATGGCTAGTAAAACAAGAACAATTATATACCAATTGTGCACCTTTAACTCTAAAAGGGTCAATTCACTTGTCAACCTTGTATTCATTATCTCCTGCACAACACACGTGAAACAGCGATTTTCTACGAATTAATTTCTACTAATTTAAGGATAAACAAGGACAAACAATGTCTAAACTAGGAGCTTCCAGCCAGAGGAGACAATAAACAGCACACGTAGCATTAAAGCAGCCCTATAATGACATCACAATACACATCACTTTTTTCAACTAACATCTATCAACATGCAGTCAGTACAACAGTACAGTACAGCATTCATTCACCATATTTTCCAACGAAATCTGTAGGAAAGAGAGAGAGTACACACACTGGGCGTGGAAGACATTCAAGTGAGGTTTCTAGGTTAGTGACACACACAGGCAATCCAAGTCCAGAGCACAGGCATCTCTGAGCATTCTCCACCTGAGCCAATTGTTACATAACAGAAGCCCTAAAAAGTCAAAAAGCAAGCAAGAAAAATAGGAAGAACAAAGAACATTTTAAATTAGGAGGGGTAAAGTGAGGAGGCTTGCTGGGGGGGGGAGGCCACCTGGTGTGGGGGGGTCAGGGACTCGTCTTCTGTCCAGGTACTCGGGGTTGAAGCGGATCGCAGGTCCTGGTGGGAATGAGTTTGGTCATGGTCAATAAAGTAGGGGGGGGGGGGGTAGTGGTGGCCTAGTGGATAGTGGTGAGTTGGACTGGTGATCAAGAAGGTTATGAGTTCAAGTCCCGCCTGAGAACACCACCACTACTGTGCCCCCTTGAGTAAGACCTGAGAACACCACCACTAGTGTGCCCTTGAGTAAGACCGGGGAACACCACCACTAGTGTGCCCTTGAGTAAGACCTGGGAACACCACCACTAGTGTGCCCTTGAGTAAGACCGGGGAACACCACCACTAGTGTGCCCTTGAGTAAGACCTGGGAACACCACCACTAGTGTGCCCTTGAGTAAGACCTGGGAACACCACCACTAGTGTGCCCTTGAGTAAGACCTGGGAACACCACCACTAGTGTGCCTTTGAGTAAGACCTGGGAACACCACCACTAGTGTGTCCTTGAGTAAGACCTGGGAACACCACCACTAGTGTGCCCTTGAGTAAGACCTGGGAACACCACCACTAGTGTGTCCTTGAGTAAGACCTGGGAACACCACCACTAGTGTGCCCTTGAGTAAGACCTGGGAACACCACCACTAGTGGGCCCTTGAGTAAGACCTGGGAACACCACCACTAGTGTGCCCTTGAGTAAGACCTGGGAACACCACCACTAGTGTGCCCTTGAGTAAGACCTGGGAACACCACCACTAGTGTGCCCTTGAGTAAGACCTGGGAACACCACCACTAGTGTGTTCTTGAGTAAGACCTGGGAACACCACCACTAGTGTGCCCTTGAGTAAGACCTGGGAACACCACCACTAGTGTGCCCTTGAGTAAGACCTGGGAACACCACCACTAGTGTGCCCTTGAGTAAGACCTGGGAACACCACCACTAGTGTGCCCTTGAGTAAGACCGGGGAACACCACCACTAGTGTGTCCTTGAGTAAGACCTGGGAACACCACCACTAGTGTGTCCTTGAGTAAGACCTGGGAACACCACCACTAGTGTGCCCTTGAGTAAGACCTGGGAACACCACCACTAGTGTGCCCTTGAGTAAGACCTGGGAACACCACCACTAGTGTGTTCTTGAGTAAGACCTGGGAACACCACCACTAGTGTGCCCTTGAGTAAGACCTGGGAACACCACCACTAGTGTGCCCTTGAGTAAGACCTGGGAACACCACCACTAGTGTGCCTTTGAGTAAGACCTGGGAACACCACCACTAGTGTGTCCTTGAGTAAGACCTGGGAACACCACCACTAGTGTGCCCTTGAGTAAGACCTGGGAACACCACCACTAGTGTGCCCTTGAGTAAGACCTGGGAACACCACCACTAGTGTGCCTTTGAGTAAGACCTGGGAACACCACCACTAGTGTGTCCTTGAGTAAGACCTGGGAACACCACCACTAGTGTGCCCTTGAGTAAGACCTGGGAACACCACCACTAGTGTGTCCTTGAGTAAGACCTGGGAACACCACCACTAGTGTGCCCTTGAGTAAGACCTGGGAACACCACCACTAGTGTGTTCTTGAGTAAGACCTGGGAACACCACCACTAGTGGGCCCTTGAGTAAGACCTGGGAACACCACCACTAGTGTGCCCTTGAGTAAGACCTGGGAACACCACCACTAGTGTGCCCTTGAGTAAGACCTGGGAACACCACCACTAGTGTGCCCTTGAGTAAGACCTGGGAACACCACCACTAGTGTGCCCTTGAGTAAGACCTGTGAACACCACCACTAGTGTGCCCTTGAGTAAGACCTGGGAACACCACCACTAGTGTGCCCTTGAGTAAGACTGGGGAACACCACCACTAGTGTGTCCTTGAGTAAGACCTGGGAACACCACCACTAGTGTGTCCTTGAGTAAGACCTGGGAACACCACCACTAGTGTGCCCTTGAGTAAGACCTGGGAACACCACCACTAGTGTGCCCTTGAGTAAGACCTGGGAACACCACCACTAGTGTGTTCTTGAGTAAGACCTGGGAACACCACCACTAGTGTGCCCTTGAGTAAGACCTGGGAACACCACCACTAGTGTGTCCTTGAGTAAGACCTGGGAACACCACCACTAGTGTGTCCTTGAGTAAGACCTGGGAATACCACCACTAGTGTGTCCTTGAGTAAGACCTGGGAACACCACCACTAGTGTGTCCTTGAGTAAGACCTGGGAACACCACCACTAGTGTGCCCTTGAGTAAGACCTGGGAACACCACCACTAGTGTGTCCTTGAGTAAGACCTGGGAACACCACCACTAGTGTGCCCTTGAGTAAGACCTGGGAACACCACCACTAATGTGCCCTTGAGTAAGGCACTTAGCTCTAAGTTACTCCAGGGGGAATGTCCCTGTAAGCTCTAATTGTAAGTTGCTTTGGATAAAAGTGTCTGCTAAATGGTCAAATAGATAGTATGCTGCTGTAGCAGAACGTCATGGTTTAGATGAACTCTGAAAAAAGGTTGTCTGGGTGTGTCTTAATATCATTATATCAGAAAACATTGTAACAGTGTTTTGGGATTGTACACAAACACAGAAAAGACTTGCATTCATGAGGGAACTACACCAAACACAAATATAAACACAACAACACTTTTGTTTTTGCTCCAATTTTTCATGAGTTGAAATCAAAGACCTAATACTTTTTCTATGTACACAAAAGACCTACAAATCTGTGTTAGTGAGCACTTCACCTTTGCAGAGATAATCCATCCACCTGACAGGTGTGGCATATCCAGATGCTGATTAGACAGCAGGATTATTGCACAGATGTGCCATAGGCTGGTCACAATAAAAGGCCACTCTAAAATGTGCAGGTTAATCACACAGCACAATGCCACAGATGTCACAGGTTTTGAGATAGCGTGCAATTGGCAGGAATGTCCACCAGAGCTGTTGCCTGCGAATTTAATGTTCATTTCTCTACCATAAGGGTAAGGGTTCCAAATGCCTTTGGAAGATGGCTTATGGTAGAGAAATGAACATTCGATTGACGGACAACAGCTCTGGTGGACATTCCTGCCAATCGACGCACTCCCTCAAAACATGCGACATCTGTGTGTGGGTCATTGTGCTGTGTGCATTGATATTTTTGTTCAGTGTATATGTTACGGTACATGTAGGGTTAGGGTTAGGTGCTACGTCGACTTGGTACATGCTGGCATGTCTAACCCTACCCCTACCCCTAGTTCACACATGTACCGTATTCCCACATGTACCATAACAGTATATTGATTGAATAAAGCTTCCAGCAGGTCAGAGGTCATACAGCAGGTCAGAGGTCATACAGCAGGTCAGAGGTCATACAGCAGGTCAGAGGTCATACAGCAGGTCAGAGGTCATACCGTACCTTTGATGGAGCTGGTGGGGATGATGCCCCCTGCTTGCCCTCCGTAGCCTCCAGACACGACGTTGGTCTCGTTGAGGTTGGGCCCCGACACCATGACCTGCTGCAGGTCCTGAGGGAGGCACGACATGTGACACAGTCTGATCATTTGGTCCGCGATCAGAATGTTCAGACTTTTCTTTTGAAACACGGAACTACGTTTCAACGTTGTTGAGAATCACAACACAAACTCGCTAGTCAAGCCAAAATACTGCAACAACGCAATGGATTGGGTGAGTAATCCCCACTGCTACCTAGTTAACTATAACACTACTTTTACATTGTTACTGTTGTGAAGGCCCACAGTTTAGAGCCAGTTTAGTTTCCCCAGACCAGCCCTATTTTGCCCCAGTTATTTCTGGTTACAGTTACCTAGTTAACTAGAACACTACTTTACATTGTTACCTAGTTAACTATATATATAATAGAGTAATTCAGTGCATGGAAAAATTGTTACAAATATTATTATTTTTTTAATTGTCAGTGGAAAAATAAGTACTGATTAATACAAAATAGCTAAATGTAACTAATAAAATATAGTTTTATGTCAAGAATATCTGGTCACATTATGTGACACGGTCTGGTCATTTGGGCCGCAAGTCGGCAACCAATCAAAATGTTCAGACTTTTATTTTGAAACACAGAAATACATTTCAACGTTGTTGAAAATCACAACACAAACTCTACTATTACTAAAGGATCACATCCACATTTAACCATCTCACATCCTGTTTCCCTACCTTCTCATCTAAGCTCCATTGAATCTTTGCAGCCTGCATAAAAGTGAGACATAATACAGTACAGTATAAAGATATTCACCAACAATGAATGAATGAATGAATGAATGAATGGTCTTTATTGTCATTAATACAGTACAGGTACCATACAACGAAATTTAGGAGGGGGGGCTCCCCTGGTGCTTGGTAAAAAGACTAAAAACAAGAGAGCCAAGGATAAAACAAAAAAGAGAAAAGAGCTGGTTACAATGACCACGTGTAAGTAAGTAAGGAAGTAAAGTTTATTTGTATAGCACCTATCACAGACCAGTGGTCACAAAGTGCTTTACATAGGCTATAAAAACATAATTAAAGAGCAAAAGTAATAGCAGGTTGAAAGAAATAGGTAAACAAGTGAACAATAAAAACAAGAAACAAATAAAAAGTGTACAACAAATAATGACAAGACACAAAAAGACAGGCTTTTGGGGTTAGCCAAAAGCCTGTCTGTACAGGACAGTCTTGAGCTGTTTTTCAAATGCTTTGACCGAGACCGCTGAAGGAGAGGCGTGAGAGGTCACCACCCAGAATAGCTAGATCCAGTCTTATTAATCAGTCATTTGGTGAGTCATTCTTTCAGCAATGCTATTAATTATTAATACAATTCAATACTTAATCAACTAACGGTTTGTCTAAAGCAGAAGGATAGTCAATAGTGTCCTGCAGAGTACAGTTCTGTTGCGGGCGGACACACAGACAGTGACAGGGGGGACACACAGACAGTGACAGGGGGGACACACAGACAATGACAGGGGGGTCACACAGACAGTGATACACAGACCCCTCCCCTCCCCTCCATCTCTCACCTGTTCCAGGCTGTCATCCTCAGGTAGGGTCCCCGTGTCTCCGTTGCCGTTGATGGGAATCTCCATGGTAGCCGCCTTGCTCATGGTGCTGTCGGCCATGATGATGAAATGCTGCAAGAGAGAGAGACAGTACACAGACACACTCAGCTACAAATGCATTGTTGTTGCATTTCACACTCCTTTACGAATGCAGCAGCTGCCTTTTACATTAACATCAGTCCACTGTTAGGCCTTAGAAGGCTTAGAGGCAAGCTCACTGCATGTCAACACCTTAGCACATGTATGCACAGACAGCATAAATAAAAGGCACCGATCTACTACGGTTAGGCGAACTGTCCAACAATGTCAGTGATTTAAAAGCCCCCAGAACAGCACCAGTTGGCAGGATAAAGCTGGTCTTCTGTTGTTGCAAGCAAGAATTTGATGATGATAATAATAATTATTATGATGATGATCTCATCTCGTTACCTGCTGTTCTGGCTGCAAGTCCAGTGCTTCAAAAATGTCAAATGCAATATTTCTGAAATGTTAAACAATATAAACGGAATGTCACCGTTACGATGGTTGTTTCTACTATGTAGATGCATTCGTAGCTGTCATTATCCTTTTAGAAAAGCCCTGCAAAGACAATCCCTGTGGACACAGTGCCATCTCTTCACCATCCACGTCGACAATCTGTACAGGGTTGCCAGATGGGATTGACCATTTCCAGCCTAACCACAGTCTAAAAATAGCTAAATTCACCAAGAACCACCAGCCCAAAACCCAGATCGTCACAAAACCGCTAATTATTATCAGAAATTAATTATCTCCCGTCCCTAAACTGTATGATTGTTGCCAATACTGTTTGTAAAATAAAATAAATTAAAGAAACTCCACATTGTATGTAGCTACTAGGGTGTGTGTTTTAACTTCACGCATTTTGTAACTTTCAGGCACTGACATTTTGATACCACCTACATGCTATGTATCCAGCCAAACCTATACTACTACTACTACTACTACTACTACTACTACTACTAATAATAATAAATGCTATTAATCCAGCCCAACCGCACAAAAGAATGCTTTTTTCCGGCCCAGTGTGATCAAAAGTAGCCCATTCGGCGGGAACACACCCCATCTGGCAACCCTGGGTGAGATTTCATCCTTCCTCTGTTTTTCAGACAGATGATAAACTGAGTGGTGAACAGAAACACTGCCCCCTGCTGTCAGGATGACGGTGGACATGGATGTGAATACGGCATATTACATCTGCGAAGACATGGGCACAGAACATTTTACTTTGAAACTTATTCGGTAAATTAATTGACTAAAACCATTAGTAAAATAACCATGTCATCAAAAGTCACATATCAAATCCAATAATACATTATTATTATTATTCATTTATTTATTATTGTAATAATAATAATAAGAATAATAAATATGATATATATATATATAAACAAAAGCCATCAACAACAACATAAAAAGTGCAGTATTTTTATTACATTTTTAGGGTTCATGTTGGTTGTGTTAATGTCACAGAGAGAAAACAATCATAAGTTCAGTACTGTACCTAGCACTTATCCTTTTCAACATCACAACTTGTGATGTGTTTGGTAACTTACATTTGTTAGACATCAATGCATAAAGCACATACATGTCAAGTTAGGACTTTGCCTGCTGTCATGAACATATGATCAATTTCCACCAACTGCCAACATCTCGTCTTCATAAGCCTCTAACTGATTGGCCTGGTTACAACCAGCAAGCCAGAGGTATGAATAACACGCCTTTGAACAAGCCACTTCCAAGATCAGGGGGGTATTCCATCAACGTTGCTAAAGGAAAACCCAGGCTTATTCTCACGAGACTTATAAAAAGAAATCCAGGCTTTTTTTTCTTTTACACATACACCTGTTACAGTCTACTCTCTACGTAGACCCTCCCGCCCCGCCTCTACTCTCCTGGTCACACAGCCCCATCGTCGTGCAGGTCCTGGGTGTCGATGGTGGCCAACTCCTCATCCTCCACCCACTCGTCCTCCACAGGCCTTGGGACGGGCCGAGGAGGAGGACGAGGAGCCGGGGTCTGGACCGTCTTTAGGGAGCGAGGCGTTTCAGATCTGCGTGGAGGGTTGAAGGTCTTGCTCACACACGGGGAGGTCATGGTGCCCAGGGGGCAGAGCGGCGGGGGGGAGGGGATGCAGGACAGATAGTCCAGGCCTCGCTTTCTCTTCAGGCTTTTGGGGTCTTTGTTGGCCGAGCAGCTGGCTGGTTTAGGGGGGTTGTTCCTGGTCATGGGAGTAGAGCAGGATCCCAGACTTCTTAACGGCTGCTGAGGAGTCACCTATAAGACCAACATGAATGTTCTGTTGTTATTTGAATAGCGTTAGCCTCATAGCATAATTGCCTACGTCATATTTTGGCCAAATTGAGATATCTGCCTAACTCTACTCTCCTAACACGGCTGATTCACTGTGCATTATTGCCTCTATGACATCAGCCTATCAGAATGCTTGTTACATTCCAAAATCACTATCTGCCCAAGTCATCTCTTTGACATCAGGCATTTTTGACACTACATACAAAGATGGCTCGGCTGACCACAAGTGAAGCATGACATAGGCAATTATGCTATGAGGCTAACGGTATGGGCAATGTGTAGAGTTATCTGTTGTTTACATGGTAGTTACACCCAAGAAAAGCACTCACGTTAGGCCTCCCGCCTTGTTTTGCCTCTCCGTTCCAACCTGGGGTTCTTGGTGGTAACACTGGAGATGAGAAGGAGCTCAGACCGTCAGACTGAACCAGGTCTGAAAGCCTCTCTTCTGCGGAGCTAAAGAAGTGCTCCTGGCCCTGCTCCAAACATGATATACAGAAAGTTAGTCTGTCATCCAGTGCACACCATCATAAATTATGTAACACATTCTAATGCTTTGGTCCTCATATCGGCAACCAATCAAAATGTTCAGACTTTTCCTTTGAAACACGGAACTACGTTTCAACGTTGTTGAGAATCACAACACAAACTCGCTAGTCAAGCCAAAGACAAGCTGTGTTAGTTGACTAGCGATGTGTCATTGATTTTCAACAACACGGAAATGTATTCAAATTTTTCAAAAGAAAAGTCTGATCATTACATCCCAACATAAGGACCAAAGCAAAAGCCAAAAAACTAATTAGAAAGTGTCACTTTTTTTTCCTGCCTTACAGGATTGACATTTTCTAAATTAGATTTCATAAACATTCTAGGTGTCCTGTACCTGGGTAAAGACTCTGAGGTTAGATTCTAGGTGTGTCCTGTACCTGGGTAAAGACTCTGAGGTTAGATTCTAGGTGTGTCTGTACCTGGGTAAAGACTCTGAGGTTAGATTCTAGGTGTGTCTGTACCTGGGTAAAGACTCTGAGTTTAGCAAACGCCTCCTGTAGGTGTGGTTCCTTGGGTTTAGCGGAGAAGAGGGCCAGGTCTCCAGCGTACAGGACAGGGAGGAGGGCGGGGGGCTGAGGCCTGAGCTGCAGGTTGCTCAACGCCAGCAGGGCCAGAGGCTTCACCAGGTCCTCCAGGCTCAGGTGAGCCAAACTGTTGGAGAAGCGAACCTTCACAAAGTCTAGCTTCCCATCGACCAGATGTACCACAGGAGAGGAGCCTGCACAGAGAGGAACGCAATCAGTCAGATCACGTCACTCATACGTCATCAACTCAGAAAATATCAATATATCTATCTAAAATCTGAGAATTTAGGAGAATGACAACAGGGGGAGACAAAAACACAATACACAAAAACATGACACAAAAAAACACCAGTAGATCTACTTCAACACATCGTTAGCCTCATAGCATAATTGCCTACGTCATATTTTGGCCAAATTGAGATATCTGCCTAACTGTACTCTCCTAACACTGCTGATTCACTGTGCAGTATTGCCTATGCCGTCAGCCTATCAGAATGCTTGTTACATTCCAAAATCACCATCTGCCCAAGTCATCTCTTTGACATAGGCCTTTTTGACACTACATAGATGGCTTGGCTGACCACAAGTGAAGCATGACTTCTTAGGCAATTATGCTATGAGGCTAACGATAAATGAAACACAGAAAACCAACGCTGTACGTAACACCTTGAAAAGACCAATCACACCTTGTCTGTCATTGATGGAAACAACATATCCTACGAGATCCACCTCTCCGCAGACTGGATGGAAGTTTGGATCTCTGAGGGAATGAAAGCTGGCAGACACTCTGGCTTGGAAATGCATCTGTTCCGGAGAAGCCTACATGATATGACAATGACAATGATGATAATGACATTTTAGTTTTCCCAATTAATATTTGTTACTTAACAGGTCTGTGAAGTTACAGGAAAAGGCAAGGCAAGGCCAGTTTATTTGTATAGCACATTTCATACAACAAGGGCAATTCAAAGTGCTTTACATCCAGCATTAAAATACAGCAAGAGGAGCATAGTAAGAAAATAAGAATGACAAAGAATAAAAGCGAATATAAGAAGTAGGGCTGGGACGACGCGTCGACGAAGTCGACGTAATCGACTACGTCAATACGTCGACTTGCGTAATGTGCGTCGCAAAAAAAAATAAAAAAATCTAACTGCAATTGCGGCACTGCGCCGACGTGGTGGCGGGGGCGCTGTTTCGCAAATAAGTTAGCTTTCGTTGTTGCTAGCGAAATAGCTGATAATGTTGACTGCTCAAGGAGAATACATATTTGAAAGTACAGAATGCCTGAGAGCCTTATATTGCATTATATTACATTATATTTGGAATGGTCATCTGGTGCCTGAATATTGTGTTTTCCTTTACATAAATAATGACATTTCCACCATAAATTGATGCAGAAAGGGCACAAATTGGTGCATATCAATTCACCAGAATGCAAGAAATTAAGTGTTTGATGTTTAAGGACCCCCAGACAGCCCTGCTCCATGGGTCCCCCCCGATGTCAAACACCACTGGTACCACCTCCACCTCATTTTGAGCCAGGAAAAACCCTGATGGCCATGTTGGCATTCAAGTTGGCTAAACATAGCAGTGAGTCTGCCCTGTGTCTGGGGCTGTTTGACAGAGGCAGTTACAGTAGTAGTAGTAGTAGCAGGTCGCCGAATTAAAGGTGTCTGTGTTTAATTGCGGGCCCACAGACAGCCCCCATACATCAGCTGATCATTTAAAGGAGCGGCCGTCTGAGTAATGTGCATGTCACACGCTGCTTTGTTTTATAAGAGCAGCAGCTATTACCCAGAGTGCTTTATAAAGACACTGTTAAACAGAGAGAGACAATACAGCCATTATTTTGGGGGAAATTACCGGTAAGTGATACATTAATCGAACAGGGAAAAAATAATCGTTAGACTAATCGTTAAATTAGTCGTTAGAGTAACCGACTAATCGAAAAAATAATCGCTAGATTAATCGTTAGAAAAATAGTCGTTTGGGACAGCCCTAATAAGAAGTAAATAGATAAAACATTTAATAAGACAATAGTTTATGGATAAAAGACATTGATAGAAGTGTTTGTGTTTAATCATAACTGCTGCAAAACATGAAGGTTTTTAGCTTAGATTTAAATATTTTTAGGGTTTGGGGAAAATGTGAACCATGAAATCCAGGTGGTACCTTTATGTCCTGGAAGTGTGTTTTCTTGGTGGCGGTGAGCTGAATAGAAGCAACGCCTGCCTGTTTCTTTCCTTCAGATATGGAGAGATTGCAGGCCCTGTATCTACAACCCTCTCTCAGCAGAGACTGCAAATCCGTCGAGGGACGCCAAACATTCAACTGGTACACTGAAAAATAAATATTGTAATGATAAAACCAAGGATGAGCAGATAATAGTGCTTCAGGAACAATTAATACAAATAAATAACGTAAACATCCTCAATTACGCAGTGCACTTGTTAGACTGGTCTACATAGTAAAAGGCATTTGTCACATAAACAAATTCCACCGGTAGTGTACGTTTCACATGTAGTGTACACTATAGTAGCATGGCAAAAGGCTATTTCATGATTAAGACAGTTGGATGAATTATGTATTGATAATAAACGTATCTACACTGGCTTCCTGTTAAGTTCAGAATAGATTTCAAGATCCTTCTGCTTGTTTATAAAGCTCTCACTGGCACAGCACCAGAATATGTTCAGACCTTTTGCTAGCATATCAGCCCAATAGAGCTCTCAGGTCTTCTGACGCTGGCTTTCTCTGTGTACCACATGTACAAAAGGAGAGATTTGGTGAGGCTGCATTCTCATTTTATGCACCCAAATTGTGGAATGCACTGCCAGTTTACATTAGGGATGCAACCTCAGCAAATATGTTCAAGTCAAGACTAAAAACCCATCTTTTTAAATATTGCCTTTAAATGACTAAATCATTAAATGATGATTATATAATGATTGGGGCACTTTGAGCTGCAAAGTTAGCAGGAAAAGTGCCATACAAATAAAAGTTATTATTATTATTATTATTATTATTATTATTATTATTATTATTGATAAACACACCGTTCCGGCCTTGCTGGTCTCTGGCGTCAGAGATGCAGAGCTTCCATACGGGGGTGACCTCCCGGGCAGGGCAGCTCCCCACACCCTCCTGGGGGGTCTCCAGCGCCCGGCAGAAACGCTCCTTCAGCTCGGCCTGCCTCCTCTCCCCCAGAGAACACCTGTACCTGGCCAGGGTCTCCATCTGCTGCGTACTCAGAAGACCCTGGACACGGAAAAAGGAGTTTCCATTTCCTATCGGCAACCAATCAAAATGTTCTGACTTTTCTTTTGAAACACGGAACTACGTTTCAACGTTGTTGAGAATCACAACACAAACTCGTTGAGTAATCCCCCACTGCTACCTAGTTAACTATAACACTACTTTACATTGTTAGCAGGCTCACAAAACAAGCTGTGTTAGTTGACTAGCAAGTTTCCATTTCATAAGCTTTGGACGAAAAAATAAATCAGCCCAACATATAAGAACTATAAGTCTAAAATCTGGTCAATGTTAATGGGTTGAAACAAGGCTAAACATTTCCTTATATCCCATGTCACCTGAATTATTATCGGTATTGCTATGTCTCTAAATGATATGTGCCTTATCATCAGCATTAATTATCATTTGCAGGAAGCTCTCTGTTGGACCAAGGCAGTCTCTATCCTCACCTCCATGGAAACAGGGTCGTTCTCCACAGCCTCATGTAGCTCCTCCCCATCCTGCAGTGTCTCAACGTCCTTACGACGGACCGTCCTCCTCTCTCTAGCCTTGTTAACACCTGTAAGATGTTCATGATCTGATCAAAACACTGTACTAAATATGACACATTACAGTTAACACTAGAACAGCCATGGGTGGGGTCATTAAACTGTACTAAATATTAGACACGTTACAGTTAAACTGTACTAAATATTAGACACATTACAGCTAAACTGTACTAAACATTAGACATGTTACAGTTAAACTGTACTAAACATTAGACATGTTACAGTTAAACTGTACTAAACATTAGACATGTTACAGTTAAACTGTACTAAACATTTGACACATTACAGTTAAACTGTACTAAACATTTGACACATTACAGTTAAACTGTACTAAATATATGACACATTACAGTTAAACTGTACTAAACATTAGACAAGTTACAGTTAAGGTACTTCCTACCATCCTCTTCTTTTTCAAACTGGGCCTGAACCCTGGCGTAGAGCTTCTCCAGGCTGTCGCTGTGCCGCCGGGACTCCCGGTCCTCAGAACGAACGTTCCGGAACACGAAGCCTCCGCCCGGCTTCTTCTCCATCCACTGGAAGTAAGGATAGATTAGAGAAACAGACCTCCTCTCAGTAAACCTCCCATGACCACTGACATTCAGATTGGGAAGGTAAATGTAAATCAGGGTTCCCACACCTTCTGAAACATCTAGATGAGAGTTTATATAATAGGAACTATCCGCTCATAGACAACAATTAAAAAGAGAGAAAGAGAGGGGAATTCAAGCACTTTCAATGACCCATGTCTATTTTCAAAAACGTTTAAGACCTTGATTTCTGTTTTCTCAAATTCACGAACTTTCAACGATTTCAAAGACCCGTGGGAACCCTGGTAAATGGTAAATAAACAGACATATATAGCGCCTTATTCCAAAGCGCTGTACAACGGCCTCTCATTCACCCATTCACACACACATTCACACACCAAATGGCGGCAAGCTACCATGCAAAGCGCCTGCCCCGCTCATTGGGAGCAATTTGGGGTTCAGTGTCTTGCCCAAGGACACCTCGACATGTGGCAAGCCGAGGTTCGAACCGCCGATCTTGCGATCATTAGACGCCGGCTCTACCTCCTGCGCCACAGCCGCCCCAATAAGGCAGTTATAAACACACCTGAGTGGGGTAGCTTCTCAACACGACGATGTCCACAGCGCCCACCAGCCCCCCGCTGCTGTAGAGAGAGGAGAGCGGGAGCAGGAAGGGTCGGGGGTCAGAGTGGAACCCTAGTCTGGCGTCCCATCGAGCTGGTCTGGTGCCGTTCGCCCAAATCTGAAACCACAAATATACACCAGATATACACCAAATATACACCAGATATACACCAAGGGCCAATCCCGATTCCCTTTTCTACCCCTATGGCTCGTTTTCGAGTGTGACTCGATTCGAAGCCAAGGCCTTCGAACAGAGCCACAAGCCATACCCCTTGAAATCTACCCCTATGAATTGGGACGGCCCTTCACGGCGGCTACGTCATCAACAGTGGTTTAAATAGACGCGGTACGGGTGACGCGTTATGTTGCCGGCGAATTCTCACATCTCGCAATGCCTTCTTCAGCTGTGTTTATTTCTGTTGCGTGTGCTATAAGCATCTTTTTTCGTTTGTTATCAACACACTGTAGTGTTTAGACGTTCCTTTTTTAGTCTCTTCCGTCAACGATGTCTTTTTTTGTGGACAGCGCAATAATGACAATGAATGACTCCAAGCAAAACACAGAGTATTAACCAGATCTGTCAGCGCACGATGTTCCTCCAAAGATACCCGTTACTCAATCCTCAGCCACCACATACACACGAGTCCATCAGTAGTCATAAAGCGTTGTCCAAAAATCACGTTACCAAGCGCCTTTCTCAGAACAATTCGTCGTCAAGAATCCAAAAATCAATCCATCATAGTCGTGGTCAAAAACGTAGAAAGAGGATCTCTTGGGGACGCGGCCACATTTGCCCGTGAAGGAGAGATGACAAATAGGCGGAAACATTTCTCAGTAGAGTCGAACGGTGATAGATCATCATCATTTACGCGCATCCTTAACTGTAGTTACATTTCGCGTGTCATATGCCATTAGACATGGAAATATGTCAATGCGCGGCTGTCATGCACAAATCAGCTTGTAACGTTAGACACACAGCACATAATATAACGCATAATAACGTTTTGTTGTTGTTGTGCTTGTTATAAAGAAAAGGTCTATAATGCATTTAAATGAATGATACAACCCATTAATAATATTACCTAATAACAACTGCTCGGATTAGATTGCGAGTTGTTTTGGTATAATAAGTGCCGCAATACAGATAGCGTCATATACCACCAAGGGGGGGGGGGGGGAATTCGCGTCTATCATGCACATATCGAATGAATGAATGAATGGTCTTTATTGTCATTGCTACAGTACAGGTACCAAACAACGAAATGTAGGAGGGGTGGCTCCCCTGGTGTTAGGAAAGAAAAAAAAAACTTAAAAAAAAAAACTTTAAAAAAAAAACACAAGCCTGTGGATAGATAACTTTAGATAGATAACTTTACATTAAATATGTCTACCATCATCCGCTGTCAAACACCACAATTTATTTTTAAATAAACATGATTGTACATCTCTGTAATCGCGCACCGATGTATTTATATGGGGAAGGCTGTGCTTGACGATTCCATTGGACTGACGCCGGGCAGAGGAACAGGGTGACTGTTACCCTGTGACAAACGCGCAGATATGAGTGCTCCGGTGTACTGCTTTGATAGTCTAATCAATGGAAGTGATCAGGTAGGCTACCAGTCCTCTACTGCTAAACCCGAGCGCGCTGGACTGTGGAACTTTCTATGTTAAGCATAGGCACCTCGGCATAACAGCGATTTTTTTGTTATGCTTGTTGTAAAGAAAAGGTCTATAATGCATTGAAATGACATTAGTACATCAGACATTAGACATCAGACATGGAAATATGTCAATGCGCGGCTGTCATGCACAAATCAGCTTGTAACGTTAGACACACAGCACATCGGCATAATAACGTTTTGTTGTTGTTGTGCTTGTTATAAAGAAAAGGTCTATAATGCATTTAAATGAATGATACAACCCATTAATAATATTACATAATAACAACTGCTCGGATTAGATTGCGGGTGCCGCTACATGGAAATAGGTAAAAATGTGCATCATGTACAAGTCAGCTGAACGTTTGACAAATAACTTTACATATGTGTACCATCATCCGCTGTCAAACGCCACAGGTAATAATTGATTTATGATTGTCTATCTCTGAAATGCTCGACTGTCATGCAGCTTTGCGTTACTGTAACGTTAGACACAGCACCGACATAAAAACATTTGGTTATGCTTGTTATAAATAAAAGGTCTATAATGCATTGTAATGACATTAAACTAACATAATAACATGGTTATCATAATTTTTCAAATCTTTATTAATAAGTAATTACAGAGAAAGTAAAATGAAATTTCCGCATTGAATAGAGCGACATAACATTTCTGTAGATGATTCGCAATGCATCCTGGAATCAAGGGGTAGCGTACCCCTATGGCTTCGAAGCTAGTCTGGTCCTGGAATCGCTCGAAACTAAGTCATAGTTAGCCCTCGAAATGAAGCCATGGCTCGATGAAATATGAATTGGGATAGCCCTCCCCCTAAACGTGAACGCGCAAATCGAGCCATAGGGGTGAAAACGAAGGGCTAGGGGTGAATTGGGATTGGCCCCAAGTATACACCAAACATTTGTGACACAGTCTGATCATTTGGTCTGCATATCGGGATCCGATGTAATGATGAGACTTTTCTTTCGAAAGATGTGAATACATTTCCGCGTTGTTGAAAATCAATGACACATCGCTAGTCAACTAACACAGCTTGTTTTGTGAGTCTGCTAACAATGTAAAGTAGTGTTCTAGTTAACTAGGTAGCAGTGGGGATTACTCACCCAATCCATTGCGTTGCAGTGTTTTGGCTTGACTAGCGAGTTTGTGTTGTGATTCTCAACAACGTTGAAACGTAGTTCAGTGTTTCAAAAGAAAAGTCTGAACATTTTGATTGATTGCCGATATGACGACCAAATTATAAGACTGTGTCATATACGTTACCTTAAGCATGAGAGATTCCGGAGCCTCTAATGGAGAGCAGGCGTCCTGGGAGCCGACCAGCTCCGCTCCATGAATCATCACTTTCCCGCCGATGGCCAGACGGCCCTTGTGCAGCATGGCGGTTAGCGGGACGTCCACCTGGGCTCTGACAGCGTACCACCCGTCTGTGAGCCAGATGACGCCAATACACGGCTCCACCTTAGAGTCAGCACCTTGGATGAATTGATTAATTTATTTGACACGTTTTTAAAAAAGGGGTATACAGTTATCGGCTCCAAAGGAGCCTAAAAAGCATACACGTATAAAAGAGAAGAAACAAAACGTCAAGGATAACACAAGAATGTGTTATCCATGTCTATTCACAAACTTTCAAGGATTTCAAGGACCCGTGGGAACCCTGTACTAAAGACCCATTTCTTCAGACGACTTTTGAAGTTGCTCAAACTCAGTAGAGTTTTAAGTTCCTCACCTTGGGGTGTCTTGGTTTCGTTACGGCTCGGTCTGGTTAGGTTCTGACCCAGAGTGACGACACCACAGACACAGAGCACCATGGTCTTGGCTGCAGTATCGTCTCTCTCCATGATCTTCCTCAGAGCGGACCGTCGGGTGTGGTCCACTTCCACATCGTATCTAGTAAGTAAGATATTCATATATTATATTATAATATTCTATAATAGTATACAGAGTAGATTGTCTTACAAAGACACTTAGATTTAGATGTAGTAATCTAAAAATTAATTAGACCCCTATACTTTCTTTTATTAATTTTTTGTTTCTTTTTATTATTAGGCCGACTACTCAATCTTTTCAGTTTGTAAAGCGTCTTTGAGTGTCTAGAAAAGCGCTATATACCGTATTTTCCGGACTATAAGTCGCGCTTTTTTTCATAGTTTGGCTGGTCCTGCGACTTATAGTCAGGTGCGACTTATATGTCAATATATATATATAATTTCCGGCCTGGTCTCACACGGCGGACGTCAGAATTCGACGTTTAAGGACAGACGTCGAATTCTGACGTGAGATTGCATCCAACGTCGAATTCCGACGTGACATTTGCATCCAAACGTCGAAATTCCGACCTGACATTGGGGTAGCTCGTTCTGATAGCGCAGGGGTGCGCCTGTTATGTGCCATAGGGTTTCCAATTCAAAATGGAATAATCCCGAGAGAAGCCCCGACAGGCGCACATAACAGGCGCACCCCTGCGCTATCAGAACGAGCTACCCCAATTAGGGTTGGGTACCGTTTGGGTTTTATCCGGTACCGGTACCTAACCGATACTTTAAAAACGGTACCGGTACCAAAACGGTACTTAATTCGGTACTTTTGATTTTTTTAAATGACATATATAATATAATAACACAGTCGACAACATTAAACAGCTTTTCACTTTTTTATTGCTGAGGCACAATATATATTAGTTAAATATACACTCAAATTAAAATAAATGAAAATAAACCTCCTGAGCCTTGGGGACTCCATTAAGCTGGGGGTGCCTATCGTTGGTACTGATGTCGAATACGAGTACACACTTGTTCGGCAGCCCCTCAAGGACATCAGAATATTCTTAGAAAAGGGATCTAGTGAAGAGGCCTGCATAGCCCCCAGAACCAAGAAGACCAAGAGGAAATATAACTCTGATGAACTGGAGCCCTCCACCTCGTCAAAATCCAAACTCTGTTGCCGCTCAGCTACTACTACTCCCCTCCCCCTCTCTGGTCCATGATGACATGACGATTGATTTTTCAGACACAGTAGTAGGATAAGGATATATCTACATGATATATACATGATCTGACACAGTACCCGAATATCAGGAGATCCCCGATCATGTTGTCCACCTCGCAGAGACGCAGCCACACATCCGCACTACGTCATCAACAGACGCGTCGAATCCTGGAGTGCACTGTCCAATCAAAGGCTTGCGTTCGTAAACTCGCTCTGAGAGCGTCGCAGCGCACACTGGGCCCGACGTCATAAGGGGAGCAAGTCATTTGATTGGACAGAAGGCATTCCACGAGTGGTGATCAGAATTCCAGAACGAGTTTACGGAACGCACCCATAAGTCGAGCGTCGCGTTATGCCAACCCGCTAGCGGAAGTTGCTATTAGCAACCTTCTCGTTATCCTTCCGTACTCGCTGCTTTCACCGAGTGGAAATTTAACAGGCGATGTGACGTCACGAGTCACCAGTTGACACCGGACACCAGGGGGCGAGATAGAAAAGTACCGAAATGAGGTACCGAAATCTCCTACGGGTACATACTGAATGTAAAGTAACCGGTACTTACCGGTACCGATTTTCGGTACCCAACCCTAACCCCAATGTCACGTCGGAATTCGACGTTTGGATGCAAATGTCACGTCGGAATTCAACGTTTGGATGCGATCTCACGTCAGAATTCGACGTTTGTCCATAAACGTCGAATTCTGACGTCTGCCGTGTGAGACCAGGTTGATAATTTCATACTGACTGACATGAACCAAGGAGTAAACATTACCGTCTACAGCCGACAGGGGGCGCTCTGGGCCGCTCTGGGCTTGTGACAACTATATGCTGCTGCTATTCCCCTGAAGAAGTTATCTAAAACATTAGCTTGTTGAAGCTAAGCAAACGGTAGCTTGGTGAACTTGCTTACTGGTAACTTGCTTGTTGGACTCGCTGGCTTGTTATGTTCATTTAGCCTATTCAGCCTCCCAGGTATGTTCTTTATGCTATTGTGTTGCTGAATAACTGTTAATGTGTTATGTTAACATACCGGACTTCTATTCAGCCTGTTGTTCTGTGTGCTATTGTGTAGTTGAATAACTTGCCTTTCCAGATTAAATGTCTGTTCTTGGTCTTGGATTTTGTGAAATATATTTCTAAATAAATGCAACTTAAAGTCCAGTGCGACTTATATATGTTTTTTCCTCTTAATGTCGCATTTTTTGACTGATGCGATTTATACTCCGGAGCGACTTATAGTCCGGAAAATACGGTAAGTCTAATGTATTATTATTATTATTATTATTATTATCTAACAAATAAACACAAAAAAACACATCTCAGCAGCGAAACAGTAGAATGAAATGACCATAACATTAATAATAATAATCATTTTATGTTTAAATGGTAAATATATAAGACTTATTCCTAAGCTCTTTACAACGGCCTCTCATTCACCCATTCACACACACATTCACACAACAATGGTGGCAAGCTACAACGCAAGGCATCAGCCCGCACACTGGGAGGAATTTGGGGTTCTGTGTCTTGCCCAAGGACACCTCGACATGTGGCCAGTCGCGGATCGAAACGCCGATCTACCGACCTTGCGATCATTAGACGCCGGCTCTACCTCCTGCGCCACAGCCGTCCGTAAGAGTCTTCCTTGCTACTGTACCTGTATTTGAGTTGGAGGAGGACCTGTTCTGGGGTCAGACAGAGACTCCCCATCACCTCTGGGAAACACCTCTCCATGGACGCCTGCTTCCACACCACCCAGCGGTAGTGGTTATACCCCCAGGCCTCGCTGATCAGCTTGGGGTCCACGCCGGGGGTGTCACATAGCGCTCTGAGGAGGGGAATGTTACGCTACATTTTGCCAATCCTCATTCCAGTTAACACTAGAACAGCTGTGCCTATTTTACCTACTATTAGAGCCGCCCTTTACAATGGGAAGCTGCTACTTACACATAACGACCACTAGTTGGTGCGTCTTGTACATTAGCCTGCCTCCTACACAGAAAAACTGCAAAATAGCTTTATACTAGCTTATCCTGATGTGATTTTGAAAATGTAAGGACACTGGGTGGTAGAACGCACATATCTAGGAAAAGTCATGAAAGGAGCGTCCTGAAATTTGATCGAGTGCAAAGATATCATATTTTTTTTACTCACTTGGTTAAATGACCAAATGACCCCACCCATGGCTGTTCTAGTGTTACAGTATTACAATTCAGTGGTAGCTGTAGTATAAGCAAATGCTATTATATAAATTGCTCCAAATTAATTCATTACATTCTGGAGGGCAAGTCTTACAATAATCACATTCAGTGAGGCAAATCTAAAACGTTGCTTTGGTCTGTTGCAATTTTATTGTAAGTGTATTCATCCGATGAACAGTTGTTTATTGGTTGCTAAGCAATGGTAAGAACATAACTTTGATAACGGTAATATAAACAAACGCGGAGTAATATGAAAAGATGTGTCAACATTCCATTTAGCCGTTGCGTATGTCATGGATATCGGCACGGCTGGAACGCAAACCGACCAATAGAGACAATGGACCGGATCTATCCGTTGTATAATAAAACAACATTACCTGTAGAACTCCTCTTTCCCTGCAGTTCCGTTGTTCTGACAGATCAACCAGCCCCCGTCAGCCAGCTGGACGCCCCCCCCGTCTACGAAAGCCTCTTGTTTGAAGAAGTGTTGGCAGTGGAATCGAAACGACTCGGCATTTCCACTGCTGACCTGAGACACGTGCTCGTGCACTCCATAGGCATACAGCTGAGGAAGTAGATCAGAAGTTCTGTCGTGATATGCTACAGGTGAACAAACGCACCAGCGCAGCTTTAGGAAAGTGCATGTCGGCGCAGGATGGGGTTATCAACAATAAGACAACGAAATGTACGCTACAACGATTAAAACAAGTCTTTAAACAAGTCCAGTTCTGTTCTTTAAACAAGTCCAGATGATGATCAAGTGATGCATCAGGACTATAGAATTAAATAATGATCAATCAACCTCGAAAGCCTGTTCTACCTAGAAAGCCATGTCATGTGTGTCTCTTCTGTTGGTTTTTGTTGTTAGCTTGTGATGTGGGTATCAATGTGTGTCTGTCTTTCTCGTTGGATGTTGTGTTGTCGCTGTGCTCCATGTTATACTTTCAAGAAAAACTATAAATATATTGAAATAAAATAAAAAATAAGCCATGTTTCAACTCTCCCCTTACCTGCTTCCGGGTGTGTTGGACGGGGTAGTTCCCGCTGACTGCCTCCCTGAGAGACACTCTGGTCACCCCGGACGTCTTAGCGAGGAACAAGCTTCCTGGTAAAGGTCTGATGGTCTGTCGCTTCTTCTTCCTGATTCTCATGTCCTGCATGTCACGCGCGAGCTGCAAGCAGTGCAGATTCTGGTTTATGTCTGCAGACACAAGAAATTTTTTTTTTGTCAATGCATTGTCACAACCCTATTAGTGACTTTCTAGAATTACCTGAACAATTAAAACATATCGTTAGCCTAGCATAGGATAGCATAATTGCCTAAGTAATGCTTCACTTGTGGTCAGCCGAGCCATCTTTGCATGTAGCGTCAAAAATGCCTATGTCAAAGAGATGACTTGGGCAGATAGTGATTTTGGAATGTAACAAGCATTCTGATAGGCTAACGGCATAGGCAATAATGCACAGTGAATCAGCAGTGTTAGGAGAGTAGAGTTAGGCAGATATCTCAATTTGGCCAAAATATGACGCAGGTAGGCAATTATGCTTTGAGGCTAACGATTAGCAACATCAAAAAGGTTACCTGTGCTATCAGTAGGTGAAAGTCCTGGAGCAGACCCATCTGCAGTGGCATTGTTTCCTTTCGGTTCGACAGCGAGGTCGTGCCCACCATCATTGCCACTGTCTCCTTTTTCTACATCCGATTTCATTACGTCAACCTTGACGTTAGAATCTGATTCAGTTACACGGCTTACATGGTTTTTCTCAGCGAGTGAGAGAGGTGTACTGGTCTGGTGATGATCAGGTGTTTCAACGAGGGAGTTTAGGGGTGTAGTCTTGTCTGAACGTTGAGGGGTGACGCTCTCTGTGATGACACTGTTCTGTTTCCTGAAGGGAGGGACGTACACGGCCGGTCGTCTTATCTTGTCCTGTCTCACGCCGCTCTTCTGCATCTCAGGGTTAACAGTCTTCGTGAACGGGGGCACAAACAATTCCATCTTAGGATTTGCTGGTTTACCGTCTCCTGGAGTCGAGTCTGCTACAATATTCTGTGCCTCTGTCTTATTCAACCGTAGGTCCACCGAACTATTTTTATCCCTGTATAAGACACACAAGATTAACAACAATTCTGTATCCCTCAGGCTCTCTGTTGGGTAAATACTTTTGTGTTGTGTTGAAGACCTACCTATATGGCCTGGTCACGTTAGGCTGTAGAGACACGTTGTATTTGAAGACTCTCCTGTCTTTAAGTGTGCCTGAAACAAAACAAAATATGATAATTATGGTATGTTAGAAGATTGGTGCCACTGAGGGGGTACGTTTTCTATTGGTTAATGTGTGTTTACGTGGTTTGTGGAGGCTCAAATTAACCTAAACACTTCATTTGAAATCAGTAGAAACATAGAATTCAATAAGAAACTCAGAGGCAAGTCACATTAGTTAGTGAATATAATAATAGTTTAAGTTTTATCTCGTAGATAAGTAAGCCTTTCTCACCATGTGAAGAGGTTTTTGCAGGGGTAAGTGTTGACTGTCTTTTACAATCCAGAGTTCTGTCAAATTCTGCCAAGAGTCGTCTTTTCAGGGGCAGTTGCTCTGTTGAATATAAAAACAAGTCTACAGTAAACATGTTGTCCCCCACAGATGATGGAGCGCCCCTCATTCGTGACAATTATTCAAAGGTATATTTTGTGAATTAATGGGAGAGAGAATAAAAACGAATAATGTTTTTGTGGTCTGACGTGGTTGAAATAGTTGAAATAGTCTTACCTTTCATATCTTCATCCTCTGCTGACCTTTTTCCGATTCCTTTCCTCATCTCAGAGGGTTCCTTGCTGCAGACGGGATTCGCTGCTTGCACTATTGGTGTTTCCACCGATGTCCCAGGAGGACTTTCACGCGCCAGGTCTTCGTCTTCTAACAGAGCCTTGGCGCAGTCCATCGCCTCCTGGGCAAAGTACCTCTGCTGAGTGACAGAGCAGCCGCTGAGCCCGAGCGATTCAAAGTTCAAGGAAGATCCCTTTTGGTGTGCTCTCGGAGACCGATGTGTCAATCCACCACTGGTGTGAATCACGTCACGGTTCTCTGGTGTTCCAGCTTTCGCTAGGACACGTTGATCACACATACAAGGCGCTGAAGGGGTTTCGAGAGACTTTTTATCTCCGAGCCTTTGGTGATGATCATTTCCACCGGTAAGAGTCTCATCATCACAGTCTTTGAACTTCTCGAAGGCTTCTTTAAGTGATTTATCTGATACAGACACGCCGTGACCGCTAGCTGTGCTAAAACCAAAGCTGCTTCCTTTGCCTGGATTGCTGCAGGCTGATGCTCCTGCATTCTGTGCTGAAGTCTTCTTGGCTAGATCAACTCTGTTGTTATTCTCAGGTTCTGTACGTTGAATTACTGAATGTTCAGTTACTGCATCTTCAACTGCTGCATGTTCGTCCAACAGAGACTTGGCTTTCTGGAGAGCATTGTCTGACACACTCACAGTCTTGCCACTGGCAGTGCTGAACGCACAGCTACTTCCTGTTCTGAGGTTAGAATCAGTATGTTCAATTATTGCATGTTCAATTACTGCAGGTTCATCCAACAGAAACTTGGCTTTCTGGAGAGCCTTGCCCGACACACTCACAGTCTTTCCACTGGCAGTGCTGAACATACAGCTACTTCCTGGTCTACTGAGGTCAGAATCAGTATGTTTAATTACTGCATCTTCAGTTACTGCATCTTCAATCACTGCATGTTCGTCCAACAGAGACTTGGCTTTCTGGAGAGCCTTGTCTGACACACTCACAGTCTTCCCACTAGCAGTGCTGAACATACAGCTACTTCCTGTTCTACTGAGGTCAGAATCTGAATTGTTCGGCCTAGTTGTTAGTTGTTGTTTGACACCTGAATCATCTTCACAGGGTAATGGATATCTGCTGCCGTCTGTTAAATAAGCTTTCTCAGTGGCATTTGTTGAAACGGATCCTCCTTTCCCACAGATTTTCCTCTGGTTGTGACTACTGCTTCTTGAGGCCACCAATGAGCTTTTAGAGTCTGTTGTGGAAACCTCAGAACCTGGTTTATTGAGAAAGGTCCTTGCCCCCGAATTATCTTTTTCAGAAATGTGCACTTTCTTCCCCCCAGCTGGCTCAAAGGCACAACGGCTTTCCTCCGCACGCTTGTGAGCATCGTCAGGTTTTGCATCCGACGACTTCTCTCGCTTTGCTTCTTCAACATGAACACTGCCGATATCGGAATCACAGTCCTTAAAAACAGCCGTTGCCTCATTAAGGGCCTTAGCTGATATTGTTACTCCTTTGCCACTGGCTGTCTTAAATCCGTTGTGTTTCTGTGGTGGAGCCTGAATCAGATCGGTATGAAGACTTTCGGCTCCGATCTGTTTTTTTGCTTCAGAATGTTCGTTTTCAAACTCATTACATTCGTTTAGAATAGATGTTGCTTTAAGCAGTGCCTCGTCAGACACAGCCACTTTCTTACCACTTGCAGTGCTGAAACGACAAACATTTTGCAAAGAGTAACTAGCATGAGAAATATTAGTTTCATCTGTTTTCTCTTTGCAGTCATTCAAGGGAGCTCTTGCCACGGTTGCTTTTTCAGAGACTTTCCCCTTCCTTTGAGCAGTGCTAAAGCCACAATTGTTTCTCTCAATATTAGCACTTCCAGTCTCAGCTTCAGCCCAGTCTCTGTCTAGCTTTTCTGATGCACAACCTAAACTTTCTGCCACATCGCAGTCTTTAAAGACGCCCGTTGCTAACTGAATGGCCTTTGCTGAGATAGACACTCCTTTACCGCTGGCCATCTGAAAACCACCACTGTGTTCACGAGAATGTGACAAATCCACATTTTCCACAAGTCCATTTGTTTTTTCAGTGTGTTCATCTGGTAGTACTTTCAGGTCTGATTTGTTTACAAAGCCATGGCAACGTGTTATATTCAATGTACCACTTTCGATCTTCTTCTTACTGCTTCGATTCTGGTTGGCTGTAAATGTTGAACCTACAAAGCCATTTCCAATTTCACTATTGTTTACAGTATTCCCATCAATACGGTTAATTTGCTCAACGTTGGAATCCACATTTCCTCCATGTTCAACAGGCAAGAGTCCAACTTGTTCCACATCACTGCCGTTAACAAATCTCTGTGTGTTCATCTCCTGGTTCTCCTCTATATCGGCAAACAAGACCCGGGCTTTGCTCAAACACTTCTCTGAAACCCTCAAAACATTTCCTCCGGCAGTTTTGAAACCCCCACCAAACTTTAAACCATTGTTGTCAGATTTCGCAGTTTCACTGGTGCTTGTCTTAGGTTCCAGCAGATTGTTCCTTAACGTTGTGTTTGTCAGTAAATCTGAGGAAATCACAGCTTTGTTTTTAGGGCTAGAATGTGGTCCATCTTCTTTATGTTTCTCTGCAGAATTGCAGAATGGTGTTCCTTTGACTTTAACCTTGGTACTGTAAGCAGTTGCTCTGATGTGTTTTTTTGCTTCAGAATGTTCATTTTCAAGCTCATTACAATCGTTTAGAATAGATGTTACTTTAAGCAGTGCCTCGTCAGACACGTGCCTTGCAGTGCTGAAACCACAAACATTTTGCAAAGAGTAACTAGCATGAGAAATATTAGTTTCATCCATTTTCTCTTTGCAGTCATTGAAGAGAGCCCTTGCCATAGAGATAGAATGTGGTCCATCTTCTTTATGTTTCTCTGAACTGTAGAATGATGTTCCTTTGAGTTTAATCTTGGTACTGGATGCTTTGCAAACTATTTTGACATGAGGACTTGTCACTTTGTCAGGGGTCACCATCTTCACTGATTGTTTCTCGGCGTCACTGCTAAAACTGTCATCAAAATCGATGCCTGTGAGAAAGTTAGGATCCAACTCTTTGTCAGAGGAATGATGGGGGGGGATATCAGCCAGAACATTAAAGTTCAAAGGCTTCGCTGTGGGCTTAAACTGTGTGAACTCAAATTGGCTGTCTGCATCTTCCAAGAGACTACACAACTCTGAGACATCGGCTCTCTGTGAGGCTGTCAAAGGGCCTTGGACATCAACACACCTCTGGTTTGAGAGAAGAGATTTGTTCCTGTTGTAACCAGTTTGAAAAGCGGAATATGGTTGTATATTTCCAGGAGGTTTTTCAGAGCTTAATTGAAGACTTGAGGATTCAGTCGGTTGTGTGACATCAGCGCAGGTGGAGAGGAAGCCGCTAACACAAACTGTCTTTTCCATTTTAGTCGTATTCGCACGGTTGCTCAACTGCCAAGTGGGGATATGCTTCTCGTTGCTGAAGCCGTTATCAGAGTCATGAGGAGTCTCCCTTTTCTGACCTGATTTGTTTCTGATTAGCAGTTGTTTTTTACTCCTCTGTCTCAATGCTGAGAGACAAGCTGATGCAGATAATTCATTTTGAGTAGTTCCTAATTTTACACGGCTTATTTCACCAGTAGAGTCAACTATTTGGCTTAAATCTTGTGCAAATGCCCTGCAAAGTTGTGACATATCGTTGAGATCGTTGTCTTGAGGTTGTCTGGTGTGTCCTGGAGAAACAATATTTTCTTCAGTTGCACATTCCTGTTGTATCGGCTTATGTTTCCAGTTGAAGGTATTCTTGTTGACATCATTATACTCAGCGCTTTCCCTTTGTTTCATAAGTGGATTGTCACCTAACATGAAGAAAGACGAATATAATTACAACTATGTACACAGATGCAAGCAGGTTCATGGCGCATACGCCATGTTAAAGAGGCAATCTGGGATTCAAATAATAAAGTGTTCTGCCTCTACTTTTTTTTTGTAAACAGCTAAGCCAAAGAAATCCACTCTCAAATACATAGACGGAGGCATGGATGTACGGACTGACCACGCATGAGATGAAAATGATAGTGTTTTTTTAACAGTGTTTGTATTAAATTGTTTATAAACAAAGAGAAAAGCTTATATTTGGGGTTCTGATGGGGTTAGACAGTTTAACTAACCTCATGAGGCACCTCATAAGTTAGGCTATATTCTTCCAGAATCAATAGATACATTATTCATTATAAGTCGAACATATTGATGTACCAATCCCAGATTGCCTCTACCATATGACTCTATATATGAGATTGTAAAATGAAAAGCTTGTTACAAATAACATAGACTAACTGTTACAGTTGTACACATAAATACAACTTACCACTGAGTGAGGTTCCCGGTAAAGCACATGACTTCTGAGTCACTGACGGATGTGGATTTTGGGCACGATAAACAAACTTTCTATTTCTTCTTGTGAACGTGAGTTCTTGTGAGGTTTCAACTGCAGACCCTCCCAATCGCTGATCACCAGTGGACTTGTTGGGTGCCACCAAGACATTCTCTGTAGAGGAATCACGATGATGAGAACATGTATCCAGATCACCGTCAGAAATATCAGCTAAACTTATGGGTGTCCACTGAGTGGTCCCGTTATCCCCAGTTTTGACGTCACTCTTGATATCAAGGGACACAGAAGTCACCACGATCTTCTCATCTTCTCCTGCTATCTCACTGGATTCGTCGTTTTTCGATGTTGAAATCACTGTCGTGTGAGTAGGTGGAGTAGGTTCCTTTTTCAAACTGCTTTTCCTCTTGATTCTGTCCTTGGTTTTCACCCTTCTCAAAGCTGCACTGCTATTGCTAAAGAACATGGAGAGAACTTCTTCAGCTCCGTCGAGAACATTCGCCACTGTACCGCAAACCTCTCCATCCTCTGTAGCATCTGGTAAAGCCTGTTTCCAACGGCTGCTACTGTCCTTGCGTGACGCATCTTGAGAGCTGAGGGATCCGTTGACCAGACCAGGCATGTGGAGATTCACCCCTGTAGATATTTCAGAGGAAGAATCATATTCTTATGTTGCAGTGTTATTAGGTAATCAAAGTAGTAATATCAGTTATACACTATTTCCCATCTTGAAGTCTGTATAATTAAGCAATATCACACGAGAGGGAGTGTGTTATACTGAATATCAGCACGGCTGTGATTCGGTCGTAGGTATGAGGCCGCAGTCCGAGTACCGAAGACAATCACAGTCGTGCTGATATTCAGTATAACAGCACGACCTCGAATGTGATATTGCTTTTATACAACAGTTCTACAGCGCAATTTATTAGTTAACAGTAATAAGTGACAGCAGATTATGATTTGTTTGTTTATTTAATCATTTATTTTGGCTCCGTCAACAAAAAATTGTTCCGCAACCGGACTGTTGCCTAGTAACCTGAACACAAACATCTGCAGGCTAGCTACTTTGATATTAACGGTTATTTCGGAGTGATACCTATAGTTAAAAGTCCCAGTGCTGTTATACTGTATATCAGCACTCATGGAATGCCTCTTGTCCAATCAAATGACTTGGTCGGAACTAACTGTTGGATAGATCCGGTCCATTGGTCAGTTTGTGTTCCAGCCGTGCCAATATCCATTATATACGCGCGGCTAAATGGAATTTTGACACATCTTTTCATATTACTCTGCATTTGTATATATTACCGTTATGGTAAGTTACATTATTACTGTTGCTTAGCAACCAATAAACAACTGTTCAGCGGAAGAACAGACATAAAATAAAACATTGTTCCATTAAAATACATTAATTAAAAGTTTGTCTTGTCTTTCTTTTGTGAAATATTTATAGACAAATGTGGTAACCGTGCCTAACCACCCCGCTAGCTGTGCCAATATCCACGAGGCTTACCATGGCATCGTTCCATAACGCTTACACAAATACTCACCGTTGTGTTGAGCACGAGGTTCATCGTTGTTTTCTGACGACAGCCCTCGGCTTCCAAACACATTTGAGGTAGAGGGGAAAAGCTTTCGCACAAGCTAAGACAGAGCAGAGAACAAAAGTAATTTCAGAATAAAAGTCCTAAAAAAAAGTAATTCCGAATAAAAGTCCTAAAAAGAATAATTTCAGAATAAGAGTCCTAAAAAAAAATCTGAATAAAAGTCCCCAAAAAATAAATAATCAGAATCAAAGTCCTGAAAAAAATAATTTCAGAATAAAAGTCAGAAAAAAATTACCCGATATTAAGAAATCTGATACCTTTCAATGCCTTAAAAGGTGTGACCTTTCAGATTTATTTTCAGCCAAATGGCTGGACCACCACTTGGTATAAAGATGAGACGGGGCTGAGGAAAAGTCAACACTCATCTTGATAGACAGAGGCCTTTTTTTTTTTTTTGCACAGTCAAAAAATTATTCATACACACAATAACCGTAATGCATCATAGAGAGTTGGTGCAAGGAAGACAAGAAACCCCAAGGGGTTTATGGAACGTCTCCCTCGGTCACAGAACGTGATTACAGTTAATGTAAAATAAATCAATGAAAAATAATGACAGAACTAAATAAAGAGATCAATAAAGAAGTGCTAGCGCTAGCGTTGCTAAACGTAAAACCGTCCAACCCTAAATTACACCAATAGTAACAACATTCTGTTAACATGCTGTTAAATAGTACCGTACATTGGACATTTAAAAACGTGGAATCAGGACTGTTCCTTATGACTATATAAACACATATTAATTCAATTGTTGTTGCTACTGTAATAATGTCAATGTAACTACACAGTAACTCGGTTACTTGGTGTTAAGTGTTACCTACTGTTGATGTCATATTTCTTTGTTTTGTTTTGTTCATAGGATGAAATACTCACAATGACTTCCCTGTCCGCAGAGAGACTCACTGGGCAGGTCATGTCCTCAGTCTTATCTGCAGAAATATTTTATAGTAAATCTAAAATCAAATGGTGAAAATACCACCGTAATCAGACTTAGCTAAGGTGCTGGAACTGAAGAGTATCAATAGAGTGCAAAAAAAACTGCATTCACACACTCAAATCTGTGCAAAGAAACTTAATTTGCTCAAGCCTAGCGACTACATGAAATGTTTGACACAGGTGTTGTGCATTGGCTAATCAAGTGATGTTGTTTGAACCCTTTATACCACTGCATTCACTTGTCTGCTTTATGCCTGAAGAAGGTCTATGACCGAAAGCTTGCGTAAATAAAGTATTTTGCTGTTTTTTTTGGGATGCTGTTTTTTTGCACTATATCAACCTAACATACAATCCTGTATGTGATTACCCAGGATGATGGTGGGTGTCATGTCTGGTGGGGTATTGAGAGAGCTTGTCCAGGACATGTCAGGGTCTATCTGTGCACCAAGACTGTCAGCTATGCGTTGAGGAGTGGGTACCTAAAGAAACAAATGAATATTTGTTTACATATGATATAATATTCAGTAAAAATAACATTTTAAACACTTTAAATTTTTTATTTATTTTATTTTTTTATTAAACCTTTATTTAACCAGGTGACCTCATTTAAACACTTAAATCTTATCAGTTGATTTACCCATGAATAATATCACTTACTGCAGACTTTTTTGGTGTATCAAGCAGCTCTGTGCGATGAAAGAGAAGGGCATATTCAGAATCAAAACAACAAACGCATAAAGAGACATCTTGATCATGTAGACCTACTGGACTGACGACATCTTACCGAAGCTGTGTTGTTGTGGCTGCCGGCTTCTACAGGTTTTATTGATTCTCGTGCTGAAAATAAAACCACTGATATGGTCATGTATAATCATAACAGCATGGAAAGCAATAGTTGAAAACAATTCATTTTATGTAATGTACAATTTAAACAATTTAACGTTCTGAACTATGATGGAGCGAGTGAAGAGTGTGTTTGGAACACTGCAAAGTCGTGACGTAATCACCTGTCTTTAGATGTACCAAATAAGCACGGGCTCGTGTCAGTCCACGTCATTTCTATCACTCCTGAGAAGCACAATGAGACAATGCATCACCACAGAGTTTAAATGTCAATACACTGGATAAATCCAGTGTAACCAATCAAAATGTTCAGACTTTTCTTTTGAAACACGTAACTACGTTTCAACGTTGTTGAGAATCAACAACACAAACTCGCTAGTCAAGCCAAAATACTGCAAAAACGCAATGGATTGGGTGAGTAATCCCCACTGCTACCTAGTTATCTAGAACACTACTTTACACTGTAAAACAAGCTGTATTAGTTGACTAGTGATGTGTGTCACTGATTTTCAACAATGCGGAAATGTATTCACATTTTTCGAAAGAAAGAAAGTCTGATCGTTACATCGGATCCCGACATGAGGACCAAAGCATTAGAACGTGTCACATGTCTTTTCAAAGGCTTCTCCCATCCATCCCTCCATCCTTCCATCCCTCCATCCATCCATCCCTCCATTCTTCCCTCCATCCATCCCTCCATCTATCCCTATATCCATCCTTCTCTACCTTGTTCAGGAGGGAACGGCTCTTCGTCCTCCGTCTCAGACTGCTGTCTGCCGTGTCTGAACATTTTTGGGGTGGAGAAGAGTTGGCTGTCCAAAGAATTTTTTTCCACAGGGGTTTCGAAACTGCGACATGATGTTACAGTGCTCAAATGCTTCTCCTGCTCTGTCACAGAGTCATCCCCGTCCCCTAATGATACTTTAGTTTGAAGAGTCAGCTCTTCAAACCAGTTTGTGTTCAGCGGTCCGAGCTCTTCATTGGGAGGATACGGGGGAAAAGAGGAAACACAACGTTAGTGTATGCCATGACCAATCGATCAATATATCTTTCTAACCAATGACATACTGTTCAGTCATGGACAAAAACATTGGCACCCCTGCACTTCTGTCAGATAACGCACCACTAAATCCCATAGAACAGTGGTTCTCAAACCTCTCCTCGGGGACCCCCAGCCGCTCCACATATTTGATCTGTTCCACCACCACCAGCACACCTGATTCAACTAATCAAGTAGGCCTACACTTTGTTAGTTGAATCAGGTGTGCTGGTGGTGGAACAGATCAAATATGTGGAGAGGCTGGGGGTCCCCGAGGAGAGGTTTGAGAACCACTGCCATAGAACACCTGTGGCGTGATCTCAAAACAGCAGTAGAGAGAAGGAACCCTTCAAATGAGAGAGACCTGGAGCAGTTGGCAAGAAATTCCAGTAGAGAGATGTAAGAAAAGTATTCATGGTTACAGGAAGCAATTGATTTCAGTTCTTATTTCCAAAGGGTGTGTTAAGTGTTAAATTAAAAGCCAATAATTTTGTCCAGTCCATTTTTGGAATTCTGTGTGGAATGATAGAAGATTTGGCTTTTTTTTTTCTTTCTCTGCTTTTTTGTGTTGTTCCAATGCAAACAAAATAAATAAACATGTGAATACCAAAGCATTTGTAATTGCAATAATTTTCTGGGAGAAGTGGTGCATTAACTGACAATATCATCATCATTATCATCCAATATTTTTGTCCATGACTGTATACATTCACAATTAATATGTACGTATATGGCAATAGGTTATTGCTATTAAATGCCCTGAAGAAAATGTTAAACATGCCTACCTTCCCTTATTCGATCCGTGATCACCTCAAATATGTTTCTCCTTAAATCCATTTTTCAAGGCACCTGTGTGTTAAACATGCGATAAGTTGCAACTTGTAAGCGTTGCAAATTATTTATCAATATTGTGTTTTATATTGCAATTATTTTTCCCAAATGTGTATGTTGTTGTCAAATGTAAGATGTCATTATAGCAGGTATATGCCTCAATAGCTGTCATGTCATTATAGCAGGTATGTCTCCATAGCTGTCATTATAGCAGGTATGCCTCCATAGCTGTCATTATAGCAGGTATGCCAGTCCATAGCTGTCATTATAGCAGGTATATGCCTCCATAGCTGTCATTATAGCAGGTATACCTCCATAACTGTCATTATAGCAGGTATATGTCTCCATAGCTGTCATTATTATAGCAGGTATGCCTCCATAGCTGTCATTATAGCATGTATATGCCTCCATAGATGTCATTATAGCAGGTATATGCCTCCATAGCTGTCATTATAGCAGGTATATTCCTCCATAGCTGTCATTATAGCAGGTATATACCTCCATAGCTGTCATTATAGCAGGTATATGCCTCCATATATGTTATTATAGCAGGTATATACCTCCATAGCTGTCATTATAGCAGGTATATTCCTCCATAGCTGTCATTATAGCAGATATATACCTCCATAGTTGTCATTATAGCAGGTATATGTCTCCATAGCTGTCATTATAGCAGGTATACCTCCATAACTGTCATTATAGCATGTCTCCATAGCTGTCATTATAGCAGGTATACCTCCATAACTGTCATTATAGCAGGTATGCCTCCATAGCTGTCATTATAGCAGGTATATGCCTCCATAGTTGTCATTATAGCAGGTATATTCCTCCATAGCTGTCATTATAGCAGGTATATACCTCCATAGCTGTCATTATAGCAGGTATATTCCTCCATAGCTGTCATTATAGCAGGTATATTCCTCCATAGTTGTCATTATAGCAGGTATATTCCTCCATAGCTGTCATTATAGCAGATATATACCTCCATAGTTGTCATTATAGCAGGTATATACCTCCATAGCTGTCATTATAGCAGGTATATTCCTCCATAGCTGTCATTAGCAGATATATACCTCCATAGCTGTCATTATAGCAGGTATATACCTCCATAGCTGTCATTATAGCAGGTATATTCCTCCATAGCTGTAATTATAGCAGGTATATTCCTCCATAGCTGTCATTATAGCAGGTATATATATATATATATATATATACCTCCATAGCTGTCATAGCAGACGACAGGTCGATCTATGATGTTGACGTGTCTAACTTACCTTTAACAGCGCTGCTACCGTTCAACACAGCAGGCGGTGAGGAAGCTAGCCTGCTAACTTACTTTACTACCTTTCCCTTCTACTACCATAACAAACTATGATCCTCCTTTTCAGAGCAAACGCATGCAATTATGTACTACAACTGTGCCTCAGCTATCTATCTAGCTGCAGTACTCTCAGATTCCCCGCCAACAAAGTTGCCAGATGGGATTGCTCATTTCCAGCCTAACCACAGTCTAAAAAGCGCTACATCTAGTAGCACATTCGGCGGTATCCCGCCCCATCTGGCAACCCTTCTTCTTCTTCGGGGTTTAACGGCAGCTTGCATCCATGGTGTTTCATTACTGCCATCTGCTGGAGTTAGTTAACTCCTACAGTGTCCACTTCCACCACACTCAAGTATGCCCTTTATAAATAAAATTAACGATGTTGTTACCAGCCGAGAAAATGGGTTAAATTCAAAATTTAAAGGGAACTAATGTTTATGATTGTATTTCAGTCTTTCTTTATATCCCTCCGGAGCTGTCTATCTCTCTTCAACATGCCTATGCCTTGCCCGGCCACGCGCTAAATGATACTGGATTTCGAGTTGAGTCGGGATGAGGGGGAATGGCACCCCCCCCTGAAATAAAAACAGTCCAAATCATCCCCCTTCTAAAACTGCCATCCCCCCCTTTCCATCCCTTATGTCATTTTTATCAATGAACGTGGTATTACTGCCCTCTCCCGCTTCCAGACGCACGCCTACCCTATAATATAGTATTAACGCCCTGTGATAGCGGCTCAAATAGCGGCTGAATGAAGCCAAGTGCTATAATATAATATAATATAATACAGACAGTATATAATATTGTCAGTATTGTCTGTCTGTATTATATTATATTATAGCACTTGGCTTCATTCAGCCGCTATAATTGAGCCTCTATCACAGGGCGTTAACCGTTAATACAAACCTCATTCACCTGCGTTCAATTCCAAGTATGTTTGGTATTTATAGAAGGAAGCACGTACGCAACTTTAAACCATCTCAGCACGTTTTATAAATAATGCTCACGTCCGTTTAGAAAAATGTGCTTACGTGAAAGTCAAAGATGACGTTCAAGTACTTCTTTATGAATGAGGCCCCTGATCTTTCTATCAGAGGGAGTCATTTCCGTAGGACTTTTTCTCCTATCGTTTTGACTACAGAAGGTAGAAAATCATTCTCAAATAGGCTACACACCATTTTCCGAAACACACTGATATGGTGCTGGAGATAATGAAAATTAGGTTCTAAATCTGTGAAGTGTAGCTTGCCACCCCAGTTACACAGACCAACTGATATAATTTGTTGTATTATTATTCTTTGATCTTTATCTTTATTCTTAATCAGAATTTAGTGTAAAATCCCCAAATTTCCAAGTTTGAAAAATAAACTCACTGTCTGTTCCACCCCTCCGTCTCGAAATGGTTGCACCCTTTTTCACGTGAGAGATTTGAGTTTGCCGGCTGAGCTGTCTCTCTGGTGCTGTGCCGTGTGGAGCCTGTTCAGGTAATGTTAAATGTGGTTTTAACTAATTATGTTATGTAGATTACCATAAACACGAACTGCAGCAGATTAGAAGATTGTTGTATCAACAAGCAACAAATGGAAAACAAAGTCCCTCCAGTTTAATGGAATTAGTTAATTTCTTGGATCCATACAAGACGGTTTTCTTGGAGATGTTCAGATTATCTAAAATAGCTGTAGTATTGCCGGTCACCAGTGCAGCATGTGAGAGGAGTTTTTCAACTCTTAAAATAATAAAGAATCACCTGCGCTCTACCATGGCAGAGAATAGATTAACAAGTATTGCAGTTCTCAGCATTGAGTCTAAATGTGCAAAAGCTCTGAATTTGGATGAGTTTGTGAAGCGATTTGCTGCACAGCATAGCAATCGTCGCATTCAGCTTTTGTAAATTAATTTATTTGTATTTTTTATTTATTTATTTTTTAATAGCAGATTTTGTGGCAAGTTTATTTGTATAGCACTTATACAACAGGGGCTTTACAAGTACTTTACATTATTTAAAAATACAGCAAGAGGAGCATAGTAAGAAAATAAAAAGTACAATGAATAAAAGCAAATATAAGAAGTAAATAGATAAAACATTTAATAAGACAATAGTTAATGGAAAAAATACATTGATAGAAGTGTTTGTGTTTTTAGCTTAGATTTAAATATTTTAAGGGTTTGGGCCTGTTTGATTTCTTCAGGGAGTTTGTTCCAGGAGCATGCAGCAGCGTGACTGAAAGCTGCTGCACCGTGTTTTGTTTTGACTCTTGGAATTATTAGCTGATTAGTCTCAGCTGACCTTAGGGACCTTGCGGGAATATAGGGTGGGAGGAGATCTGATATGTATTTTGGTCCAAGACCATTTTGTTATTTGTATGTAATTAGGAGGATTTTGAATTCAATTCTCTGAGAGACTGGTAGCCAGTGCAGGGATCTCAGGATTGGTGTAATGTGTTCAAAGTTCTTTGTTTTTGTTAGGACCCTAGCAGCGGTGTTTTGGATGAGCTGCAATTTACGAACAGCTCCTTTAGATAGGCCTGTTAGTAGACTACAATACTCAAGTCTACTCCAAACAAATGCATGGATGAGTTTTTCAAGGTCTTGCTTGGACATGAAACCTCTCATTCTTGTTTGTTCTGACGATCAAGTTCAGCGCGCATTGTTCATGTTCCTTGTTTATTGTCTCAGAATGAAAGAGATAATAAAATGTTTTTTTCTCCCACAAACCTATGTCTTTGTAATAATTTACTGGATGAGAGAGAAACCTGTACACATACACACTGGTGTGCACACACTAGTTCTATATGTAGAACAGGCTGTAAGGGATGATAAATATACATAAATGTAAGACATTAAGCTAGCCACTTGTCAAAATGATGGCCACACTAAAATATCTGCTTGCCACCCCTTTGCCACCCCATGTATTCATCTCTAGAATCGCCACTGGCTTCAAGGTCAACTAAAGCGGGGTACACACATACGGATTTTATGCGATTTCAGCGATTTTCGGATGTCTGAAAACAACAGAAAATGCCCGGTTATCAGATGGATCTTAACATTTTCCTATAACAGAATCCTGGGGTGTGAGGTGTGTTAAGAGTCAATCTCTCCCGGCAACCTGCTCGGAAAATGGGCGTGGCCGGCAATCGTAAATGTGAAATGTGTTCAATACTTCCGACCAGAAACCATAGGGTTGCCAGATTGTTTGGTGGAATTAGCGGTTTTAGACTGTGGTTAGGGTGGAAAATGTCATTCCCATCTGGCAACCCTGCTCGCCAATCAAGAAGCGAGCTGACTTCGTCTTAATAATAATAACTTTATTTGTATAGCGCTTTTCCTGCAAACGTTGCGGCTCAAAGTGCTTTAATCATTATATAATCTTAATTGAATTATTTTGTAATTTAAAGGCAATATTAAAAGGATGGGTTCACGCGAGATTTCTGGCTTGGGGAACGAAACTCTAGACTAGAGAGTCTGGAATCTGTCGTTCCCCACGCCCATTTTCCGAGCAGGTTGAGAGTTGATTGACAATTGAAGAGAATTGACTCTTAACACACCTCACACCCCAGGATTTTGTTATAGGAAAATGTTAAGATCCATCTGATAACTGGGCGTTTTCTGTCGTTTTCAGACATCCGAAAATCGTGCCAAAACCGGCCAAAAACTCCTTATGTGTGTACCCCGCATAATGCGGGGTACACACATACGGATTTTTTGGCCGGTTTTGGCCCGATTTTCGGATGTCTGAAAACGACAGAAAACGACAGAAAACGCCCGGTTATCAGATGGATCTTAACATTTTCCTATAACAAAATGCTGTGGTGTGAGGTGTGTTAAGAGTCAATTCTCTTCAATTGTGCAATCAACTCTCAACTCTCAACCTGCTCGGAAAATGGGCGTGGGGAACGACAGATTCCGGACTCTAGAGTCTCGTTCCCCAAGCCAGAAATCTCGCGTGAACCCATCCTTTTAATATTGCCTTTAAATTACAAAATAATTAAATTAAGATTATGTAATGATTAAAGCACTTTGAGCCGCAACGTTTGCAGGAAAAGCGCTATACAAATAAAGTTATTATTATCTAACGTAGTACCCTGACTGACCTGTACGAGACAACCGTGTGCGAGAGGGCAAATAAAGTGCTGAATAATGAAAAGAAGAAGTCAGCTCGCTTCTTGATTGGCGAGCAGGGTTGCCAGATGGGAATGACATTTTCCACCCTAACCACAGTCTAAACCCGCTAATTCCACCAAACAATCTGGCAACCCTATGATTTCTGGTCGGAAGTATTGAACGCATTTCACATTTACGATTGCCGGCCACGCCCATTTTCCGAGCAGGTTGTCGGGAGAGTTGATTGCACAATTGGAGAGTTGACTCTTAACACACCTCACACCCCAGGATTCTGTTATAGGAAAATGTTAAGATCCATCTGATAACCGGGCGTTTTCTGTTGTTTTCAGACATCCGAAAATCGCTGAAATCGCAGAAATTCCTTATGTGTGTACCCCGCTTAAAGGTGCATTACTGCCACCATGGATGGGGTGGAATGACATGGGCAAGCCAATCTACTTCCTGTCTATTATATCCCATCCTTTAACCTATGTGTTCAATATTCTCGGAGTACTGTTGTTACTTTTAAAATCATAGTAAGGACAGTATTTGAAATGGATACTAGTTTTTTTTCTGAATCCACACTCCCTACCCAGCGTGCACCAGACTTGAATGTTGGGAGCTGTAGGCACAGATCAAGTTAGGATTCTATCCTGCCAGAGCGTCAACAACTTGGACCAGCATCTCATCCAAGGACTAACATCTGGTGACCATCCAAAACACACAACTTCAAAATGTTGATCTATACAGGTTAGACACCACACTGACTGGAAAGGAAACGGTGTCTTATGAAATTTAAATAGAGCCAACTTCAAAATGTTGATCTATACAGGTTAGACACCACACTGACTGGAAATCATGTCTTATGAAATGACACCGATGAGACCCAACGTTTACTTCAAATGTATTTTATTTTTCTTACAACATAGGAAACTCTCCTTCCCTCTAAACTTCAACAGGCGGCTTGTTGTGGAGGCGCAGTATGGAAGCAGGCAGCAATAATAATAAAAATAAAACAAATGGGCGAGCTAAAGATAAAAAGATACTAAAGCATATTACCTTTTATTCAAGCCATCATCTGGCATAAAAACTGATAGTTGGAACTTAATACCAAAGACAGACAACTCCATATGATTGCAGAAAAACACACACTGTCTACGACAGACAATAAAGGTCAAAGGTCAAAATACAGAGGATTGACGTGGAACATTCTCCGTGATGGGTGGGCGCTTAGTTCGCATGCTGAACAGTAGAGAAACACAGCTTGAGGGTGTATGGGTAAGGGCCGGCTGGGGAGAAAACAAACAAAGACACGGTATTAGAACCAGCAATCACCGTATTCTTTATTTCACCTTTTTGAATTAACAGCCTGAAGAAAGTGTATGACCGAAAGGTTTTTTGCAGTGTTTGAGTGCGGATGCTGTTATTTTGCACTCTATTGATACTCTTCAGTTCCAGCACCTCAGCAAAGTCTTATCTCGGATGAGCGGTGGTATTTTCACTATAATTTTGAATGAACAGCGAAGGGAGTTTGTCTGTGGTTGCTGTTAACACTGTGGAAAACCACCAGCTCATACATTGTGGGATGATTTCCAGACACAGACTAAATCTAGTCTTGGACTAAATCAGTCAATAAGACACTTATTGTACACATTTTAGTCTACGAATAAGTTCATCTATGTCCATTGTTGTGTCTGGATGTTGCTGAAACTAACATGTCAAGCAATAATAGAACAAAACGTTTAAAAACGTTAACTTACTGGAGTTCTTCATCTGGTAGTGGTTCATCATGGATAACGCCTCCATGGCATCGTTGATAGACTCCCACTCCAGCAGGCCTGATGAACTGCGCTCGCTAGGAGCTGCCCCACCTGGAACAAAGAACAGTCTAGATCAGACGTTGCACTACTGACCCACATTCAACTAAAACAGCAGCGCCTATTTAACCTACTATAAGAGCTGCCTTCGGGGTCAAATTACCACATTCTTTACAATGGGAAGCTGCAATATACACACAACGACCACTAGTTGTCACATGTAGCCTGCCTCCTATACTGCAAAATAGCGTAATCTTTTCACTCACTTGGTCAAATGACCCCACCCACGGCTGTTCTAGTGTTAAAGACTATGCTTATTCAGAATGACATCCAATCCAAGGATGTAATGGAAGAAAAGGTCGAGTCAAACTCATCACGAAAAGAACAGAAATGCAGTTGACCCTCCACTACATCCCTGGTGACCTAACGTGAATGAAAGGTTATCCAGTAGCCGTATACTCACTCTTTCCTGTGAAAAGTTTGATGTTTGCGGGACTCTTGACACCGAGCTCATCACAGATCTGTGCGAAGATCTCGACGGAGGCGTCGGGCTGGGCGTTGAAGAAGTGGAGGACGTTGCTGGGGTGCTGGATGCGGTTCTTGGCCGCCTGCTCCGGGGAGGTGAAGCGGTTGTTGCGGGAGCCGTGGAAGTCTTTGAAGCTGCTGCTGCCGTCCTCCAGCTCGTAGGACTGGCCGGGAACGATGGCTTGTTGCTTGGATATACTGGAGGAGAAACGAAAGAGAAATAAGGTCCCGGTAATACGTCCAGAAATAATCACTAGCCCTTTTTCACCTTGTTCACTGACACAACTGACTGGTTTTTAAGAGGCGTTTATATTTATAAAAGTCAGACCACAGCAACCAAACAAAAAATTAGATTGAGGTGCATTATCAGCTGACTCAAGTATGCCGTAATGTCAAGAATGACTCACCAGACGTTGAGCTTCTGCCCAAACAGGAAGTTGTTGTTGAGGTGGGTGATGGCTCTGTCGACAGCGTAGCAGTCTCCCATCTCCACCATGGCTGCTCCTGGCTTACTCTTCATGAACTTCACCTGAGGTTGGGGGGGAATACTAATTAGTTAACTTAACCACTACAAAAGACTGGTGGTTTATGAGCAGAATGAACAACAAGGTATACAACTACCAACAGAGCCACCAGTGTGTGTACAACAACTTCTAAACAAAGAAACGTTCACTTTCTCAACACTCACCCGCTCTACGTTGCCGTAAAGGCAGAAGACGTTGAAGACTTTGTCTGCGTTCATCTTGACGGGCTCCAGGCCGTAGACCATGACCACCGGGGAGTCTGCGTGGGCGCTGTACTCTCCGGGGGGTGGGGGAGGGGGGCCGTAGCCGGGACCTCCAAAGTTGCGTCCCCCCCTGCCCCTCATCGGAGGGCCCATGCGGCGGCCCTCATAGTGAGGTGGTGGCGGGGGGCCGTAGCCGCTCTCGTCGTAACCATAACCTCCACCGCCTGAGAACACGGAGGATGACACGGGCACAGAGAAGGAACAGGGTTGAGATGGGAGATGGGGAGAAGGGGTGGGTGTTTTCTTACAGGGTTCAACCTCAACCTTTTGTGAGGCCTCTGTGGAAAGCTACCACATTAGGTTGAGATGCGAGGTTTGACTATACAGCACAACTTCACTTAATCTCAAATCTTGAAATCTGCACGTCGCTGGGGGACTTTTTCTTTCTGGGGCGCGTATTTAAATAGTTAGGTAATTATGCTATAAGGCTAAGGGCCAATCCCAATTCCCTTTTCTACCCCTATGGCTCATTTTCGAGTGTGACTCGATTCGAAGCCAAGGCCTTTGAACAGAGCCCAGTGTTTCCTCTACATGCATTTCGTGCTATTTTCGTGGCGGTCCGCCACGATGGAATTTCCTCCGCCACCATTCAGATTTCTCAACCCCAAAAAATAAAAAAATTTAGGCCGCTTTTCAGACCTTCACAGCGCTAGACACACCCACAAGCGCTGAAACTGGACCAGTCCGTGTGTGTCGCGAGTATTGAACTTGAGGCTGCGTTCGTAAATTCGCTCTGAGAGCCCCGGAGCGCACACTGGGTTCAACGTCATAAAGGGACCAAGTCATTTGATTGGACAAGAGGCATTCCGTGAGTGCTGATCAGATTTCCAGAGCGTATTTACGAACGCGCCCTGGCTGTCACCCGAACACCGCGAGCTAGCGTAGTGTAGTGTAGTATAGGATGCGTAGTGTAGTGTAGTGTAGGATGGAGAGAGAGAGAGGAGAAGCCTCTCTATGTGTTACCTATGTCCAGTGTACTAGAACCACTCTAACAGGAGTGTTTGTCCGTGAATAACACCGGCTATGCCCGGGGTAGAAACACAAGACTATAGCTGGATAAGGTCTACAGGGTCATTTTAAGCCGTCGACCAGCCCTCTACGACCACGGGAAGTCATGTTAAAAGTGAAGATACTTCTGTTAAACTAAGCTAAGCTAAACATCGCTAATCGCTAACTCCCTCCTGGGCTTAAAGTGACTAGTAATAACGTTGTGAAAAAAACCGTCAGATCAGTGTTTTTGTTTTTATTGACAACGGAATTACATGCTGGAAAAACATGCAGACACAGACAATAAGAGACACACGGGAGAAGTACAGGAAAACATTTTATTTTTTGGGGCCATCGAGTTTTGGCTGAAATTACGTCGTTGTTTTGAGCGCGCGTGCACGCGGAAAAAAAATCGCGGGCGCGCGCGATCAGCACTACCCGCCACCATTGGAAAAATTCCTGGAGGAAACACTGAGAGCCACAAGCAAAATCTACCCCTATGAATTGGGACAGCCCTTCATGACGTCAACAACAGTGGTTTATAGACGCGGTACGGGTGACGCGATCTCGCAATGCCTTCTTCAGCTGTGTTTATTTCTGTTGCGTGTGCGATAAGGATCTTTTTTCGTTTGTTAACACACTGTAGTGTTTAGACGTTCCTTTCTTAGTCTCTTCCGTCAGCGATGTCTTTTTTGTGGACATCGCAATAATGACAATGAATGACTCCAACCAAAACACAGAGTATTAACCAGATCTATCAGCGCAGGATGTTCCTCCAAAGATACCCGTGACTCAATCCTCAGCCACCACATACACACGAGTCCATCAGTAGTCATAAAGCGTTGTCCAAAAATCACGTTACCAAGCGCCTTTCTCAGAACAATTCATCGTCTAGAATCCAAAAATCAATCCATCATAGTGGTGGTAAAAAACGTAGAAAGAGGATCTATTGGGGACGCGGCCACATTTGCCCGTGAAGGAGAGATGACAAATAAGCGGAAACATTTCTCAGTCGAACGGTGATATATCATCATCCTTTTTGCGTATCCTTAACTGTAGTTACATTTCGCTTGTCATATGCCATTAGACATGGAAATATGTCAATGCGCGGCTGTCATGCACAAATCAGCTTGTAACTTTAGACACACAGCACACAGCACATCGGCATGATAACGTTTTGTTGTTGTTGGGCTTGTTATAAAGAAAAGGTCTATAATGCATTGAAATGACATTAGTACATCAGACATTAGACATCAGACATGGAAATATGTCAATGCGCGGCTGTCATGCACAAATCAGCTTGTAACGTTAGACACACCGCACATCGGCATAATAACGTTTTGTTGTTGTTGTGCTTGTTATAAAGAAAAGGTCTATAATGCATTGAAATGAATCATACAACCCATTAATAATATTACATAATAACAACTGCTCGGATTAGATTGCGGGTGGAAATAGGTCAAAATGCGCATCATGTACAAGTCAGCCGAACGTTTGATAGATAACTTTACATATGTACAATCATCCACTGTCAAACGCCACAGGTAATAATTGATTTATGATTGTACATCTCTGAAATGCTCGACTGTCATGCAGCGTTGCGTTACTGTAACGTTAGACACAGCACCGACATAAAGCAATTTTTGGGTTATGCTTGTTATAAATAAAAGGTCTATAATGCCTTGTAATGACATTAAACTAAGACAATAAGATAGTTATCATAATTTTTCAAATCTTTATTAATAAGTAATTACAGAGAATTAAAATGACATTTCCGCATTGAATAGAGCGACATAAGATTTCTGTAGATGATTCGCAATGCATCCTGGAATCAAGGGGTAGCGTTACCCATATGGCTTCAAAGCTAGTCTGGTCCTGAAATCGCTCGAAACGAAGTCATAGTTAGCCCTCGAAATGAAGCCATGGCTCGATGAAATATGAATTGGGACAGCCCTACCCCTAAACGTGAACGCGCAAATCGAGCCATAGGGGTGAAAACGAAGGGCTAGGGGTGAATTGGGACGGGGCCTAAGTCATGCTTCACTTGTGGTCAAAATAGTCATGACATCTTTGTATGTAGTGTCAAAAATGCCTATGTCAAAGAGATGACTTGGCAGATAGTGATTTTGGAATGTAACAAGCATTCTGATGGCATAGGCAATAATGCACAGTGAATCAGCAGTGTTAGGAGAGTAGAGTTAGGCAGATCTCAATTTGGCCAAAATATGACTTATAGCAATTATGCTATGAGGCTAACGATGTGTTGGTTTTCCGAATGAGTGAAGACCCGTTTTAAGTCTCTTAAAGGCAGGGCAGTCTTACCATACTCTGGAGGGTGGTCTCCCAGCAGAGCCGGCTGTCTCTGGCGCTTGTTGGGGTTGGCATTCACATCTGATGCCACAGAGGAAGGAAAGGAGGGTGGGCCAGGAGAGGAGAGAAAGAGAAGGCAATCAATTATAAAGTAGTAAGAGGAGACAGGGCTGCCAATGCAGAAACAGTACCTGTTATTCAAATAACAAATCTAGAGAGAGTAAAGGGAGCACACTGACCATAGTAACAAAGTCGTTTTTTTTTTACTATTTCCATATTCAGATCAATTTTCTCAGGAAGAATGCAATGAAGAGATGCCAACATGTCTACAATCCATAGAGCTCCAATAAAAAAAAGTCAGCACATGGAGGAAGGAGGGGGAGGTTAAGGGCGTTGGTGGATTAAGTAGTTAATAAACAAACATACCTGAACTGCCCCCATTGCCCTCAGCGTCAGCATCTGTACAGGAACACATCACATACATATAAAAACTCACGCCATATTAAGGACATTCATTTACATACATACAGCAGAATTAATATGGTTTGAGGTCTGTCCAAGTACGAGTGATTGGGACTGTTTCAACAACAATGTACATTCATAAGTCTCATCACAGCTGTGCTGCAATCTGCTTATACAAATGAGCACAACATTGATTCACTAGGATACCCTGGGCTAAATTTGTGATTTATAAAGTGATTTACAGGTCTAAGTATTACACAGTGCCCCCTAGTGGAGAGCAACACAAATTATCTTTATTACAGCAAGTCATTGATGGGAGAGCACTAGGGGTGCTGCTCACAGGGCCCTTCCTCTCACCAAGTATGGGGGGGTCAGTGGGCACAGGGGGGGGAGGGCTGAAAACAACCACTTTATAGCACAGATGAATGCAATCAGTAGGCCTAATTCTGGTCCCCACTTCAACAGAACCCAACCACCACCACCCACTACAATTAATGTAGTAAAATGACCCAAAATCTTTTTGAGGCATCATGAATGTTTTGTGAAACTGGAACAATGTGTAACAACATCATTTTCCAAGACGCGGTCTACTTACAGCATGGACACAATAGAGGGGGAGAATGACCAAAGCCCGAGATATTTGCAGTTATTTTGCAGAGGGGGTGGGGGCCATTACTCCAACCAGGCTCCGGCCTTGTTCACTTCATCCTTTCACTCCTCTTCAGAGAGCCACTTCAACCATTGGCCGATTCCTTGGCTCTTTTTTTGGCAGTAATGTCCATCCTTTGTTGGTTGGTTGGTGATCTAAGTTCTGCATGGAATATACTTCTTACCATTGGCTGGCCACAAAGCTGCCATTGGGTACATTTCAGAGACTGGGGTGGGGGGGAGGTAGGAGAGGAGGGGGGGTCCACTTTAGGAGTAAATTGCAGGACCTGCATCACATGGAAGGTGTTATACGGGGACTAGAAAGACTAAAAACTCTAAAGAGCTGCACTCAGAAAGAGAGAGGGGGAATCTAGACAGGGGTGCATGGAGCAAGAACAGTACAAGTAGGAAAGAGGAGAAGAGGAAAAAACAGAACAGAACCAGAATCCATGAGGTACTTTAGGGGTGTAGGTATTTTGCAACGGAAAAAAAATCTGTCTGAAATGTGCATCAGCTTGTTCATGTTGTTTGTAGTGTCTTCATCAGTTGGTCTGTTGTCTGTTGTGAAATCCTGCCAATGTGATTGGCTACTGTCAGAGTGGTGATGGTGGTGGGAAAATCATCTATGGAGTCAGTGCAGCAACATCAGGAGTGAAGTGAAGGATTCTGGGTAGTGTTTTATAACATGTTTTTTGTTTGTGTTCAAGACCGAGGAGCACAAAAACATGCACAACCCAGATAATGTGGTCTGAAACTGGTTTCAAAATCAGTATGGATCATCTGCTTGTGGTGTGAACATGCTTGGGACCCCCCATCTGTCTCTAGCGTTTTATCTGTTTTTGGATGTCTGTTGTTTTGTGGTTGTGGTGTCTCTTCAGGATGGGAATCAGTCAAAGTGGTTTCCTTGTCATCAGTGAGGTGATGGAACTTTGGGCTTTTTCAATGTGTTAGGAGGACGCACAAAACTGGGAGGGTCGTGGGAAAAGTGTAGCTTTAGTGCCAATGTCCCCAACAACCAAACTCCCCGTGGAAAATGTGTTGTCTGTAGCAGAGCCGGCAGTATAAACGCTGGGGTTTGTTGTAGCTATGCTGGTTGCGGTACCAGAGAGATGAGATCAGTTTATAAACATGTTGGGGGGAAAGATGCCTGCTCTCTCATGGTCTTGTAGTCTCTATCCCTCTCCAGTGTCAGAGGGGTGAAAATGGGGCCGTGGTGCTTCTGTTTTTGGTGCAGAAAGTGGATGTTTCTGAATGTCCGTTGTTGTGTTGTTGTTGTTGTAGTAGTGTTGACAGCGACAAATGTGCCTCCCCGATTGCAAAATATGCATGTTCCGACGAAGGTTTGAATCAGAGTGGGTTTGTTGTTGTTTGGAAGCAAGATCAGTGTTCAGTTTCAGTAGACTGTAAGGGCTAGAAGGAGCAGCTGGCTGAGGGGAGAGAAAAGCTTCACACGAGAGACTGGGAGGGGGAACGGCGGTGTGACATAAGCCATCCTTGCTGAAGGGCAGAAAAACGACATAATGGAGCTAGAAAAAAACTAAACAGTTGTCTAAGCAGCTTATTGCGCTTTTTGACCGCAAGTCTCCCACCTTTTCTGCCCTTCCGACAACTAAATAACTGTCCTTAAGCAGTTTTTACGACTCTTCTAGAGTTAACAAGCTGTTCAACGTAAACTTGAACAACTGCAGGATAGAACCAACAAGGTGGCATATAAAAAAAAAAGTAGACGCAAATAAACAGCCATTGGTATTACACAGTCTCAGTGTGAAGTATTACCTCTGTCCGTCTAGCCAGCTGCTCCTTTCATCTCTAGTGTCTCTGGATGTGCGTCGATGCAGCACCAGAGACCCCACAAGACACCTCAGGTGATAACACCACTGAGACTCCCTGGAGAACCCAAAATTAGCTCAAACACAGTGGCTGGACAATTCTTTTTTCCAGTCCAGCCCTGGTGACTATAGCCTCTAGCCAAACTGAAGGCCGGACATCGAGCTGGTCAGAGTCAGAGAGAACACCTGTGTTCAGTAGTGTTACACCCCTGAAGGTCTACCCCCCCCCCCTCCCCCTCCCAGTAAGGGTGCTGGGTGGTGTCATAAAGGGCCTTGGGAGGCCAGGAGGAGTTACCTTGCCCACTCAGGTTGGGGTTGGTGTAGTCCCAGGTGTCCTGGTCGTTCTTGAACACGTTGAGCCGAGTCGGCTGTGGGAAAGAAATCGGTAAAGGGACTGCACTTATATATAGCGCCTTACAACGGCCTCTCATTCACACACCAATGGCGGCAAGCTACCATGGCAAGGCACCGGCCCCCGCTGATTGGGAGCAAATTGGGGTTCAGTGTCTTGCCCAAGGACACATGGCCAGCCGGGGGTTCGAGCCACCGATCTGCCGACCTTGCTTGCTTGTTAGACGCCGGCTCTACCTCCTGCGCCACAGCCGCAATCAATCAAAGCCTTTGTTACCCCATGATCTATATCTACATTGTGCAACACAAAAAAAACATGTAGGTACCTTGGCGTACTCGATCTTCAGCGTGCAGCAGCCGGAGTAGATGTCGGCCCCGTTGAGGGAGGCCTTGGCCCGCTGTGCGCTCTGCACGGAGTCGAACGTGAGGGGAGTCAAGGAAAGACTGTGTGTAGACTTTGACACCGAACACACATTCCTGGTTATATCTTGAGTTTATTGCCTCAGCTTCTGGGGGGTATCCCATCAACGTCACTAAAGGACAATTCAGGCTTATTTTTGATAAATCCTGTGAGATTTGTATATATTTTTTAAAACCCAGCCTCATTTTGATAGGTCTCGCGAGACTTATCAAAAATAAGCCTGGCTTTTCCTTTAGCGACGTTGATGGAATACCCCCCTGGTCTCATGCCAAAACACCTAATCAAATTACCCCACATAATTCATTTATGTAGTTACAACAGACGAATGACAGGTCAGACGCAATATCGGCTGACAGGAGGCCGTGGATGTGCTCATGTCAGGAGGATTCAAACTGGTTGAGAAAAATATTACTCAGCCAGATGGAAACTTGTGACGGGTTTAAGAATGAGAACTTCTTTAGCAAAGGATATTCCACCATGGCCTGGACACCGTTCTTGCGGAAGATGACGATCCTCTGAACAGGGCCGCAGTTGTTGCAGATGGTATAGAGAACATCCTGTAGAAACGCATCAAGTAACTGTTAGATAAACACTAAAAAAGTATGGCGGCACCATGTGTATGTATGCATGTCTATATGGCCCAGAAATACTTCAGCTCAACTTTGGCATAACATTTTACGAGAGTTCCATGCGTTGGCTCTGTCATTTCAGTCAACAGCTGCTGCTGGTGCACCATCATCATTGCATCAGTTACGATGAGTGTACACAGCGAATATTCTTTACATGGCATTAGCAATTTGATTAAAATCTTAAAAGTAACGATTTCTGGCAACTTTTATATTTGCCGCTTCACCGCTGTATCTGGTAGCCTAGCAATGTCTCTTTCCACTCCACTTTGAAAGCTACTTTCAGATACCTGCTTTTTCTTGTAGACAACTGTATTTTGAGGGCACTAGTATTGGTTCGGGGTCTCTGGCAGGGCTGCACGATTAATCGATTTTAAATCGAAATCGCGATTTGAAATTATGCGATTAGCTAATCGCAAAGCCTGCGATTTGCCTGCGATTTTTTTTTTTTTTTTTTTTTTTTTTACTTTTTTTTTTTTTTTTGCTATTTAGCTGACGCTTTTAATCCAAAGCGATTTACAATTACGAATTACAGGGACATTCCCCCTGGAGTAACTGAGGGCTAAGTGCCTTACTCAAGGGCACACTAGTAGTGGTGTGGTTTCAGGCGGGATTTGAACTCACACAACCTTCCGATCACAAGTCCAACTCACTAGACCACCACTACCGTCATACAGCGCGTCGGATTCAACGTCAATGAACGTCAACGTCAATGAACGTCAACAATGAACGTCAACAATGAACGTGAACGTCAATGAACGTCAACGTCAATGAACGCACACCAACAACATCGCACGTGAAACGCCCACGTTTCGGTAGCTAGCAATAGCAACATTCATGGTGGATAATGGCTTCAGCAGAAGTAGTTTGATGGTATCATGTGGTAATGCTCTCTGAAAATAGATAGATTCATCCAATCACCTGCCAAGTATTTTTTGAAAGTACCTGCCCTTTTCCAAACAGCTTCCAATTAAGCTTTCCTAGATGGTTGTGTGAAACAAACCACCTGAGTCAGGTTAGTAATGCTCCATCACATGTTTTAATCTGAAGCTTGATTTTAAAGCAACCCAACTTTAAAGCAACCCAATGTAAGTTTAGTTCTTTCACTCGTAGCTCGGGCTGTGGGGGTGCTAGAGGAGGGAGCCTCTAAGTCCCCTGAAGACGTACAAACAAACTGCACGTTGATACGACCTTCCTAGCCGGAGATATGGCCACACTTTACAAAAACGTTTTTTTTTTTTTTTTTTGCTATTTAAAAAAATAATAATCGCAAATTAATCGCAATCGCGATATCTGTCCAAATAATCGCAATTCGATTTTTCCCCCAAATCGTGCAGCCCTAGTCTCTGGGCATTTCTTCAACAGCCAGTATGAGTATTTAAACCTTGTATTGGCCCCATACCAGTATTGTCAAAACAGCTTTGTGCTTTTAGTGCCATCAACGTGGTGACAGAGAGAGTGAAAGGTGAAATGGAGCATTACCGTGGTAACAGGGTAGATGGGGTTCATGATGGTGAGCAGCAGGACGTTGTTGACGCTTCTGGAGTCGTCCGGGTCTCCGGGCCTGGAGATCTTCTGGCTGGTGGAGTAGTTGACGAAGGCGGGGTGGCCAGCGATATAGATCTGGTTGTCGTTGGCGTAAGTCACCGCGTTGCAGGAACTGTTCATGTCCTCGTACTCAACCAGCGCCTGGCGCTTCTTGGGCATCACGACCACATAGCTGGAAAAGAGACCGAAAGAAATATGTTTTAGAAAGTTGTTAAAACACCCAATCATGGCTCCATACTGACTCTTACTCAGTTCTAACTTAGTAGCGTCAATCTCGATTGAGATTCTGTGGGGCGCAGGAGGCAAAAAAGTGCTGTCGGAAGTTGTAAGCAATTCCATACCCCTCTAAACGTTTTGCGCCATCTGAATTGCACTCAACGACCCTCCTCATCCCCGCCCCCGATGCTAAACACGTAGTTAGCTGAAACAGTTTCGCAGGTGAGCAGCATGCGCGAAATCGCTGTCTCCCTTTGAAGCACTCCTCTATTTGTCAGTAGAACCGGCGCAAAGTCTGACTTAGTGAGACTACCAATATATCAACATTTGTGACAACTCGACTGCTGCTGACATGTCTCGCCATGCCCCAGTCATAGAAGTGGGGCTGGGGGATTTGAATCATCTGGTGAATTTTTCCATGGTTGAATATAGGACTTACAGGGGTGCTTTAAATTGAGGGGGAGACTTCAACCCGAATTTACTTTCAAACATAGAATTGAAGGCAGACTGCTCACTTGTGAAATGACGTTATAGAAAACATCTTCATCTCCCATAACTGGAGTCCGGTTGTAAAAAAAAAAAGGGGGGGGCAGGCAGAATGCTAGGAATCCTAAGAACAAATAGGGCTAAAGCCAGCCACCCAGCCATACAATTTAAGACATTTACAACAGAAAGTTATGATTATGTTCATCACCTGATAGGTCCAAACTCCTGCAGGGCCTCGACCAGGTCTGCCTCCGCGATGCCGTCCACCAAGCCCCTCACATGCACGACTGGGGAGGGGAGGGTCTTATGGGGGTCATCATAGCCTTCCTGGAAGAAGAAAAAACGTAGGATTTTACGACGTTGCTAGACTCAAATGAATGAGAATTAGGCAGAAACACCAACGGTCGTAGTAGAGTCCACAGGTCAGATATGAAGATGATTTCATAACATATGAAAACCGTATAAAGCATGCTTATATCTCTTGTATGGGGTGAACGCGGATGACCATGGGGAAAAAGGGGAATTGGAAACGATGGGTGGATTTCACAAATTCCGTAAAATAGTGGCTTCATTGTTGGATGTGCAAAGTCACTCCGAGAAGATGCCTTCACTGTTTGCAGGAAAAGTGCTATACAAATAAAGGTTATTATTATTATTACCGCCAAATGCCGATTTACTAGCGGCACAAGCCGTGGCATGGCAGACCAAAACTACCTAAATTAACCTTCATTTAAACAGGTAGACGCCTTCCACAACCAGAACATGGTCAGATTAATTAATTATTACAATTACGGAATTTTTTGGGGGGGTTGTTTGTGCATTTGTCAGCTAAATTAGCTTAGCATCAGCACGTTGATGCTGGTTTCCTGGCCAGCAAAGCATCTCGGGCTGTGTTCGTAAAATCACTCTGGAAATCTGATCAGCACTCATGGAACGCCTCTTGTCCAATCAAATCACTCGGGTCCCTCTGTGACGTCGAACCCAGTGTGCGCTCCGACGGTCTCAGGTCGAATTTCGAACGCAGCCACGGGCCGTTTGCTGCTAGTAGAACAAAGCAGCTAGCAGCAAAGAGCTAACGGCGCTAGCTACAGTGTGGCCTGCATTACCAACCCCCCTCCCGGTCATTCAATCACACAATAACGCGTAGACTAGGAGATATACTATCTATCTACACGGTAACTCGACAAATAACACATTTTTGAAAGTTTCAAATTGAGTAAAAGAACACAAGACGAAGATAGTTTGGTTGCGAAATGCACATAATACGGGGATCACTGAGTGCTAAATATTTGTTTTTAACCGTCGTGATGGGTGGCGATGAGCAGGGCGGTTTTCAACCATGCAGTAGATAAACTTAACTCCTAATGCTTGTGTGTTTATCTATTATTTAGATATGAATGTACATATTTTGGGTGGTAGTAGGATACTTACTGTGGCCATCCCGTCGTCGGTTTTTTGTCTTTTCGTTGCCCTGCCTTCGCTGTAGTAGCGGCTGGTCTGCGTCGCCATGTTGTCCTGCTTTAAAAGGTCTGGTGGTGTGACGAGCTGAGATGTACGGCAGGATGAGGGGACACTCCCCTGATGGGAGGAGCTACTCCCCTGGTGGGAGGAGACCAGGCCACTTCTGCTCTCAATTGGCTGTAAACCTCCGTCAATCTGGATGTTACACCAATGGAGAACCTGTAGAAATGCATATATGCACCAGTAGAAATGCATAATACATGTATGAACAAGAAGACGCTATTTTTTATTTAAAAATGTAACGATCAAGAGATCACAACTGTTCAATTTATGTATTATTTATGTAAGATATTTGTGTAATTTTGTCATGTCCGTATTCATTGGTTGTTTTTCATATATAAAATATCTCATTATAATAAATATCATCACATTGTTGTTCTTTGTTTCAAAGAAAAGTGCGATAATGCCTTGCAGAGAATTGGTATTGATTGATTACATTGCCAACTACTACTTACTAACTAGTATACCAAAAGCGCTAAGGTAAAACAGTATTTTTCAGTATGACGGCATGAATGTTGAGTTTGCATTTGTTTACATGCAATAAATATACTTGATATACTTATGTAACATGATTACGCTTCTTGACACACATTCTGTCAAATGGCATGCAAGACAATTTAAAAAAAATGGAGAAAATAAAGACACAAAGACATTGTGAAGAGATTTATTCCAAAATAAAACTGTCACTGTCTCTGGGAAAAGAGAAATGTAAAAAGTCCTTACTCAATGCCACTCTGCAAGTAAACCAGAACTAAGAACACATTTACAAGATCTCAAGATTACAAATCCCCATTAATAGTTTAAACAATTAAATGGAACATATTTAATTCCCATAAAAGGGCAGTAGACAAATCAATCATTATTCATCATCTGAGGCATGCAGGGTTAGGTGTGAACCGTGAAGCTAATCCTGTACGATAGCTACACACACAACGTCAAGGATGGGGCCGTTTCAAATGAACGAATGGGGTTGAAAGACTAAATGAAACAGCAGAAGGGGCTAAAGCAGGTTGGTTGGAGGGGGGCTTGGGAAGCAGTTTCATCTTCTATTCATCGCCTGGGTTCGGGCTCTTTTTCTGGCTTGCAGATCTGGAACGACTAAGAAGCAGATAGAGAAGAGTGTGAACGCAGGGCGGAACCAGAATGTCCAGTTCACAGCAACCCGGTAGCTATCACAGAGCCAATCACAGTTCAAGCCCTGTTTGCCCTCTATAGGCACCTTTAAAGGCACCTCTATAGTCACCTCTATCGGCACAAAGTCCCACTTCACCCAATTTTCTTGGCCAGGATCCTTTCATGTGATAAAAACAAAAAAAGTAGATCCAATTGATTTGAGGATTTAATTAATTGTCAGAAAAGGACAAACTAAAACATGTAGGGGCACCCTAGTGTTTAATTGTGAAATCAACTACAAAAATTCCCAAGACCAAGGAAATGGATAGGAGTTTGATGTAACTGAGGTGTTTTAAGTGCTGTTTCATGTGATACAAAACTCACAACAAGAGCAGGGCAGTCTGAGCTGAACTTGATGGCACCCCGACACCCATAACTAACACTCTGATCAAATTAAATCACAAAATACTTGCTTTTGACAGCTGAAATAAATGGCAAAAGTAATTAGTAATCCTATTGACCTTGCATAGTAGACACAATTCTCACCTCTCTGCAGAAACTTCAACCCAAGAGTGCAAAACACTCAATACATGTTGACTTTTGTAAATTCAAAGCAATCTTTTTTTAAAGACTTTGGCCTAAATTAAATTAAAAACGAGTAATATCCATTACATCCAACCTAAAAATCATGACCTGTATAGACCAAGTTGTGAATTATGTAGTGTATTCCAAAGATATAATTTTTCGCGCACACGTACACGTACACGCACACACACACACACACACACACACACACACACACACACACACACACACAGACACACAGACACACACACACACACACACACACACACACACACACACACACACACACACACAGCATGCTCTGAAGTGTTGAATGTTTGGGTATGGGGGACAAATATGTTAGGGAGTATCAGACAGACTATCAGACAAGTCTGGGGTGTTCATCATAAATGACTCATAAATGGACTCTTGGGTTTTGGTTACCTTTGGAGACAGTGGCAGAAACAACAGAGAACAGAGAAGCGACGGATGATACAACTCGAAGACACACTCGGAGTAGTCTTGAAGTCTGATCTCTCGTCAGCTCTCCTTTCTCTCTCTCTCTCACACCCCCCCCTCTCTCAGAAGCTAAGCGAGAGGAGGGTCGTAGCTCGAAGCTCTGTAGGGAAGGGGGGGGGGGGGGGGACTGAAACTGGTCGACTGAACGCGTCTCGGCGTTCGCTCTCGGCTCTAGGAGATCTAGCAGAGGGACTTGTGGGTAGAGGAACAACCGCGCGCGTAGGATGTGTCTCATCGTGAACAACGCGTCGGATGTAGGTAGGTTGACCCCCTCTCTTTAACCATCTCTGGGTGGTCAGCCTCTTTTCAACCTTGCCCGGAGGATGTTAAACACAGCCCAAGGATGAACCTCTCCCTGGGTCAGTGCTTGTGTAGTTAGTCCACCACCACTCTCCCACCACCACACTCTTTACCAAAAAACCACCCAGGGGGGGTCACTGTTGTAGCAATTGGTTCACCACCGGAGTCTGATCACGAGAGATTTCTCTTTTGGGGGGGGGTCATATTGAGGTTCTCTCAGAAGCCCTCTGAAGCTAATCAAATTGAGGCTGGATCTGAGGGAGAAGAGAAAAGAGAAGACCCCATCCGCCCCCCCCCCCCCCCCCAATCCCCCACCTCCCCCAAACAGCGCCCTCTTGGAGTCTAGGTTCTCATCGGCTCTCTGTGTGCGCTGTGTCTCTCTGAGGCTAATCAAGGTCTGGGCCTGGTTAGAAGGTCACTCTAGAAGGTCATTCTAGAAGGTCACTCTAGGCTGAGTGACCTCCAAGAGAAAATAACATTAATCAGATATTTGTAAAAAAAAAAAAAAAAAGATAAGAGGGGGAGGTTGGGGGTGGGGGCAATGTTCCTAACCCTAACCCTAGCTTAGGGTGCGTTAGAGTCCCTGACTACGACTCCTCTCTTCCCCTTCCTCCCCCAGCATCTCTCGAAGTCTCTCTCGAAGTTGATGCTCTAGTTGATGCTCTAGTTGATTCATTCTCTAGTTGTCTAGTTGATGTGCATTCTCTGGCTCTGGGAGACATTCCGGTGACTTCCGGCGGAGGCTGGTCTGAGGTCGAGGGGCGGGGGAGTATCAACTACCTATGACTTACCTGGGCACACCTAGCCCTGTCTGACAAACCCTACGCTTCAGCTGACTATAGGTTTGGACTGTCATTTCTGAAAACTATGACTATGACTTTGACTACAAATAGGTGTGTGTGTGTGTGTGTGTGGGGTGGGGATGGGGTGGGGGGGAGTGGGGGAGGGGAACATGTGCATTCTATTTAACTACATTAGATAAAAACATAAAAATCATCCAAAAATAAATATCATTAGCAGTTGTAGTATAAATAAAGGGCTAGGAGACAAAAAGACGATTTGGTTATGTCATAACATTTAAGACACTGCAGTGGCAGCTGGGAAGGCTTGGCGTGGCGGGGAGCGTACCTGTTCCTCTTGTGGCTGGGGGGGGAGCGGGACCTGGAGCGGGAGTGGGAGGCCGAACGCCCTCTCGCCCGGGACCCCGACTTGGAATGGGGCCGGGAGCGGCTGCAAGGCAAGAACCATGGAAACAAATGGTAAATGGACTATATAGCTCCTTATTCAAAAGCACTTTACAACGGCCTCTCATTCACTCGTTCACACACACATTCACACACCAATGGTGGCAAGCTACCATGCAAGGCGCCGGTCGGCTCATTGGGAGAAATTTGGGGTTCAGTGTCTTGCCCAAGGACACCTCGACATGTGGCCAGGATTACTTTTAAGGAGGAGCCTATTTTGCTCCCTTAATAGAACAGCCGTGCCTTTTTTACCACCTCGGGGGTCAAATGATCATAGTCTTTACAATGGGAAGCTGCTACTTACACACAAAGACCACTGGTTGGTGCGTCTTGTAAATTAGCCTGCCTCCTATACAGAAAAACTGCAAAATAGCTTTATACTAGCTTATTCTGATGTGATTTTGTTGGTAGAACGCACAAATCTAGGTAAAGTCACGAAAAGAGGGTCCTGAAATTTGATCGAGTGCAAAGATGACCCCAAATGACCCCACCCATGGCTGTTCTAGTGTTAATACAGTTGGACGTACCTTCTCACAGGGGACCTTGACCTTGCAGGGGAGCCAGACCTAACAAGAGAGGAGAAGAGGTGTGAGTGTGTTAAAGCTTAACGTTTCAAGGAAATGAACTAAAAAAGGACAGGAGAAGGAAATGTAACATTCCTATTTATGTTCAGTAACACATTAACTGGTTAAACCGGGTTGCTCAAACTAAACAAAAATGTGACACAGTCTGATCATTTGGTCTGCATGTCGGCAACCAATCAAAATGTTCGGACTTTTCCTTTGAAACACGGAACTAAGTTTCAACTTTGTTGAGAATCACAACACGAACTCGCTAGTCAAGCCAAATACTGCAACGCAATGGATTGGGTGAGTAATCCCCCACTGCTACCTAGTTAACTATAACACTACTTTACATTGTTAGCAGGCTCACAAAACAAGCTGTGTTAGTTGACTAGCGGTGTGTCGTTGATTTTCAACAACGCGGAAATGTATTCACATTTTCCAAAAGAAAAGTCCGATCATTACATCGGATCCCGACATGAGGACCAAAGCATTAGAACGTGTCACATATTATGTGACAAGCTTCTTTCTCTGTTACCTGCTCCTACGCTTGGAGTACGACGGGGAGCGGTTCCTGCTGTGTTGTGGGTAAAAACACAGATGTCAGTACACAGAGGGATATGAAGGACATAAGACTGAACAGGTTGCCTAGTCCCAGATCTCTCTGTGCCTCAGCCAATTCCTATGACACACCATGACTGTCATAGAAGTGGATTTAACACACATAAGGCTGGTTTCCTAGACACAGATTAGGACTAATCCTTGACAAAAAACGTATCTTCAATGGAGGATTGTCTATTGAAAGTGTGATTTTAGTGGCCTGGGGTGGTCCAGTGGTCTAGCACCATGGCCTGGGGTGGTCCAGTGATCTAGCACCATGGCCTGGGGTGGTCCAGTGGTCTAGCACCATGGCCTGGGGTGGTCCAGTGGTCTAGCACCGCGGTCTACAGTGCACACATGTCGTACGTAACACCATGTCGGCATGGGTTCGATTCCGGCCCATGCCCTGTTGACATGCCCTCTCTCTCCCTTCTTCTCCTTACTTTCCTGTCTGTCTTCACTGTATCTGTCCAATAATTATTTTTAAATATGAGTGGGACTGCCCCAAAGCAGAAGCTATGGTAACCACGGTAACTGTGGTAACTATGGAAACTATGCTAATGCTAATTTACCGTCCGTTGCTGCTGCTGCGGGAACGTGAGTGGGAGCGCCGGCCGCCGCGGGACCTGGACCTGGAGCGAGACCTGGACCGGGAACGCGACCTGTCAGGGAGAGGAACACACTTCTGATGCCTCTTCCCATCGAGTTGAACACGAGGGGGAAAGCCGACACTTTAATACTAATAATAATAATACATTTTATTTATGGGCGCCTTTCAAGGCTCTCAAGGACACCTTACAAGACAGTTTAAAACCACATATCAAAACATTAAAATCAACCAAGATTTTCTTTTATAAAAACAGCAAAATCAGATATAACAACAAACAAAATACAGGAGATCAAACTAAGTAAGCCATTGTGAAAGGTGTGTTTTAAGACTGGATTTGAAAGTGGTGAGAGTGTCAATATTGCGTATGTTAGGTGGCAGAGAGTTCCAGAGGCGGGGAGCAGAACGGCTGAAGGCTCTAGATCCCATAGTAGTCAGGCGGGCAGAAGGTATAATGAGTTGAAAGGCAGTGAATGAATGAATGAATGAATGGTCTTTATTGTCATTGCTATAGTACAGGTACCAAACAACGAAATTTGGGAGGGGTGGCTCCCCTGGTGCTAGGAAAATAAAAAAAACTAAAACAACAAGAAGGGAAAGGAGCTGGTTTACATAAATAAAGGCTATGTACACTATCCACTATACTATACTGTACAGATAGACGACTAGGGTTGTCATATTGCACATAGTGTTATTGCACATTCATTTAAAGTGAGTGGAGGATCGAAACCATAGAGAATAATCTAACCAGGCTTCCGGTTACGATGTGAAAGGAGGTAGACGCGTGGAGGGTGGCTCCCAGTATTTAATATTTTAAATCTCAACTATCGTGATCCCTTAAACATATTTTTAAGAAAAACAATTAGAAAAAGTTCAGTTGTACAACTTGTCTCGAGGATATGCCCAACAAACGCACCAAAAGGGGCACACGACCATCTACACCTCAACAGCTAACAGAAGACGCTAGCGAAGTAGCTAATATGGCGGCCGAACCTGCATACCGACCTACAAAATCTCAGCTTAATGCTAGTCACAGACATGAAGGACATGATTAAGGGATTGATCGAAAGCGCCCTCTCTCCACTCAAGGAGTCTTTAGATGCTGTGCAATCAACCACCCTTGACCATGGTAAACGCATTGCTGAATTAGAAAGGGCGCTCAACGGATACAGTGACACGACTATAGCCCTGGAATAGACCTGTGAACGACTTAGCTCCGAGAATGAAGCTCTCGCTAGCCGCGCGGAGGACATTGAAAATCGGTCCCGCAGGTGCAACCTACGAGTAGTGTTGTTCCGATACCGATACCTGACCGTGCAGTACTTGCCGATACCGAGTACCGATCCGATACCACGGCGTTTGAAAAAAAAAAAAAAAACAAATTGGCCAGCGCGTCGCACACACTCCGCTGTGACAGTAGGCCTTCCTGCACCACTAATGCATGTGTGTTCTGTGTTCTGCATATGTAAACAATTCAAACAAACATAGAGAAAACTTCTCCTCGGGAGAAGGAAGGAGGCAGGAAGTACCTGCCGCACGGAGACAGACAGACAGACAGACAGACAGACAGACAGACAGACAGAGAGAGAGAGAGAGAGAGAGAGAGAGAGAGAGAGAGACGGAGAGAGAGAGAGAGACGGAGAGAGAGAGAGACACGGAGAGCCACAACAGCAGATCCCGAAAGGGGGTGTGGCGCGGAGACGGAGCCGAGAACTATCCCGAAAGGGGAACAGCTGGGCGGGACTCGGAGAAGCGGCCGCGCGGACATTATTATTATTATTTGAACTCTCTCCAGCACGCTGGTGGCGGTGCTAGTCTGTGCAACCGAAATAAATATCGATTAAGGTCGATATGTTTTTCCTGTAAAATGTGTCCTATCTTGGCTGTGGGTTGTATCGCTTTAAGCGGAGTGGCGTAGTCTATGTCTGAGGGCTGCGTTGGTAAAAGTCGCTCTGGGAAACTGATCGGCACTCGTAGAACGCCTCTTGTCCAATCGGATTCCTCGGTCCGTTTATGACGTCGGAGCCCAGTGTGCGCTCCGGCGCTCTCAGGGGGACTTTCCGAACGTTGCCCCGGTAGCATAGCTTAGCTTGGGCTCTGAGCAGCTGGAAGGGACAGCAGGTTACCTGAGGTGAGCCTCGCTGCTCCACCGCTCCTCTCCTCGACAACCACAGTTACGTGTTTGTTTTTCCGCGATAGTGAAAGTTTGGTATCGGGTGTTATATATTTGTTAGTACTCGCCGATACCGATACCAGCATTTTTGTGCGTATCGGTGGCCATGCCGATACCAGTATCGGTATCGGAACAACACTACCTACGAGTCATCAATATTCCAGAGAACGCGGCGGGAACGGACACTGTTAAGTTCATGGCTGAGTTCTTTACAGAGGTCTGCAAAGATGTCTATCCAACTCCCCCCGTGCTGGACCGTGCACATCGGATTGGCCAAGTACGCCCTGGACCCACTGGACAACCCAGAGTGATGATTGTCCGTTTCCATTACTACCAGGACAAAGACGGGCTCTGAGATGCGATCGTAATCAGCTCATATGGCGTGGACGTAAAGTACCATTCTTCCCAGACTACAGCATCAACACATCCAAGCAGCGTGCATCATTCGCCCGAGTGAAATCACTGCTCTACGAGAAAAAGGTCAAGTTCCGTCTAATTTATCCTGCTCTTCTAAAAGTGGACTTCAAGGACAAAATCTACGACTTCAAGACTGCCCCAGAAGCACAACGGTTTTATAACCAACGCGTTGCTGGAGCGGATGGTGGCGGGGATGCTGACTAGTATATGGCCATATGCGGTGAGCATAAGCTATTCTGTAGCTGACACACCAAGAGGAAACGATTCGATTGAACACTGTATACACGGACCAGTTTAATTAATCACTGAAAACCGTTCAGACTCTCCATAGGCTTCATAGGATGATGATAACGTGAGTAAACAGTCCCCAGGTCATTATCCAGCTAACTCTGAGCTAATTTCAGGGATTGCTGAACTCATTGACTGCTGTTATTACATAGTTACATAGCGCTGTATTCTGGGTTTACTTCTTACCATGACTAACTGTTTATATACGCGTGCATGCTTAAGTTGACGTTACATAGCGCTGTATTTCGGGTATACTTTCTCCTATTGCTAATATGTGTGTGTTGGTGTGCATGTGTTTGAATTGACGTTGCGTGATGCTGTATTACGGACCTACTTCCTTCTTTGATTGAATGTGTGTGCGTGTGCTTAACGGTATTGACGCTTATGGTTCAAACGCCTTTATTACTTTTCATCTATAGCCGGATAGCTCTTGTATGAGAGGCTACCTAGAACTAAAATAACACCGGAGCAGGAGCTGGGGTTCGTTGAGGGGATCTGTGACATATCTAAAGGGGCGTGCGTTTATACGCGCGCATATCATTCACGCGGCGGGTGCATACACGCATAGGCAGGTGTGTGTGTGTGTGTGTGTGTGTGTGTGTGTGTGTGTGTGTTGCTGTGTGTGTGCTTGTTGCTGTGTGTGTGCGTGTTGCTGTGTATGTGTGTGTTGCTGTGTGTGTCTGTGTGTGTGTGTGTGTGTGTGTGTTGCTGTTTGTGTGTGTGTGTGTGTGTTGCTGTGTGTGTATGTGTGTTGCTGTGTGTGTGTGTGTGTGTGTGTGTGTGTGTGTGTGTGTGTTGCTGTGTGTGTGTGTGTGTGTGTGTGTGTGTGTGTGTGTTGCATGTATTCTGAACCCCGGCAGCTCTGTTTTAGCGACACTGGATATGGGCTATATTCATTCATCATATTGACACTGTTTCTTTTTGTTTTTTTGGTTGTTTGTTGTTGTTTTTCTTGTACTCTGGGAGCCACCCTTAGTGCTTTAAGGTTAGAATGTATAAGAGTTGCGTTAACTGGGAACATTTTGGATGTTTTTCCCGCTGTCTTTTTCGTTTGGGGAAGAAGACTTAGGGACTGGGGAGGGACTGTCTGCAGAAAAGTGCTACTCACACCAGAGGTTTTATTGTTTGCTTTCTCTTTTTATTAATTTTCTTTCTTTTCTTTCTGTACCTATTTTACCCCATCTATTTTGTTTTGTCATCTGCTTTGTTACACAAGGAATAATTCGCTCTCCAAGACTCAATGGAAGTAGGCCTTGCAACGGCATTACACTCACTGTAAGGATGCTTACAATTACTTACCTGCTACACTCACAATATGACCAATTTAGGCAATAAGGATAAATACTCGAATGTTCGGTTCCTATCATGGAATTTGAAAGGCTTGAATGGTCCAGTCAAAAGATCTAAGGTTTTTCTACACTTAAAAAGCGTCTAAAAGCAGATGTAGCCTTTTTGCAGGAAACTCATCTTCGGCTGTCAGATCATGTTAGACTACGTAGTAACTGGGTAGGCCAATACTTTCACTCGAGCCTCAATAGTAGGTCGAGAGGTGTAGCTATTTTAATTAATAAAATACTTAATTTTGTGGTCTCGGAGGTCAGGGTAGATACAAAAGGCAGATATGTTGTTGTGGCAGGTACCCTTTGCCAAACACCGGTACTTTTAGTAAATGTATACGCTCCCAACTGGGATGATGCAAGCTTTGCCAGCAACCTGCTATCGTCCCTTCCACACTTGAACACTCACCATCTTATTTTAGGAGGCGATCTGAACTGTGTGATGAACCCTCTATTAGATAGATCAAGCCCGAGGACTCAACAACAGTCCGCTATGTCTAAAGCTTTCAGTGTATTTATGCAGGCAAATGGCTGTGTTGATCCTTGGAGAGATAAAAACCCTCACGCCAAGAAATTCTCCTTCTTCTCAAACTCAAACACTTTCTCCCGCATAGACAATTTTTTTGTTGACCAACTTTTCCTGCCAGCTGTTGAGTCATGTGATTACACGGCCATAGTCATCTCGGACCACGCAGCGGTGCTCCTTGATATCAATTTATTTTCTATCAGTCAGAAAGAAAGACCTCTTTGGAGATTCAATTCCCTACTTCTCTCAGATAAGATTTTTGGTAAATATATCTCAGACTCAATTGACTCATTCATTATTTCAAATAAAACAGAAGGGACTTCGGCTTCCCTCCTATGGGAGACCTTGAAAGCTTTTCTCAGAGGCCAAATAATCTCATACTCAATTTCGTACAACAAAGACAAGCAACTTAAATTTGATAACATATGTAAGGCCATTTCTGACATAGACCAAAATCTTGCTTCTAATCCTGACCCAGAACTATGTAAGAAACGACTTGATCTTCAATCACAAGCCAACTTACTGACTACGTCCACAGCTGAAAAACTATTGTTGAGATCAAAGGCCTCATACTATGAATATGGGGACAAACCTAGCCGTCTACTAGCGCATCAGTTGAGACGACAAGCAGCTGCTCGGCTTATCCCACAAGTTAAAGACAGTTCAGGCACTCTCCAATCTACTCCCTCTAGTATAAATGAAACGTTTGTCACTTTCTATTCCTCCCTATATAAATCAGAATTTCCAGCTGATACGTCTAATATGATAACCTTTCTATCAAATCTCGACATCCCTAATGTTAATCTGGCTGACACAGAGAATATGGACAAATCTCTTGACATAGATGAGCTTACTAAATAAATTAAACTAATGCAAAATAACAAAACCCCTGGCCCTGATGGCTACCCTGCAGAATTGTATAAGACCTTCAATACCAAGCTTTCCCCTCTTCTACTCGACATGTATAATGAATCTCTAGCGAACGGCTCCCTTCCCCCCACTCTGACACAAGCTACTATTTCCCTTATTCTTAAAAAAGATAAAGACCCAACTGACTGTGGATCCTATAGACCTATATCCCTCCTAAATGTAGACAGTAAAATACTAACAAAGACCCTTTCCGCTAGACTAGAAAAATCTTACCTAATATTATTTCAGAAGAACAAACCGGTTTTATTCAGAAACGCCACTCTTTCTCGAATGTTAGGAAGCTCTTAAATATAATATATTCTCCATCATCTTCGAGTCCTGCGGAGGCGGCTATTGCTCTTGATGCTGAAAAGGCTTTTGATAAGAGTGGAATGGGGATATCTATTTGCGCTACTCAAAAGATTTGGGTTTGGCAATACATTTATCTCTTGGATTCAATTACTGTACACCTCCCCCAAAGCTAGCATTTGCACCAACAACTTTAGGTCCGCCTATTTCCCCTTAGCACGAGGAACAAGGCAAGGGTGCCCCCTGTCTCCACTTCTATTTGCGCTAGCAATTGAGCCACTCTCCATCTCCCTCAGGACCTCACAGCTCTTCCGAGGTGTGTTACGTGGGGATGCAGAATACAGGGTCTCTCTAAACGCGGACGATTTACTTCTATACATATCTAACCCTGTCTCTGCTGTCCCCCATATACTCTCAATCCTTCAGAGCTTTGGCGGTTTTTCCGGGTACAAACTGAACTATAGAAAAAGTGAATTCTATCCTATCAACAATAGTGCTAAACAAATCACACAAGCCGAACTACCATTTAATATCTCAGCTCAAGGCTTTAAATATCTTGGTATACAGATAACAAACTCATTCCCCTCTCTCTTTTCTGCCAATTTCTCCCCCCTACTTGATCAGGTAAAATCAGATCTCCAAAGATGGGGCAGTCTGCCTCTGTCCCTAGTAGGCAGGATACAGTCAATAAAGATGACGATACTCCCTAAATTCTCATACCTCTTCCAGTGCATCCCATTATTCCTGCCCAAATCATTCTTTAAATCTCTTGATAAAATCATCTCCACATTCATTTGGCAAGGCAAACAGCCCAGGATTAAAAAATACACATTGCAAAGAGGCCGTGACAATGGTGGCTTGGCTTTGCCTAATTTCATTTACTATTACTGGGCTGCCAATATTCAAAAGATAAATTACTGGCTTCACTCTCCTTTGACAGACTGGTGCTTACTGGAAGCTGAATCTTGCTATATATCCTCCCCTCCTGCAATGATTTACTCTAAATTGCCTATATGCCCCTCCAAATTTACCTGCAACCCAGTGGTGTTGGCTACCCTTAAGATTTGGGCCCAGTTTCGTCTCCACTTTAAGTTTACAGACAGCTCCATTAATGGTCCTATAAATAAGAATCATCTATTCCCTCCCTCCACTTTGGATTCCGCCTTCTTGCTCTGGAAGGACAGAGGCCTTACAAACTTTTCGAACCTCTTTGAGAATAAAAACATTTGTAGTTTCGAGATGATATGCACTAAATATAACTTGCCCCGGAGTAATCTCTTTCGTTATTTTCAGATCAGAGACTTTGTGAAAACCCAATACCCCTCTTACCCCGAAGTGCCACACAACCAACCCTGGGAAAATCTTATGGCGTTCACACCAGGTCAAAAAGGCCTTATCTCAAATATATACCACTCTCTCACTTGTCTCGACACACACTCTCTAACCAAAAATAGGAACAAATGGGAAACTAAACTCAATGTAAACTTCACTGACAAGTGGTGGGATGGAGCGATAGACCGCATTAACACCTCAACCTCTTGTGCCAGATTAGGCCTTATTCAATTCAAGGTCTTCCATAGGCTTCACTTTTGCAAATCTAAACTCGCAGCAATATATCCTGTTGTAGAGGACAAGTGTGAACGATGTGCTTTATCCCCAGCCAATCTTACCCATATGTTTTGGTCATGCCCTAGGCTGGTAACCTTCTGGACTACTATCTTTAAGATACTGACGGAGGTTTTTTCTGTTAATCTCGAACCCTCACCCCAGATAGCCATATTTGGAGTTCCACAAGATTTCAGTCTCCTAACCACCAAAGATTCTAATATAGTAGCATTTACTACACTGCTGGCAAGGCGTAGAATTTTACTAGGATGAAAATCTCCAACTCCTCCTTCAATAGCCATGTGGCTTACAGACATAATGCACTTCCTAAAGTTAGAAAAGATTAAGTTCACGCTTAGAGGTTCAACAGAAAAATTCTACTTGCACTGGCAACCGTTCATTACATATTTTGAGAACCTGACAGCACTTCCTACAAACTGATGCTTTTGTAACCAAGCAGTTTGTTGTCTGCCTTGGCCTCTGAGACCATGACGTTTCCGAATAAAACTGACACTAACTTACCTATGAATATATTGTAGCCAGTGGCGGACTGGCCACCGGGCAAGCCTGGCAAATGCCAGGAGGGCCGCGAGACTCTGGGCCGCTCAGAATGTATTATATAAAATATATATATATATTTGTAATTTTGTCTCTGGTGATTTTCATTGAAAATAACTTATTTCAGCAGACCGCGGCCCAAAACATTTTATATCGTCCGGGCCATCCACGCAGTTCTGCATCGCGGATGCCCAGGGCCCTAAACCAATAGGAGCAGAGCTCCCCTATGGGGCGGAGCTCCACGATGTAGAACTGGAGTATGTAAACCAATAGGAGCAGAGCTTTAGGTAGCAGGGTAAACCAATAGGAGCAGAGCTTTAGGTAGCGGGGTAAACCAATAGGAGCAGAGCTCCCCTATGGGGCGGAGCTCCACGATGTAGAACTGGAGTATATCTCCATAACTATCGTAGTCAGTTCTATATCACCAGTGGACACGCACCTCATGTCATCATTCCGTTTATAACAGCAGTTAACGTTACACTGCTTTCATTTTCAGAATGGGGGAATTTGATGAGAGCGATGCAGTTAATGTGCAACAACTGGATGCAGGGAGCAAGTGTAGTTGGAAGTAGGAATGCACCGAAATTCGCATGTATTGGGCCGAAAATAGCACAAAAAAGTACATTCGGTGTGAAAAGGCTATTGAAAGAGATATTGACTGATGACTGCCTACTGATAATACATATAATTACAGCAAACATGTCTGTAGTTTGGCATCTGTCCTCATCTTGATCCCAGTCCGCCCCTGATTGTAGCTCATGATCTGACGCCTGAATATGACTTATGTAAGCAGCAATCTCCTACTACATCATTTATACAACCTAGCAGAATTCCTTATGATATTATTTCCCCCCCAATTTTTTCTACATTTTATTATTATGATTTTTTCGTGTATATGTATGCATGTATGTATGTATGTATGTATGTATGTATGTATGTATGTATGTATGAATATCTTTTTAAAATATATAATTTCTTATAATTTATTTTTTTATCTATTTCTTTACTTAACGTTTTTTTTTTAAATGTTTTTTACTACCATACAGATATTTGTTTTTTTTATCTACTCACTAAATTGTTGGTAAAACTGGTAACTTGTTTATATGTGTGTGTGGCTAGATGGACAAATCTATATGTATATATGTATGCAGACATGTTTGAGAGGGAGGGGTGGGTGGAGGGCAGGGAGAAAAACAGAAAATATTCATGCGTTTTTCAATGTACATATCTTCTATACTGGAATAAAAAATATTATAAAAAATAATAATAATAATCTAACCAGGCAGTATTAGTGTGTGACCATATACCACCCTTATTACATTTTCTCTTGATACTCTTAATGGTTTATCAGTTTACTTTGACCACATAATTTAACATGTTATATGTGACACATTCTAGTCTTTTGGTCGGCATATCGGCAACCATTCAAAACGTTTGCGCTTTTCTTTTGAAACACGGAACTACGTTTCAACGTTGTTGAGAATCACGACACAAACGCGCTAGTCAAGCCAAAATACTGCAACGAAACGGTGAGTAATCCCCACTGCTACCTAGTTAACTAGAACACTACTCTACATTGTTAGCAGGCTCACAAAACAAGCTGTGTTAGTTGACTAGCAATGTGTCATTGATTTTCAACAACGCGGAAATGTATTCACATTTTCTTCACAAGTCCGATCATTACATCGATCCCGATATGAGGACCAAAGCATTAGAACGTGTCACATATTTCAAAGCCGCCCCCCACCCCAGAAAAACTGTTATTTTTCAAATAACAACTGCCACAGTACCTGCTCCGGCGCCCCCCCCCCCTCTTGTTGAAGCGGTAGCAGTCGTAGGCGTAGTGGCCACGGTCCCCACACTGGTAGCAGCGGTCGGCGGGGTCAAAGTGACGCCGGCTGGGTCGCCCGTGCCTGGTCTTCCGGGACATTCCTGTGGACAGCTCCACGCGGATCCGAGAGCCACACAGCACCCTGGGAGGGAAAGAGGAAAGGAGGAGGAAAGGATTTAAGGGGTGGCAGCCCCCCCCCTGCCCACCCTCTGGAACTCTTTCCCTGTGGCGATCCGCAACATCCCCCCCACCCTGGACGCCTTTAAAACAGCCCTCACCTCACCCCACCTGTTTGCTAAGGCCTTCGGCCCCTAGTCCTGTTTGTTGTTTTGTTTGCCTGTCTGTTTATCTGGCTGTAAACCAGGCAGAGTGAGTCAGTAAAAGAAACAGAAGGCAGGGATATGGGGGGTCATATGGGGGGTCACTACTAGGGATGCACGATATTATCGGCACCGATATTTATCGGCCCGATAATGGGAAATTAATGTTATTAAATATTTATCGGTTTTATTAAATTTTAGCCGATATAGAGCCGATAATATGAAGCCGGAAATATTTCTGGTTCCGGTTGACGCGCTCATGATGCTGCGCCTGCGTACAGCAAGCAGTGTATAGACGAAAGCGAAACATGTCTGTGGACATTCTTCACAGTTTCTGAGGCAGATAGTGCATTTGCAATTTGCAACACATGTTCGACAAAAGTTCGGAGAGGAGGGCAAAGGTCTACAAGTTACAACACAACGAATCTCATAAGTCACCTTAAGATTCACCATTGCAAGCACGCTGTATGGAAGGAATATGATTTTGGCATTGAATACAGCGATGAGGGAACGAAAACAGTTAACAGAAACGCGTGTCGCAGAAATGCTTCACGCGTGTTGTATATGCACATAATATGCGCACAATGCATCTGGGCTACACCAGTCGCATACGAGAGCCCAGCCCTTTTCAGTTGCTTTATTAAGCATACTAGTGTAGCCTACCATGTGCCTTGTGTCATTCTGTTTATCTGCAGACTAAGCAGCCATTTGGCACTAGTTTCTGTAAAAGTTCTATACAACTTTTGGTTCTTTAAAAGTCTTTATTTTTGTATTGACTGACGCACTTTATTTATTTATTTTTTGATATTTTATTTATGCATTTTCAATTTACAGGGATAGACAAGATGCACTTTATTTTTGACACTTTTTTGATCTAATTACTCTTAGGTGAGCCTTTTTTGTTTTCATAGAAGGAGGCCAGATCTTGGCTAAAAAAAGCATTGTGCACTGTCTATAACAGATTCTGTTTGTTAGAGGAAATAATAAATGAACATTTGAAGAGTCAGAAGTGTTCTCTTTGTTGTGTAAACAATAGTGATGTAAGTTAGATTTGGTGAGATCACTATGGAATATTAAATCATCAATCTTTGCTCACTACATAGCCTTTCTTACCTCCAGGTGTGCATGAACTACAGGTTATCAACTGTGAAATTATATCTGTTCTCATATCGGTTATCATATCGGTTATCGGCCACGAGAAGCGGGTAAACATTGGTATCGGTATCGGTTGGGAAAAAATGCATATCGTGCATCCCTAGTCACTACATTAGCTGACGACAGCAACGAGGTACATGCACTATCACACACAGGTTGTTTTAAAAGACCAGAGTGAAACGCCAAACAGAGACGCGTTGTAAAAGGACAATCACAAACAGCACCAGTAGCTAACACAGGGATAACACAGGCACCATTGAGAATGACGATAAACAACAAAAACCATTGACAGCAAAAACGTAACAAACTATAGAACTCTATGCATAACTTGGACTACTACTTGTTACAATTAAACAATTGCATCTGAGAATAAAAGTTGTAATTGTTAGACGCAGTCCTTGTGCATAGAGTTGTACAGTTTGTTAAACTTAGCTATCAAAGCTTTTTATTTGGCATACGCTTTCAATTTAAAAAACATTACCTGGTACTCAATGTTTTTTTAAATTTAAAGCATATGCCAAATAAAAATATGTCTCTGTGGGCGGAATTGGGGGTACCTAGGAGGTACACGGGGGGTACCTGGGAGGTACCTGGGGTTGGAGGGTACCTGGGGGCTACCTGGCAGGTACCTGGGATTGGGAATACCTGGGAGGTACACGGGGAGCCAAGAAAGTAGCTAACCCCACGCACACACGTACAGTTATGAGGCCCTCGGGGCTGTTTGCTACCGTCTACTTACTTTCCATCCATGCCTTTCACAGCATCCTCCGCGTCGCGGCAGTCTTCATACTCCACGAAGGCGAACCCAGGGGGGTTCCTGGCCACCCAGACGCTGCGTAACGGGCCGTAGTAGCTGAACGCCCTCTCCAGCTCACCCTTGGCGGCTCCGTTGCCCAGATCTCCGACATACACCTTACAGTCCGTGTTACGGGACGAGCTGCGGGACGAGGAGTAATGGGACATCTCTGCACCTGTCTTGACGGAAAGATGGGAGCAAGAAAAGATATCACTTACTCGTCTAGCAATGAGCGAACTAGATACTACGGCACTACATACCGCGTTGTACCCTATACATACCCTTACAAATGCACCGACTAATCTAACCTGGTGTTTACTAACCTAAACCTGAGAGTACTGCGATGTATACCCAGTTTAGTTGGAAATACGCGTGTAGCTACTAGCCAGCTATGTGTTTACACCGCAGATATGTGCATTTTAACTAATCCCAGCATAGCGTACCATCACCTGCAGTTCAGCTGTTGATTCACAACTCACAGTTTTTGAAATATAGAAAACGCAATCAACCGAGGACTGTTTACGCAGCTGACTATCCAAACAGAGTGATCTAGGGTGTGTTCGTAAATTCACTCTGAGAACGCCGGAGCGCACACTCGGTTCGACGTCATAAAGCGACCAAGTAGTTTGATTGGACGAGAGGCGTTCCATGAGTACTGATCAGATTTCCAGAGCAAGTTTACGAACGCAGCCCCTACTTGACAGACAGTTCCGTGTGCTCCCTACCGCCCACCTACTTCCGGGGTTAATGTAAAGGTAAATGAGGATTCCTTCCAAATAAAAGCGCGTAAAAAACCCTCCATTTTGCATTTAAACATTGTAAATCGAATCTGCTGATTATCTTTAATATACCATATTTGATATTGTATTGTCCCAAAATGGTTTGTAATTGTTCTCATATCCTAATTACCTTGATGAAATAGTATTATTGCCCCCCAGAAATATGGATTGTGCCAACCCAGTTTTAATCTACTCAGTAACACTTCTAGAATCAAGTGAGTTTGAGATCATGCCTCACTGACACACAGTGACACACAGTGAACTGACACACAGTTCAAACACACACTTGCACACAGACCAGGGCAGGTTCACAATCAAATTACACCCCAATACAACTTGAGTTTTTTCATAGATAGATAAATTCTTACCATCAGGTATGTGAATCTCAGAATATATATCTAGTCTTTAAATTGTGGTCAAGATCTGGCAACCGTACTGCAACCAGACCACTTATTGTGTTCAACATTTGTTTTATTTATGTCAGCTATAACAGGCCCATTTATAGATACTGTTCAGTGAGCTGAGATCATGCCTCATGGAGGGCAACCAGTAGGGTTGAGTGGTATACATTTCACACCTTTATACATCAAATTTGACCATAGAAAGAAAAAAAAGAACATTGGCGAAAGTCGTCTTTGCTCCATATATTTAATCTACATTGAAAACCTAAATTATTTGTGTAATGACTACTATACCATATGACATTTAGCCTAAACAATCATTTAAACTATACATGCTGATCACAGCTTGACAAACCAAACTAAACAGTTGGATAGCATCTGCAGGCTCTGCTTTACTGTTGGGCTTAGCCCTAACCCGAACCTGTGCTTCTAATTTGTGTTCTTATCCAATTTGTTCAGAAATAAATATGTATACATTTTGTTGTATCAGTCTAGTCATTTGTTAATGCCGTAGTCTGGGACAGAGATTTGTCTGTTTGATTAAATCTAGACTTGATAGACAGTTAGCTTTTGTTGTTGTTGCTTTTTTTTTACTGTCCACACTGACATACTCATCAAAAGGAGATGAGTCTGGATTTCTTCAGATGGTCTTTTTCTTTTCTTTTTTTAAGTTATTTTTTCTGAGTGGGGCAGTCCCACTCATCTTTTTCATTTTATTGACAGATACATTAGAGATTTAGACAGGAAGGATGGGTGAGAGAGAGAGGAGGGATGACATGCAGGATATGGAATCGAACCGGGGACCCTGCGGCTACATGGTCAACGCTTAACCCGCTACGCCACCTAAGCGCCCCGAGATGGTCTGTTTCTGATGAGTTTTGATGAGTGTTCCACTGTTCCACAGTCAAACTCTTCTACACCAGACGAAAAGAGTAGATTTCCCTGAATGGATCTGTGTATTTCTAAAGACTGTTGGCTCTGGCCACAAGCATTATGCAAACTCTGACCAAAGCAATCAGCACACAGACACTGGAAGGTAAAACAATGGAAACAAGTTCTTGAGAAACGACAGAACTACTCCTCATCGCACTACCAACCCTCTGGTCCCCAGCTGGACTACTCTTTGGAAGACCCATGTCGATCACGCTCACTACCGTCTCTCCAACACCAGATGATGATGCACTCCGAAACACACACCACACCAAACATTAACACACACCACACCAAACATGAACACACACCACACCAAACATGAACACACACCACACCAAGCATTAACACACACCACACCAAACATGAACACACACCACACCAAGCATTAACACACACCACACCAAACATTAACACACACCACACCAAACATGAACACACACCAACAAAAGGAGGAATGCATCACTGTCAGAGGTGTATAGGAATTTATGCTTTTTTAAATCAACCTTTATATATTCATGCAGTCCCATTGGGGTACATACAGTAGCATGTTACCATGCAACAAAGGCCGCGTTCGTAAATTCGCTCTGAGAGTGTCGGAGCGTCCACGTGACTGCCTCTTGTCCAATCAAATTTATTGGTTGCATTATGACATTAAACCCAGTGTGCGCTCCGTCGAATTTACGAGCGTGGCCTTTTAGTAACTCTTGCAACAGCTCAACCACCAAGCAGGGAGGCCCATGGGCTTAAGACTTTTACATGGTGCAGAGTAACAAACCCTACCTTTGTCGTTGAGAGATAGCAGCCAACTAAGTGTACATAAGGTAGCACTGTTAATACATAATCCAATCTCAAAATGAGCATTGCATCCGATTAATAAGCAATTATTTATTATTTAACAATATTAAATAAATTGTTATAAAACAAAACTTACATTCCAGAAAACAATTCTGGGTAATATATTAACAATACTAAAAGTATTTTAACATTATATTCTAAACATACTTCATAACATGTGATTTGAATTAATCTAATGTAATTAGGTCATAGGTTAATCTCTTCAGCAAACAAAACAAGGATGACAACAAATCCACTATGAAAGCGGACAATAAATGTGCAAAATAAAAGGCAAGAATAATAATAAAAAATATGCAATATCAAACTGTGAAAATGTCACAATTGTTTCCTGCTTTAGAGAGACTCTACACTGGCTTCCTGTTAAGTTCAGAATAGATTTCAAGATCCTTCTGCTTGTTTATAAAGCTCTCACTGCCACAGCACCAGAATACCTGAAAGACCTTTTGCTAGCATATCAGCCCAATAGAGCTCTCAGGTCTTCTGACGCAAAAGAAGAGATTTGGTGAGGCTGCATTCTCATTTTATGCTCCCAAATTGTGGAATGCACTGCCAGTTTACATTAGGGATGCAACCTCAGCAAATATGTTCAAGTCAAGACTAAAAACCCATCTCTTTAATATTGCCTTTAAATGACTAAATAATAAAATGATGATTATATAATGATTGAAGCACTTTGAGCTGCAACGTTTGCAGGAAAAGCTCTATACAAATAAAAAGTTATTATTATTATTATTATTTAGACCTGCAATGCTGATTCCAAAATTGTTTGGCATCCATGCATAAGAGCATTATAACATACTTATAATGCATTATGATGTGATCATCATGCACTGTAAGACTTTTCAAAAGCCTGTATGACTGTACTATAATGCCTTCTTCATATTATAACGATCCTGAGGTATTATGAATAATTTTAGGTCAGTTGAAAAATAGTCACACAGACATATTATGAAATGATCAGTATAAGACATTACAGGGCCTCACACAAGCCTACAACGAGGAACCTGTAGACTTCAAGTAACAAGTGTTACCAGCTTAATTAGAACATTTTATTGATTGATTTACACAATATCAATGAACTATATTATCATATATTATCATCTTATCGTGTTGGGCGTAGTAAAGGCCATAACCTAGCACAATAGACAGTTTTATCTGTGCTATTTCAACAGATACACACTAGAGGTCTGCATAGAGACATTATTTAGATTGCCAGGTAATTATATTGATTGAATTACACAATATCAATGAACTATATTTTCATATATTATCATCTTATCATGTTGGGTGTAGTAAAGGCCATAGCACAACACAGTTTTATCTGTGCTATTTCAACAAATACACACTAGAGGTCTGCATAGAGACATTATTTAGATTGCCAGGTATTTGCCACCTTTTTGCCACCTTTACAGATGCCCCATTGATACTCCCCATCAACGTCCTAATCTCTTGTAGTCAATAACAACTGTTATAACGACTGTTATTACTACTCAGTATTATGAGTGTGTCACTTTCCTGCGTACTATTTGCACAATGCTCTGCCTCAACGACTTTGTTTGCATGGCATAGATGATTGGATTTAAATTAGCAGGGACAACATGGAACAGAATATATGCCAGTTTTCTCAGATCTGGGTAGTCGGGGAAGCGATGCAGAATGATGGTTAGAAACCCGGTCCAGAGCATGATGAGGTACAGGACCAAGTGGCTGGCACAGGTCTGCACGGCCCTGTTGTTCAGCTCCTTGCTTTTCTTGGTCCAGCAGATGACAGCGATCCTGACATAAGTGACAGCTATGCTTCCCATAGAGGAGCTGAAAAGCATCACCGTGAAAAAGAGTCCGTAGATGTTATTGATCGAAACATCGTCGCAGGAGAGTTTGAACAACGACGCGTTGTCGCAGTAGGCGTTCAGAATAACAGACCGGCAACGGGACAGCCTGACTGTGAGTCCTAGTAGGACAGACACTAACAGTATCGAAGCCCCCCAAGCAGATGCCGATAGTGTGATCACAGTTCTGGGTGTCATTATTGAGCTATACCTCAAAGGATGACATATGGCCACATATCTGTCGACAGCCATTATGATCAGTATCATGTGCGAGGCCGATCCGAAGGTGTGACTGCAAAATGCTTGTGCGACACATTGGCTGTATGTGATGAACCTCTCGGTTGAGACGATATCAGCCATCAGGCGGGGCAATAAGACGGTGTTTCCGATTAAATCGTTTACAGACAGGTTACAGAAGAGGATGTACATTGGTTGGTGCAAGCTCCTCTCTGTAATGATGAGGAAAAGGACTCCAATGTTGGAGACGAGGAGGGAGAGATAGACAACGAGCATTATGAAAAAAATAGGGTACATGGATTTTGGGGATATTTCAAAGCCCTGGATTTGAAGTATTTGGCTTTGAATTGAGATGTTGCTATCCATCTTGTCAACCAATGAAGAAGGGTATATCTGTAATGATAAAGAGAAATAATATTAATAATGATGACTTTCGGATCAAAATATTTGACTAACTGAAAAACTGTTTCTACAGCCCTGCATTTCTGAATGCCCATGCAGTGAATATTGAATACAACATTACTGAATATACTTCACAGAATCAGTTGAACACATGTCAACAAGGACAGCAGAAGAAGAGAGGTGTAGTTTGTCTAGGAAATACTATAACCCTTACCTTGTCTGCTGAGGGAGTGAATCCAATCCTTGCACACTAATCAGCTTCCTCTTATCCTATCTTGTGATGTCACAAGGGTATCGACATGTGGGATACCCCCTCATGTCAAAGCACCACTACAATACATCGTGTGGTATTGGCCTTTACACTTCTGTAAAATCTAGGACAGAAGAAAAAAGGGAATATCGTTAGCCTCATAGCTTCATGCTTCACTTGTGGTCAGCCGAGCCATCTTTGTATGTAGTGTCAAAAATGCCTGATGTCAAAGAGATGACTTGGGCAGATCATAGTGATTTTGGAATGTAACAAGCATTCTGATAGGCTGATGTCATAGAGGCAATAACGCACAGTGAATCAACAGCTCAGGGGGCCTTTGAAGGCCTTTGATGTCTCCTCAAACTTTTTGAAGACCGCCCTCACCATGTCCCGCGACATCGGGACGTGGCCATACTGCTGCTAGTACCTGGCCGCGGCGTCATTTTAACCTGCTATGACTTTCGCTCTTTTATTATGTTCTTGTATATGTAAAAGCACTTTGTGACCCCTGTTCTGGGATAGGTGCTATACAAATACATTTTACTTACTTACTTACTTACTTACCCAGAGATCTCCTGGACAGCAGCGCGCTTTCTGGCCTCCATCTTGGCCCTATCAAACTGCTGGAAATGTCTGCTGCTCACCACTGACCAGTCCCCTAGGAGATGATTTAGCGATGATCTCACCACCTCTGGGACAAGGTCCTTTTTGGCAGAGTTGAGGAAGGTCTGCAGAGTAACAGATAGTGGATCCTCCCTCTTCACTGGGAATACCGGGCCTCTCTTCCCATGCCTCCTCTAGTGTGTGGAATGTTGGCCATTGTGACACGCTCATTATTGCGCACTTTGAGTTATACAGCGCCCATAGTCTGTGTTCGCCCCTTGTGTTCTACCGTTGTGCTGTATTGCTAAAAGACCATTTAATTTCCATGTTAATAAGTAACTTTAATATCACCATTTACATCTGGTGTATGTGTATGCTTCCCTTTCCCCCAATGAGCTAGGGTTTGTAACAAGTGTTATGTGTGTAAAAATGTGTGTTTAAACAAAGCCACCGAGATAACTGGCTAACAAACACAATCTATCTTTGAGACACAGGCCTCAGGTCCTGTATATAAAGCACTTGGAGCTGCAACGTTTGCAGGAAAAGCGCTATACAAATTGCAGGAAAAGCGCTATACAAATAAAGTTATTATTATTATTATTATTATTATTATATTACCCCCCAGTGCATAGGGGCACTTTAACAGTTGTCCTCTCCACTTTACTCATGGAATTGATAACATTAAAGAAATTCATTTAACAGAAATTGCAGAAAACTGCATGCAAGGCTAAAGAGATCCTCAAGTTTAAATAAACAATGAGTGGTTATTATTAAAGATGGCTCTGAATTAGTCATCAAATCTATCTCTGTACTTTTAGCTTTTTAATGTCTTCAAATAGTTCAGTAGCTGCCCCCCACCGAGTCAGTGCTGCTGCCTGCCTATCTGTCTATCTGTCTATCTGTCTATCTGTCTGTCTCTGTCTCTGTCTCTGTCTCTGTCTCTGTCTCTGTCTCTGTCTCTGTCTCTGTCTCTCTGTCTCTCTGTCTCTGTCTCTGTCTCTGTCTCTCTCTCTCTCTCTCTCTCTCTCTCTCTGTCTCTGTCTCTGTCTCTGTCTCTGTCTCTGTCTCTGTCTCTGTCTCTGTCTCTGTCTCTCTGTCTCTGTCTCTCTCTCTCTCTCTCTGTCTCTGTCTCTGTCTCTGTCTCTGTCTCTGTCTCTGTCTCTGTCTCTCTCTCTCTCTCTCTCTCTCTCTCTCTCTCTCTCTCTGTCTCTGTCTCTGTCTCTCTCTCTCTCTCTCTCTCTCTCTCTCTGTCTCTCTGTCTCTCTCTCTCTCTCTCTCTCTCTCTCTCTCTCTGTGCGCATGCGTGTGTGTCGGGAGTGTTTGAGCGAGCGAGCGAGCGGTTTTGACTGAGCGATTTGCGTGAGTTAAAACTTTCTGAAAGTTATTTCTATCTTCTATCTGTGTGTCTATTATATATGTACGTTTTGTTTGTCGTTTGTTTAGTGTTGTTAGTTTAGGTTTGGTGGGGTTTGGAGCGCGTAGCAGCCACCAGTTCTGCTGGTCGGCATGCCACCTGGGGCGATGGGGTTTGAACGCCTGACGCGGAGACACGCTATAAAGCTCTCTCCGGGACCAAAATGCACCGTGGAAGAGTGTAGTTTGGCCGTCGGAGCTGTTGTAGGGCATGACAGTGTGAGATCTGCATCGCGGATGAACAACGCAGTTGTAATTTTTTTGGACTGTGTTGATAAAGTGAATTTGATGGTGGAGGAGGGAGTGGTTGTCCAGGACACCTTTACCCCTGTGTTTCCTTTAGTAAGTCCAGCACAAAGGATAACGATATCTAATGTTCCTCCTTTTGTGAGAAATGAGGTCCTGGAGAGGGAACTGGCTAGGCACGGTCAGTTAGTGTCCCAGGTGAAGATGATTTCACTGGGTTGTAAATCCCCTCTGTTAAAGCATGTGGTATCTTTCAGAAGACAGGTTTTCATGATTTTGAAAAATGGAACAAGTGATCTGAATTTATCAATGAAGTTTAGAGTGGATGACTTCGATTATATTATCTATATAACTTCAGATACAATGAAATGCTTTGGGTGTGGGATGGAAGGTCACATGATTAGGTCCTGTCCTAATAAAAGGCCTGGGCCCACTGAGCAAACACCGCCGTCAGCCAGGGTAGGCCCAAGTAGCTCAAGCACCAACAAGAGTCGAGAGAGAACCTCTGGGAAGAAAGAGACAGGAGAAGGGTTGGTGGAGAAGACAGGACAGGCTCAGAAGGTGCAGGAGGAGGGGATAGACCTGGTGGAGGAGACAGAACAGGCTCAAAAGGTGCAGGAGGAGGGGATAGACCTGGTGGAGGAGACAGAACAAGGTCAGAAGGTGCAGGAAGAGGGGATAGACCTGGTGGAGGAGACAGAACAAGGTCAGAAGGTGCAGGAGGAGAGGAGAGGCCTAGGCCTGGTGGAGGAGACAGGGGGGGGTGAGCAGGAGGAGGGGATATACCTGGTAGAGGGGGCAGAACAGGGTGAGCAGGTGCAGGAGAAAAGGGGAGGTTTGGTAGTGGAGGCAGGAATAAATGTGATAACGGGAAAGGGGAAGAGGAAGCCGAAGGCTGTTGAGAAGGCCACTGTGGTCGAGGAGGGTGAAGAAGTGGGAGGTCAGAAGACAGGGGTCGGAAGTGAAGAAAGAATCAGACTGGGCAAACGGGCTGGTCTAGCTACTGGAGAAGTAGAGGTTAACGCAAATGAGGAGGAAATGGAACTTAATGCTGATGGTATCAAAACTACCCAAAAAAGGAAAACTGAGGTCAGTCAATCTGACTCCAGAGCAAAAAAAGAGTGCCAACCAGAGCGGGAGGCAGTCATTGACAGTGGAGACTCTGATGTAGGGGACGATGTGGAGTCTCTGCCTCCCACTCAGCCTCAGGCTGACAGGAGGGATGGTTATTCTTTAAATAGAATAAAAAGTTTTCTACAGGATACGAAAGGCACAAGGGCAGTTAAGGTGGAAACTTTTTTTCCTGACATTAAGTTATTTGTTGAGTCCGCTAAGTGGCTAATGAAACGCAATGACATGAACGATGAAGGTTTCTCTGAGCAGGAGATTTATCGGTTAAAGAAAATTGTCCAAAAGGCAAGAACAAAAATCTCCAATGAGGGTTAAGTTATCTGGTCTCTTTTTAATATTTTATGTCCTGCAGGTTGGATATTTGATCATGGCAGAATTCAAAATAGGTACTCTAAATTTAAATGGTGCAAGGGATGATGCAAAGAGGGCATCTCTCTATCAATTAATGGAATTAAAGGGTATTGATGCGATGCTTATCCAAGAGACACACAGCACTGAGGACAACACAGTGGCCTGGAAAAGAGAATGGAAGGGAGAAATAGTTTTAAGCCACAACACCAGTAATAGTGGTGGAGTGGGGATTTTATTTTCCAGTCATTTTTTACCACAGTCATGTGAGATTGAGGAGGTTGTAAAGGGACGTCTTTTAAAAGTAAGAGTTTTATATGAGAAGGTGAAAATGGTATTTATTGTTGTGTATGCCCCAAATGTTGGTTTGGAAAGAGTGTGTTTTTTAGACTCTTTGGCTGATGTTATTAAGGGGTGTGATAATGAAGAATTTTTATTTCTGGGAGGGGATTTTAACTGTACTGTAAACCCCGTTTTAGATAGGAATCACCAAGAGCCTCACTCGTCTCTTTTAACTGATAAAAATGTTAGGAACGCTCTTACCTATTTATGGAAGGTTCATAAGCAGACAGAGGACAGTTTTACCTCAATACAGCAGTGGTGGGATGTGGGGAAGTGCAAGATTAAGCAGTTTTGCCAACAGTACACTCAGAATGTTACTAGAGATATAGCCAGATCTATGAAGGCTCTAGAGCAGGGGTAGGCAACCTTTTTGATATGAAGTGCCATTTTAAAATGTTCTTGTTAGTCAGTGTGCCAACCACAATATCAACATTAATTATGACTCGACATCAAACCAAACCAAACAGACCAACTGATCTGCATGAACAACAATTTTCAGCAAAGAGCTATGTATGCAAAGCCATGTATGCTAAATAAACAGGCCTAACAGTCAACTAACTGAAACTTGAACAAAATGACCAACATAACATCTAAGACAACTAAACTTTGTGATGCGTAGCACAACTTTAAGCAAATTGGAGCGCTCAATTTCTACCAAAGTTGCAATGCTAACTGCGCTCCCTATGGTTATCATTTTAATAAGTAGGCCTAACTGGATGGTGATTATACAAGGGTCTTACTTGTATGAATTATACTTTATATTTATATAATTATGTGGTTGTTACTTACATTTTATTCTTTTATTCCAACCACAACAAACTTTTTTTTTTGGTTGCAAAGAGCTATGTATGCAAAGCCATGTAAACAGTCCTAACAATCAATGTGATCCCTGGCCCTGTTTTCCTTTGCTCAACTCCATTATCTGGGGGTGGTACTTGGTCACTTTAACTAACATGGCATGTCATTCACATCTACGCTCTCATCAAGTGCGAGGCTAAACACCGTCGCATCTTTCAAACCAGCGGTCTGCTGCGCTTTCACGTTTTCTGCCATTTCTCCTATTCTTCGTTCCACACTTCTGGCTGACACTGGGATGTCTTTTATTCTTGATTTTATTGTGTCTTTGTTTGATAAGCCTTCAAACAAAACATCTGAGCTACAGAGGAAAGCCTCCTATTATTCTCCATCAGTGAATGGCTTTCCACGTTTTGCAATGCAATGAGCAATGCGAAAGCTTGCTTCAGTTGCGTGATTTTTAGCAGTGGCAAATGCTTTAAAGGTGCTGGCCTGCTTCCCATACCTTGACACAGCACGTCTTATTGATTCGGCCTTGTCTGTTTCATCCTTGAACGACTTCTGATGTTTGGTCTCTTAATGCCGTTTAACGCTTGAAGTTCGGCAAACAACATTCTCGTGACATAGGACACATACAGCACGGTCTTTCTGGGACACAAAACCCCACTCTTATTATATATTATTATTATTATATTGTTATGTGTGCTTAACAGTAACACTTGTATCGAATCGAATTCAGAATTTTACTTTGAAAATTGGCGCAAGAAATACGGCTCTCGTGGAGTGGAAGAGAGACTAGGGCTGCATTCGTAAATTCGCCCTGAGAGCGCCGGAGCGTCCCTGAGACCGCCTCTAGACTCTAGTCCAATCAAATTACTTGGTCCCATTATGACGTTGAACCCAGTGTGCGCGAATTTACGAACGCGGCCAACATAAAATAAAATAAAAACATTCTCCCATTCTCGCACTTATTGCTTGCGTGCCACTGTTTAAGCTGTCGCGTGCCACTGCTGGCACGCGTGCCATAGGTTGCCGACCCCTGCTCTAGAGATTGATGTGGAGGAGCTTCAAGAGCTCGCAGAATCCACAGGAGATCGAGGCCATATTGGGGCTCTCAAAGCTAAAAAGTCTGCTCTGGCTGACCTGTTAGGTATCTCAGCACAGGGTGCTCTGGTGAGGTCACGTTTTAGAAACATTTCGGAGATGGATGCATCTTCCCGTTTCTTTTTTGGTCTGGAGCACAAGAATGGTCAGAAGAGGCTCATCCACAGCATGCGCTCAGACACAGGTCATATACTGTCTGAGTCCACTGACATCAGGAGGCATGCTGTTGGATTTTATAGTAGCCTCTTCCAGTCTGAACTTGGAGAGGAGCAGGAGGTATCGCATGATTTTTATGAAGGTCTACCAAAGGTAGAAAAAGAGTCCAGCGCAGAGCTGGAGGCGGATGTGTCTCTTGCTGAGCTCCATACTGCCCTGCAGAGCATGGAAAATGGGAAAGCTCCAGGTATAGATGGGTTGCCTGTGGAGTTTTATAAGAGAATGTGGTCAGTGATGGGGGAGGATCTCCTGATGGTACTCAGAGATAGTCTCACTGGAGGACAGCTGCCGCTGAGCTGCAGGAGGGCAGTAATTACGCTGTTGCCAAAGAAGGGAGACTTAATGGAGATTAAGAACTGGAGGCCTGTCTCACTTCTGTGTACCGAGTATAAGCTCCTCTCCAAGGTGTTAGCTACCAGGCTGAGAGAGGTAATGGGGAAGGTGATCCACCGTGACCAGACCTATTGTGTGCCTAACAGGTTGATCAGTGACAATGTTTTTTTGATTCGGGATTTTCTGGACATATCTAGTGCTTTGGGGTTGGAAACTGGTCTTATTTCCATAGACCAGGAGAAGGCTTTTGACAGGGTTGAACATCAGTACTTGTGGAAAACTCTGGAGGCTTTTGGTTTCAGCCCAGGTCTCATAGCCAAGATCAAGGCCATGTACAGTAACATTGAGAGTGTGCTAAAGATTAATGGTGGTTTGAGTGCTCCTTTTAAAATTCAGAGGGGTATTAGGCAGGGGTGTTCTTTGTCGGGAATGCTGTATTCCCTGGCATTTGAACCCCTGCTACACAGACTCAGGGCAAGCCTCTCTGGTGTAAGTGTCCCTGGATGCATCGCACCTTTTAAGCTATCAGCATATGCAGACGATTTGGTTATTTTTATAAGTAAACAGGAGGATATTAATGTGTTAGTTGAAAATGTGGGACGTTTTGCTTTGATTTCATCGGCTAAGGTCAATTGGGGGAAGAGCGAAGCACTCATGGTAGGTAACTTGAGTAGTAGACTCATTTTACCAGGGGGCCTGCATTGGAAGAAGGGAGGGTTTAAATATTTGGGTGTGTTTTTAGAGGATGAGACTTTTAAATGTAAAAACTGGGAGAACGTACTAGAAATAGCTCAAGGTCGTTTAAAGAAATGGAAATGGATTGTACCAAACATGTCGTATAGGGGTCGTGTTTTGGTAATCAACAATCTAGTAACTTCCACACTGTGGCACCGCCTGATGTGTGTTGACCCCCCAGTAGACCTTCTCCCTAAACTTCAAGCTTGTTTTTTAGATTTTTTTTGGGACAAGCTGCACTGGGTGCCCCAGAGTGTTTTCTACCTGCCCAAGGAGGAGGGTGGGCAGGGTCTTGTGCACCTGTGCAGTAGGGGTGCAACTTTCCGACTCCAGTTCATTCAGAGACTTTTCTATGGGCCAAAAGACTTGGTGTGGAGGCCGGTGGCTTGTGCAATACTACAACGGCTTGGAGGACTGGGACTGTCGAATTCTCTGTTTTTAATGGATTTTAGCGGTGCTCGTTTAAATGTTCTACCTGTTTTTTACCGTGTGCTTTTTAAAATATGGAGTTTGTTCGAGAAAGGACCACTGGATTACTCAAAGTCATTGTTCTGGTTGTTGAAAGAGCCAGTTGTACTGGGAGCGCGTTTGGATGTAGCTGGTGGGCCGGGACTGACACTCTCCGAACAGCTCTGCAGGTCAAAGGTCACCACTTTGGGACATGTTGTGGATTTGACAGGGGCAAACATGGACAATGCTGCTGCCCTGGCTTCGCGTTTGGAGGTGAAATCCATCAGGATGGTCAACATGATGCTGGGAAAATGGAGGCAGGGGCTCAGTGAGATAGAACGTCGCATGTTGACAGAGTATAAAAACGGGTCTCTTCATCCTAGTGATGAGGATCTTTTTCCTACAGTTAAGCTGCAGCCTGATTTTAAAAACTGCACAGGGCCTCTTTTAGCAATAGGAGATGTTTCTGGTGTGTTTCTTGATGTGGTTAAAGGTAAATGTATGTACAGACTGTTGGTCAAGGTTCTCCACAAAGAGAAGCTCAACGGGAGAGGTGATACTCCCTGGAGAGCACACTTTGGTCTCAGTGATGAGGTGAAACCAGAGTGGCGAGCACTGTACAAACCACCATTATTCAAAAGAATTGGCGATCTGCAGTGGAGGGTTTTACATGGCATAGTGGCTATTAATGCTTTTATTTCCATATTGAACCCTGATGTCTCACATGACTGTCCTTATTGTGCGCAAAGGGAGACAGTGTTTCACTGTTTTCTAGATTGTCCCAGGCTGTTGCCTTTGTTAGGTTTATTAAAGAGACTTTTCCAGTCTGGTAAAGAGGTGTTCTCGAAAGAGAGGTACATTTTGGGTTTTAAATACAGCAAAAAAGAAAAAAACAAGTGTCATCTGTTTAATTTCATTTTAGGGAGAGCAAAGATGGCTGTGTATATCAGTAGGAGAAACAAAGTAAAACAGGTCTCGGATCATGATGCCGTATGTCTTTTTAAAAAGATGATCAAGGCCAGACTGGGCATAGATTTTAACTACTATAGAGCTATGAACAATTTGGATCAGTTCGCCATTATATGGGCACATGAGGGAGTGTTGTGCTCTGTAATAGTGGATGAGCTGGCATTGGCAACTGAGCTGACTTGATTTTTTGTTTTGTTGTGTTTTTAAAAATTGTGTATCAAATCGTTTGTAGTTTTCCTTGACAGGAAGACGAGTGTTATGTACAGTTAATTGTGTAATGCTTTTTGCTGTAATGTCAGAATGATTGATAAATAAAGTGTCGTTAAAATTCAAAATTCTCTCTCTCTCTCTCTCTCTGTCTCTCTCTGTCTCTCTCTCTCTCTCTCTGTCTCTGTCTCTGTCTCTCTCTCTCTCTCTCTCTCTCTCTATCTCTTCTTGTTGGCAAATATGATATCATATTACTGTAACAGTAATATAATACTGTAGGCCCAGAGAAAGAGGTCTGAACATGATGGTATTAATTGTCTTTCAGGTGTTGATGCCCTGTGATCATCGACATTTGTTTACCATGATGGGTCAAGCTACCACAGCGGATGGATCTATATGAACTAATGAGCACTCTGAAACACTAATAAGGAAAGCACCATGGCCCAATTATGTACTATCCCTGAGGTCTGATACTTATAAGGGGAATAGGTAATGAAATGGAAAATAGTATGTTATGTTAATAGCATGTTAAGAACATACAGATAAAACAGAGAACTATTTTATATATTATGGTTACAGTTTTTCTCAGTCGCTTTGGTGCATTTCTCACATCACTATTACTGTAACATTTGCACAACAGTTAGTGCTTTTCAATTCGAGAATTCGAGCCAATGAACAATGGCTGAGGCTAGCCGAAGGGTGCAGCCAAATGTTGGGAGAACCACTGTAAATTCAATTATTCAAGCATTTTGTCAGGAGAACAGGTGTGTATATTGGACAGTAATTCAGCACTAAATCTGCACTGCACTACTGTCATTGTGTCATACATGAAGCTTACAGTGGGACAATAACTTGTCACTTTTTACATGTTACATTTAGACTTACAGCTTTACTGCAGCACAGATTTACTGTACTGTAGTGTAAAGTAGTGTTACAGTAAAGATTTGCCATATTTACAGTATGATACTGTACTGCAGCATTTTACAAGTGGGAAGCACTGTTATTGTACACTACAGTAATATGGGTTAAAGCAGTATATCTCATGTTTACTGTACATTACTGTCATTTTACTCTGCACCACATAGACAAGACAAGGCAAGACAACCTTGCAGAGGTGGAAAAGGGCCCCTTTTTACTCCACAACAAGAGGAAGCCATTTGTGCAATGGTGATTGCAAACAATGCCATAAGGTTGAGAGAGATACAAAGCGCTGTTATAGAGGATGACAATATCTTTGGGAATATTGCATCTGTTTCAATCGCTACAATTGACAGAGTGCTCAGGAGAAATGAAATGCGCATGAAACAATTGTACAATGTGCCATTTGAACGGAACAGCGACAGAGTGAAGGAGATCCGTCACCAGTATCTACAGGTAAAACATTTATGTGTTCTATGCATACTCTAATGTCCAGTACTGTAAACTGGTTACTTTGTGTAGTGCCATGCAGTACACTTACATTACAATTCATACTGTACAATATGTTGTCCAAAATCCATTATGTTACACAGGAAAAGTTTTACAGTAATAGTTTTTTTCTCTCTCTCTATTCTGGGATAAAGCGTGTACTGGAGGTGGAGGCCAGGGAACCGCTGCACACATTCATATACGTTGATGAGGCGGGTTTCAATCTGGCAAAAGGTAGAAGGCGTGGAAGAAATCGCATTGGACAGAGAGCCATTGATGTCCCAGGCCAACGAGGAGGGAATATTACCATGTGTGCAGCCATCTCAGAAAACGGCGTCCTCACCCATATACCCTGTCTTGGTCCATATAACACACAACATCTGCTGACTTTTTAAAGATATTCTTTACAGGGACATAATCCCTGAGAATGAGAGGGGTCTAAATGGAGACCATCTGAACAAGTATGTTGTTGGGATAATGTGCGTTTTCACCACTCAGATCTGGTCAGACAGTGGTTTGCAGCACATGAAAGGATGCTGGTGGAATATCTCCCTCCCTACTCCCCATTCCTGAATCCAATAGAGGAGTTTTTCTCTGCCTGGAGGTGGAAGGTATATGACCAGCATCCACATACCCAAATGGCCTTGCTAGCGGCCATGGATGCAGCATGTGATGACATCACAGCACAGCCCTGCAGAGGGTGGATTCGCCACCCAAGGAGATGCTTTCCTCACTGCATTGTCAGGGATGATATTCGCTGTGATGTCGATGAAAATATGTGGCCAGACAGACAGGAACGTCTGGATGTCAATGAATGATTTACAGTTCTGTGTATGTTGTATGTTCCAATTCAGTTCCAATATGTACTGCAATATTGTTTACAGTTGTGCACAGCTCTGTTTCTTATGTTTGTTGTAAATAAGTTTGTATTTTTCTTTTGCACAATGCTGTGAACAAATTAGAATTGCAAAGAGCATATGCAGTAAAAATGTGAAACATAACTATTCAGTGTCTTGTACTAATTTACCTCACTAAATACAGTAATGTGTAACCCACTGTAGATTTCAAATGGCTGTGCAAATAGTGTATAGTACTGTCTTGAGCATTTTCAGGTAGTGTCACCAAGATCTGACTTTTTTGCATTGGAAAACACTTACAGAGTGAACTGTCATAATGAAAACATGACAAAGCCATTTGACTATCTTGTTCATAAACAATGGTGTCAGGACTTTTCATTTTGATGACACTGACACTTTCATTGACATGAATACTTGCTTTTGAGGAATGAACTATCCATTTTGAGCAAGTGACACGCTTTTGCAGGTTAACACCTAGGTTTTGCAGTTTGTACTAATTGTTCTGAGAAATGCACTAACTGTGGTGCAAATGTTAATAGTGATGTGAGAAATGCACCAAAGCGACTGAGAAAAACTGTATTGATCAGAACCGCATCATGTTAAACTGCTGGTTGATATAGTCCTAAAACAACATAGTGTGTGAGTCATTGAGTAACATATTTCTGAACAAATCTGGGTATTGGTCAAGTGTTTCCAGTAATGGATTAGTCAAGTCAAGTCAAGTCATGCTTATTTATATAGCACATTTACAACGACAAAACAGTTTAAAGTGCTTAACAGATTAAAACACTATTAAAAGAAAACAACACATACAAATACACAAAAAACTAAAACAAGGTGAAATACAGAATACAACAGGTGCAGAAATAAAAGTGCAGAAAAGTGCAGTTGTCGTGAGGATAGTAAATTAAATATGGACATCCCTCCATCCCTCTGGATCCTTCATGTCCCCTCAGTCGTAAGAGGGGCTCCAGTGGCCGTACCTAAAGGCCTTTATCCAGTAATGTCCAGAGCCCAAATCAATTAACTAACGTTGGGTTTTAATCATCTCCTGGCTGAGCTGATTAGCCTCCCCTCTGCCTCCCCTCTGTCCCTCTCCCACCTCTACCTGCCACTTAGATAAAGAGGCCCTCATGGCCCTACTGCAGTCCCATATGTCAGTGTCCACATGTTTCAATTGAGACTGTTGACATATTAAATGGTTCATTTGGATGCTTGGGCATGGGTTTTATTGGGGTCAAATATAAAAAGGGATAGAGTTCCTTCAAATGACATATTTACCTCAATATATTAACCTTCTTTCATTAGTAAGCAGTCAGTGTATTGACCTGAATCAGCAATCTAGATTTTGGGTTAATTTACGTGGTTACATATTCTGTTTAACATGACATGACTAGTTTAGTTAACGAGGTAGGCCGGCATGTCAGCTTGCTCCAATTAAGCGTAACGGAACGAGAAGCCGCCATGGATAGCTAGCGGGGCGGTTAGGCAAAAATTATTAATAAATAAATACATTTTAATTTACTTTTAATTAATGTATTTTAATGGAACTATGTTTTATTGTAAGTGGATTCATCCGCTGTGAATCTGCAGTTGTTTATTGGTTGCTAAGTAACGGTGTAAACACAGAGTAATATGAAAAGATGTGTCAACATTCCATTTAGCTGTTGCGTATGTCATGGATATCGGCACGGCTGGAACGCAAACTGACCAATAGAGACAATGGACCGGATCTATCCGTTGTATAAATAATGAAGTCATCATGAAGCAGGCTTTTTGAGACTATATTCAGTACAGTGTGGTGCTTGGATACAAATTCCAGAAGTGTGCCATAATGTCTTAATCAACATTACTCCATCAATTACCTGGCATACATAGTCACACAAGATGAGTTGCAAATCGTTAGCCTCATAGCATAATTGCTTATTCATAAAAGTCATATTTTGGGCAAATTGAGATATCTGCCTCGCTCTACTCTCCTAACACTGCTGATTCACTGTGCATTATTGCCTCTATGACATCAGCAGAATGCTTGTTACATTCCAAAATCACTATCTGCCCAAGTCATCTCTTTGACATAGGCATTTTTTACACTACATACAAAGATGGCTCGGCTGACCACAAGTGAAGCATGACTACGCAATTATGCTATGAGGCTAACGAAATGTAGATCAAACATTACTTTATGTTAATGTATTATATAAGGCATTTTGTGGACTCCAGTTGCAAATTCGTCCTCAAGTAATGGCCTCAAGTAATTAAAGTGTTTATTATTGATAGTTTAACATAACTGAACCAGTAGTTTTGTGACCCTTACTGTAAAGTAAAAAAAACAATCATGTCTTCTTAATGTGGTAACTACTGTAGTGTTTATTAGGCATCGCTTTGCTTTGTTAACTGTTAGTATATCTAACACGGTAACATACTGTATGTGTATGGAGCTACTACCATTTGGCCAGTTAAACAATTGGTGAGGTGGGACCATCAATCAAGGTGACTCAAGGTGACAGATTTCAGTATATCTGCTCCTCCCAGACTATGGAACACCCTACCTGAGAGCCTGAGATTGTCCAAAACTCTGGAAACATTTAAGTGAGACCTCAAAACCTACTTATTCAATCTGGCCTTTTAAATGATCATCTTAGTTGTTCCTTTATCTTCTTTGCTCTTTGTGAAGCGCATCGGGTCACATTTTGTGAGAAATGCGCTATACAAATAACCCCTTGAGTAACTTGACTGTAAAATCCCCAGAATGCTCTGTGGCGGTATTCACATAATTTCCTCATACCGATGGCTATTAATGACGACTTGAGAATTCATGTTTTATTAACATGAATAAATATTGTAATTAGTTAAAGTGCCTTTATTTTAAGATTGAACAAGCTTTTGGCGAACGCATTAAGTAATGTCTACTATGGTTTTAATTGATGTATCCTTATTGTAAAATGTTACCAAACAGGAGGATATCAAGGCAAGGTTTTGATACTGTATGTTCATTATGTGAGTCTCAGAGATGTTTCCCCTCTGGGACATTAAAGTTTATTCTGTCCTATCCTTTTCATAATATGTCAATTTATTAACGATTAGGCAGTGAACTTTCCTGGAGTGCCGTGCTTCCCGCAAATGTTATCTAAATGCATAATTAGTGAATCACAACAAATAATAATTGACTAGAGGCTTCTGCTGTCTCAACAGATTAATTACAAGGTCAGACAGTTAATGAAACACAGTTTAATCAAATCTCCAAGGAGCTCATTAATAAATGTTGTTCAGTGTGAGGATGCAGTCTCTGCTGACTGATGTAACAGGCCACTGTAATAATAAACTACTGTAGCAGCCACAGAAGCCTGCTGTAGTAGGAATAATGGTAAACACATGGGGGTGGGGGGCGGTTTTCCAGACACAGATTGAGCCGAAAGTTCTATCCTGAATTGCATTTTTAAACTGGACTAACTAGTGAGAATACCATCACTCATCCACTCAAACTTTGCTGAGGTGCTGGAACTGAAGAGTATCAATAGAGTGCAAAATAATAATAACAGCATCCGCACACTCAAACACTGTTTTACTCTGTGTTACTCAGTGTTTGAGTGTGCGGATGCTGTTGTTTTGCACTAAACTGGACTAACTGAAATTATATTTCTCAGACATGGTTTAAAATAGTTTCAGACTTGCCCTAGTCTAGTTTTTTAAAAAGTCAGATTTACAGAAGGAAGATTAGAGCTAATCTAGATCTAAGTGAAGGTTTAGAGAGAGAGACAGTTTTAACTTCAGAATTAAAGGAAATGCCCCATGAACATCACAGATAGCAACCATTTTAGAATGCCGGGGTTTGAACCGCCATTCCTGCCTGGCTGGCCACATGTCGAAGTGTCCTTGGGCAAGACACTGAACCCCAAATTGCTCCCAATGAGCGGGCTGGTGCCTTGCATGGTAGCTTGCTGCCATTGGTGTGTGAATGTGTGTGTAAATAGGTGAATGAGAGGCCATTGTAAAGCGCTTTGGAATAAGGCACTATATAAGTCAGTGCATTTATGAAAGAGAGTTAGCATTTTGAATAGAGCATCGAGTAACACCCACCAAAGAATATGTGACACGTTCTAATGCTTTGGTCCTCATGTCGGGATCTGATGTAATGATCTGACTTTTCTTTCGAAAAATGTGAATACATTTCCGCGTTGTTGGCGAGCCTGCTAACAATGTAAAGTAGTGTTATAGTTAACTAGGTAGCAGTGGGGGATTACTCACCCAATCCATTGCGTTGTTGCAGTATTTTGGCTTGACTAGCGAGTTTGTGTTGTGATTCTCAACAACGTTGAAACAAAGTTCTGTGTTTCAAAAGAAAAGTCCGAACATTTTGATTGGTTGCCGACATGTGGACCAAATGATCAGACAGTGTCACATAATGTTAGTTGTTGAGTTGTCCTTGGGCAAGACACTGAACCCCAAATTGCTTCCAATGAGCGGGCCGGCGCTTTGCATGGGAGCTTGCCGCCATTGGTGTGTGAACGTGTGTTTGAATGGGTGAATGAGAGGCTGTTGTAAAGCGCTTTGGATTAAGGCACTATATAAGTCAGTCCATTTATTAAGGTGTCTGCTAAATGCCAACAATTTAAATGTAAAATTTAAAATGTCCATGTGGCTAGCTTGGCTAGAAACTGTTAGCTAAGCTAAACAAGCATTTCTAGTACTACTAACGCTATTCACATTTTGCAAAGCAAGTTGAACACAGATTACTACTGCTAATTATCTTATTATTACTTTGATCATCTCACCGTAGAGTTATGATAGTTGTATGCTTGGCAAAATGCCGTTGTGGAGCGAAATACCATGATTTTAGGGAGTCCCATGGATACATTGCTGCCACGCTGACTCCTCCTGAGCATGTGTACACTCCCTTTATTTAAACTCACCTTTCTGCTCAACGGAAGGTTGAAATGACAGGATATAATAATGTCATGTTAATGAGAACATTTATTTACAAAAGTATACCCTGGAGGACCATTTGCTGTGCAGAACTCATTCACTTTCATTGGCCTCATGAGAACCGTGTATCTCCTTGTATACCACAATGCACTCTGATGCTAAGCGCTTTCATCGTTACCCCAAAATGCTAATTGTCCCGCCTCTTGATTAGCATTATTTCCATGGATGCTGTGGTGATCTCCTGAAATGATGATGTGAGTGACGTAGCTAAACCAGTCTGTTGATGACAATATAAGAGGGCTTTAGGGAGGAACGTGGACATTACAGCGCCCAGCCTTCCAACCATCACCCAGGGTTAATGGTCTTCTGTGCATGGAAGGTGATATATTTAATTACAACTTTATGCTGTGAAGTTCACGTTTACCCAATTGTGGTTTGTCGGTTTGTTGGTTTATGACTGAAAGCTCGCAATAAAACAACGTTTTTTTTGCACAATGTTTGAGTGTGCCGATGCTGTTATCTTGCACCCAATTGTGGTTTTAAAAAATAATTTCCAGTTGTTCTCTCCAGGTTTGTCAGAACTACACCTGAGCTGTGATGGAGAACATATCCTTCCACGTCAGGCTTGACTTAAGCCTGGATCCGTTCTTTATTCCACCTAGAGGAAAGTATCCCATATTTTTTCTCGGCGTTGTTATTTATCTATTCTGTGTCTTCTGCAACCTGACCTTGCTTTCTCTAATCATCCTGCAGAGGACCCTCCACAAGCCCATGTATTTCATTCTCTTCAGCCTCCCTCTAAACGATCTGATAGGGATCACCGCCATGCTCCCGAAGGTGCTTTCAGACATTGTGACAGAGACGAACAAGGTCTACTATCCTCTGTGTGTCTTCCAGGGGTTTCTGCTGCACATGTACGGTGGAGGAGTTCTCTTTATCCTAGCAGGGATGGCCTTCGATCGCTACGTGGCCATCTGTATGCCTCTAAGGTACAACTCTGTCATGTCACCCAAGATCGTGGTCCTCATCATCTGCCTGGTTTGGGGCCTCGACTTTGTCTTGATTATGTCACTGTTCGCTATGCAGATAAGGCTTCCCCGGTGCAGATCCTCCATCATGAATGTGTTTTGTGATAACCCGTCCCTTCTGAAGCTCACTTGTGGGAACACTGTAATGAATAACATCACAGGCCTGTTTAACACGGCGATCATGCAGATCATAAGTGTGTCTGTTCAGATGTTTTCCTACGTGAAGATTCTGATCACCTGCTTGGTGACGAGGAAGTCAGTGGAGAAGAGTAAGGCGGTGAACACGTGTGTGGCGCAGTTGGCTATATTCATTATATTTGAGATAGTTGGATCTTTTACCATTTTATCACACAGGTTCAAGAATGTCTCACCTGACCTGCAAAAGATTATGGGTATGCTGATATTCCTAGTACCTCCACTTCTGAATCCAATAGTGTATGGACTGAACACGAGTGAAATACGAAATACCTTCCTGAGACTATTTCGAACAAAGGTATCAATTTGAACTATTATCAACCTCAGTGTGTGACGATGCTATGGGTCAGAATTTAAAGATGGACTCTGAAGTACCCTTCTTGGATTTTTTTTAACTTGTGAATTAAACTTTTGGTAGGGGACACAGAGACAAATGTAACAGGGGTCAATTGAAATACTTGCCTGCTTTTCTGAAAGTTAGGTAAATCGATTTTTTTCTTCTGCTGTTTAATTGAAGTTGAATGTCTATGATTCATAACATGATTTTGTGATAAAGAAAAAAAAGAAAAGAAAAAAAGAATACAGCTGTTTTGTGTGGGCTTGCAATTTTAACCAATCACCACATTTCTACCACATCCAAAATTATGTGACATGCACAAATTATGTGACGGAACACACCGGACACGTGTCAAGCCAATTTTCCAATACTTTTGGTGCCCGGAAATAGGGGAACTATGTATAAAAAAGGTTGCAATTTCTAAATGTTGAAAGAATCTAAAAAAAGAAGACAGCATGAACGCTTTAACCTCATAGCAATAATTGGATTTCAAATCCAAACTGTTGGGAGTATAGAGCTAAAAGAAGACAGACATGTCTTTCCAACACTTACAGAGGGCACTGTAGTTTAACTGCAAGACTGACACTGATGGAGCAAATTCTTTTTTTTTTTTTTATTGTCAATGGTCATTGGTTACAACAATCGGCATTACATTCAACATATCACAATCAACTCAATTCCTATGACCAAAGTCTTTTTTTCTTTTTTATATTAAGTAAAGTAAAACAAAAACAAAAACAAACAAATAAAAAAGAAAAGAAAAATAAATAGCGAGTGAACTTGGGGAGCTTTCATCTTACATATGACAGATTAGAATAGAAAAGGATTCAAGAAAATAAACAAAATTACATCACCCTCTCATGTTCTTTTAACAGTTCAACAGAAATCTGACCGTACAGGTTTAATATATCCCGTGATGGAGTAAATTCACCATGGAATAAATTGTTTTAATTTCTCCTCCTTTTACAATTCTTCCTGTGCTTGATCTGTTAAACAGCAATCTCTGGTGAACTTCACAAGTTGTGGTTTTCTCTCGAACCCTGCAACTGCATACAGTGGATTAAATGTTGCTACCTGACATAGCACGACCCCTAGATACAGGAGGACGGTACATATTTCTAAATAAAGATTAGACTACATGTCGTGAGCTTAGAATGATAAGGTTCTATCTCCGTTTAGGGCAGTTCAGAGATATTGAGCGTCAACGTTTTTACATTCCATTATGTTTTGTGAGATGGAACCTTTGTATTTGATTAATTACTAACAAACACATTTTAAAAATAACACCACACAGGCATTACAGTTTTTCTCAATTGCTTTGGTGCATTTCTCTGATCAGAATTGAAATTCTCATAACTGTTAGTTCAACCTCCACAACATTTAGTCATTTGTGCACATCATAGTAGCAGTTTCTCATTCCTTCAAACAAATTGCAAATGCTTTTGGACATGCATCAATTGCTGTCATACAATTCTCTGCTGTTTTATAACATTATCATTTGCTTATGTCATGTCAGTCAAAATGAACTATACTTTTGGATGCTTAATAGTCATTCCCTATCAAACTAATAGTCCTCATTTCATTGCTTGAGTCATTACATCCAAAAATGTTGAACAAGTTGTCAAAATCTGTCAAGCAAATTGTATACATTTCTTTAACGTTTTTCCTGAAAATGTCTCCCAAATTGAACAATTTCTCTCAGGTGAACCTTAGCTTTCACTGATGTGAGGAGTGTGTGAAGCATTACATGTAATTGTAACCAATGATACACCTAATGGATCAGATTATGTAAAAAAATCTATTTTGACCAAAAATGGAGATAGAACCTTATAATTCTAACGTCACGATGTATTGCAAAGGAATGTGAGAGTGTCTGCAATTACGTATCTCTGTTTTTTGGGGATTGGTCTTAGGCCAGGAACAATACCCAAATGATGTGCCTGCCCATATCAAACAGGTGGCTACACTGATTGCACACAAAACTAATAGTAATGTGTTTCTGATACACCCAATTTTACCCTCTTTTATTTCATGGATTATAACTGTATAGCCTATTGCATGAAATCGTGACGTTAGAATTATATGGTTCTATCTCCATCTTTGGTCAAAATTGATTTTTTTTTTACATAATCTGATGCATTAGGTGTTTATTACAGTTTTTCTCAATTGCTTTGGTGCATTTCTCTGATCAGAATTGAAATTCTCTTAACTGTTAGTTCAACCTCCACAACATTTAGTCATTTGTGCACATCATAGTAGCAGTTTCTCATTCCTTCAAACAAATTGCAAATGCTTTTGGACATGCATCAATTGCTGTCATACAATTCTCTGCTGTTTTATAACATTATCATTTGCTTATGTCATGTCAGTCAAAATGAACTATACTTTTGGATGCTTAATAGTCATTCCCTATAAAACTAATAGTCCTCATTTCATTGCTTGAGTCATTACATCCAAAAATGTTGAACAAGTTGTCAAAATCTGTCAAGCAAATTGTATACATTTCTTTATCATTTTTCCTGAAAATGTCTCCCAAATTGAACAATTTCTCTCTGTTATTGTACACTACAGTAATATGGGTTAAAGCAGTATATCTCATGTTTTCTGTACATTACTCTAATTTTACTCTGCACCACATAGGATTGCAAGACAACCTTGCAGAGGTGGAAAAGGGCCCCTTTTTACTCCGCAACAAGAGGAAGCCATTTGTGCAATGGTGATTGCAAACAATGC